>NW_020884894.1:11985058-12043706 GCF_003945725.1 Corapipo altera | reverse complement strand
GGGGCTGGGGCACACCCGGGGCACACCCGGGGCACACGCGGGGCACACCCGGGGCACACCAGGGGCACACCCCGGTCCCCGCGGGCGGCACCGCCGAGGACAGCGCTGCTCCAGCGCCTTCCCCGGGGACGGCCCGCGGCGCGAGGCCGGGGCGGGCAGGGAGCGGCAGCGCCTGAGCCCTGCCGGGAGTCGGCGAGAAGGACAACAGCCATGGGCACAAAGGCGGCTTTCTGCCCGGGGCTGGTGTTCTGACAGCACGAGGGTGCGGAGTGGGGACTGGGGCGGGCAGCGCTCACGGGGCTGCACAATTCACCTGCTGGGATAACACTGCAGGGACACGACAGCAAAGGGCACAAGCAAAGCAGAGCAATAGTCCTGAGCCACAGAATCACGGAATGGTTGGGATTGGAAGGGACCGTCCAAGGCATAGTCCAATCCCTCTGTGGTGGGCAGGGACATCTTCAACTTGACCAGGTTGCTCAGAGCCCTGTCACACCTCACCTTGAATATTTTCAGGGATGGGGCACCCACCAGCCCTCTGGGCAATCTTTGCCAGTGTTTCACCACCCTCATTGTAAAAAACTTCTTCCTGATATCTAGTCTAAATCTGCCATCTTTTAGTTTAAAACCATTACCCCTACCCCTGTTTGTGTAGTGTTCTGCTGTGAGAGCTCTGGGCTCTGTAACATATCCTTTACTGAAGACAACCAGGGGAGTGGGACCTCAGGCAGAATGCCCCTGCCAGCAGTAGGGCTTCAGTCCATGGGAAAGTGCCAGAACCAGGACTCCTGGAGCACCTCAACTGTGCATCTTAAGAGTTTGTCAGCTTGGCTGGTCAGTCAGAGGCATGAGGACTGAAACTCTTGAGGACTGAAACTCTTTGCTTTGTAGCATATTTGGACTATGAAATGAATGGACTCCAGTGGAAAATGAAAGCAAAGCTTTGTGAGCTGCTGATTTTGGGACACCATGTCCCTACTGTGCTGTGCTTTGCAGAGTAACAGTAAACTCCTCAAAGGTTGCTTTAACAACATCAGCACTGCTCTAAGAAATAAGGGTAAATCCCCATAATTCCATCATGCTTGTGGCTCAGTGTGTGCTGTAAGCACTCCCCTGGCATCAGGCCATTTTCCCTATGGTCTCTCAGCTGGCTGTGTGATTTTGTAGGGTGCTGAAGATGGCAGGCAGCTCCACTCCCTGGATTGGCAGTGCTTACCTCTTCCTCCAGTCGACGAGCAAGACCATCGTTCTGCCATCCCTCTACGAGAGCTCCCAGGAGAAGCCTGGTGTGTTCAGGGCACTGAAGCTGGCATTAGCAGGTATCTGTTCTCTCTTATACCTTGGTGTGCTGCCTCCTCTCTTCACACAGTGCCAGGCCTTTCTCTAATCTCACACTCATGGGCAGGGAAAGCTTGTCCTCACTGTTTAGGAAAGACAGCAAAGTGGAGTAAGTTCAGCAGAGGTTCACCCTGTGAGGAAAGGCTGAGGGAGTTGGACCTGTTCAGCCTGGGGAAGAGAAGGCTTCAGGGGACCTACCAAACAGCCAGCTGATACCTGTGGGGAGGGGGAGATGGAGCCACGCCCTTCATAGTGGTGCATGGGGAACGAGAGGCAACAAGCACACACTGAAATGAGAGGGAGACACCAGACAGAAGGACATGTCTTCCCCATGAAGACAGGCAGTTGCAAAGTCCTCTCTTTTGAGGTAGCTTTACAGCTTCTTGAACACTACTCATAAAGGTTTCCATGTCTGTGCAGCTTTTCCTCCCCATCCCTCTTATCCTGTTATGGCACCTTTTGTTTAATAAGCACTCACAAAAAAAAAAGTATGAAGGAAGAGATAAAAAGACACTTCTGGTCATCCACAGTGAATTAAAATGCCCCATGTCCCAGTTACACATCTGATCCAAACTAGACTTTCTGATGCAACCAGGACTCAGTAAACATGTAAAGCCACTGTTAGATGGCAGATCACTTGTCCTGCCTAATGTGGAGCACACATTGTCCTCTAAGCATGGGATTGTTCTTGCCTTGGGATTGTCCTCCATGCCATGACGTGTGGTTTAGCAATACCTGAGGTAGTGCCAGTCTGAGCTGGTGCCTCCACACAGCCCTGTGTAATGACAGGCCAAGAGTTTGAGTCAGGTCTGGAAGCAGTACAGCAGCTTCCCATGGGCCTCTGCTGCAAAAAAAGGAAAACCACATACTTTGAACTGTCATCATCAGCATATAAAGTCACTATGGAGACAAGATCAATGTGCACAGCTAATAAAAATTAAATTTTCCTGGGAAAAGGAAGCCTGGCAATTTCTGTTGTCCACATTGCTCCTGCTCCTCCTATAGTAATGTTTAAGGGTACATCCCTGGCTTCTCCTTGCTAAGATTTTACTGTGAATTAATCCTCTGTGCAAAAGACCTTAACAAGTCAAGGCCCAGTCTCAAGCAGCTTAATTCCTGTGGCTGGATCTGTCATTCACCAGCCAAAGTTACCTCTAGGCACAGACTGGAGAGGAAACACTGGGTCTCTTTCGAGGACCTTCATCACTGCATAAAACTCCAGTCACAAGGACTGAAGACTGACTGAGCACTGAGCTGAACTGAGCTTTCATCTGTAAAACTTTCCTGTGCTACCAGTTTAGCATAACCATCTCAGCCCTGGAAATGGAACCTCAAATTTAAAACTTCCCCTAATAAACACTGTTGATACAATTACCTGGGATGTAGTTCCATACATCTTCAGTTGGACACCATACTTCATGGAGATCCATGGTGGCAGGGCAGCGAGAACTTAATCCTTCCCTTTTGGTTTTACATGCAGGGTTTTCATCCCAGAGAACTCTGTCACAAAGAGAATTCAAAAGCTGCTCCATTGCAGGCTTGGTGGTGGATGGGAGTGGGTCTGGGATGGGCTGGGATGGGCTGTCTCATGCCTGGATAGTGACTCTGCTCACTTCTCCCTGCCAGACTCCACGGGCAGCATGAACGGTGTGGACATGCTGAAGGTGCACTGCAGCCACCCCCAGCTGATAGTGCAGCTCAAGTTCTGCAGGCAGGAGAGCTGCCGCCGCTTCCTGCGCAGTTACCGGGACGGAACGCTCCAGAAGGCCCTCCAGAACCACCTCCAGCTCTCCTTGGCCATGACCACAGTGCCTCTGGAAATGGAGCTGAAGGCTGGCAGTGAGCACCTTGACAACATGCTGAAGGATGAGGATCGTTGCCTGGAGTGCATCTACAGAGAAAAGGTGAATGGGAGGGGGAAGGAGGGCAGGCAGCAATGAGGAGTGGTGGCACAGGGCTCGTGAAGGTGGCTGCAGATATTGTTCTGATGCAGCATGTTGGGTTGACAAACTTTCTCCTTTAGTTCTCAGCTGTAATGTGGAGAAACAGCTCTGCCCTTCCCCAGAAAAGAGCCATGCACTTTTGCAGAAGGGCAGTAGCATTCTCTAAAACATCCTACAGAGACCCTGCTGAATCCCTGTGGCTCCTGTGTGTAACAGTTAGTGTGGTGCTATCCCCGTTAAGATGAGGAGTGCTAGAGGGTGCAGCTGAGAGCATGGCTGTGCCTGGTACATCTGTGAAGGGGCACAGAGGACAGCAGTCCTGTGTGGAACCAGCACTGTTCAGCACCTTCCTGCCCTGCCTCTCACCCCCCCTGCTCCCAGAGCAGCCACAGCAACTGCACCTAGAAATGAGTGTGAGTGCAAACACTGGGCACATCACACCAACCCCCTCTGACAGAGTGGGGACACACAGCACCTGCTGCCAACACAGTGGGCTGCCCTGCTGAAGGCAACATCCCTCAGAGCCCACATCACACACTTGGGCACTGGCACTCTAGTCCTGCCTGCAGGAACTGTGAGATCATGTCATCTCACCACAAAAGCAAGGCACCTGATGTGATTAAACTCATCACCTTCCTTTTTTTCCATCTGGAACTATAGCTCTGGTTCCTCTGGTTCTTCTAGAAGGTCCTGAGAAATAGGTAGTCACCATGTATTCAGGAACATAAGCACATGAGCAAGTTTTGCCAGGTTGCTTTTCTGCAAGCAGAGAATGAGACAGATCTCTCATCCCTGGACCAAATGTGTTATCCCATACCCTGTCAGCTTTGGCTTGCTGCTCCCTCCCTCTGCTGAACTAGCTGACTGGACAAAAGAGATGGGCTTATTCTCAGTTCCCCAAAATTGTCTCAGTCTGACCCCACCTAACAGGGCACAGTCAGAAAGTGGGGCCCAGCTGTCAGCAGCTGAGGGCAGTGCTGGGACCTGCTGCACATGAGATGAACTAGTGGTTAGCTCTGACTGAGTCAGAGTACTCACCAGGTTTGACTCTTCCCATGTGCTTTGCCTTCTTTACTCCTTTCCCCATTACCTGCTTTTTGGAGGTCAGACTAGTTTTCCCTTAGTGAGAAAAACTGGCTTGGCAAGGACCCAGGAACAACAAACCTTAGGGAACAGAGGGACAGAGAGAGACAGAAGGTGGTAACAGGAGCTGCCTGCTTTGGTGGCCATGAGCCTTTGGATCAGGTCACCCTGTTCTGTGGGTCTGACCCTCGTGGAGTTTGGAGGAACCTTGCTGCCTATAGTGCATCCTAATTCTTGCAGAAGGCTATTGAAAATAAGCAGTTTTGTGCAACTTGTAAGCACTGCACAGGAGAAACCCAGGAGGGGAGATGGTCTGTGTCATATCACATTACAGATTCAAATTCACACATTAACAGCCAGAGCTCCATCAGACTGTCTCATTTAGCTGGCTTACAGCTCATGCTGTAGCTATCTCATCACTCCCCTCTTGACACCATCACCTTAAGCTGCACCTTCCAGCTAAGTACCCAGAGCTTTGGCAGAGGGTGACCCTGGCAGGAGTCCCTGATGGTGT
The DNA here is from genome assembly GCF_003945725.1 of Corapipo altera. NCBI lineage: Eukaryota > Metazoa > Chordata > Aves > Passeriformes > Pipridae > Corapipo > Corapipo altera. Next base: position 12,038,828 of record NW_020884894.1, on the reverse strand, counting down.
TTGCATTGCAGCCTGACCGCCTGCGCGATGAGGAGCTCACGGAGCTGGAGGAACACCTCAAGGGCCTGACTGTCCACCAGAGCATCAACAACAACGTGGCTATAAAAGACTGTGCACCTCTCAAGTCCCCATCTCTGCCTTATCCTTCTCAAGGCAGCTCCCTTCCCCCACCAGGCACCTTCATCTTTCAGGGACAGCAGTTTGGTGAGTAGTTAGAACTAACCAAGAGAACCCTTGGTCTTCCTTGCCTCACAGCCTGAGGAAGGATTAGCATGACTGCACACTGGGGGTCTACCTCAGATAAATCAAGGATTTCCCAGCATCCCATAAGGAAGGAATTATAATGGTCCTAAAATATTGTCATAGTGCTTCAGATCAGGCCTCAACCTGTTTTCTTTTCTGGGGTGGCACAAAACCAGATGCTTCGCAGTCTGTGTCCCTTCCAGGTTCCCGACATTTTAAAATTGATACTGAAAGGAAGAATATATTTTTCTCTTCCTCCACGTCACTGGCTGAGGTGAGTTAATAGTGTAGGTGGGATTAGACTGTGGAGATTACTATGGACACCCTCAGCCCTGCTTTTAGACAGGACTGATTTGTCCAGGCTCCCTGCAGTACACCAGCTGCCCCTGGGGTCTGTCCCTACAGAGAGCTTTCAGACAGTCTCACATAGCAATGGTAGCTTGGATCAGCTAGATCACTTCTGAGCTGTGTGCAGGCTCCAGTGCTAAACAGCCGAGGAGAGAGCTCTTGTCTAGGTTTCAGTATTTGGAGGATACTTAGGTAGAGAACAGGAGACTTGGACTTACCAAGTTGCTTTTGAAAGGCTAAAACAAATGAAGAGGATGTCCATCAGGAAAAAAAGAGCTCTGGCAAACCACAGCACAGTCCTGGGGGAGAAACAAGAAAAGGAAAAAAGGCATTGCCAAGCTTGCAGGGTAGGGGCAAGCCCAGATGCTCTGATGACGTTGTGGGAGGATTTCAATAAGGGAACAGCATGAGCAAGGCAAGAAGGTCAGATGTGCCAGGGCACACGGCTGTGAGCAGGTAATTGTGTCACCACGTGCTACAGGTTTGCCCCCTGAGGCACCAGCAGCACCCTGGGGGCTGGCAGAGTGTGGAGGACTGAGATGTGCAGCTGATGCACGGTGAGCAGGGAGGCTTACTCCTGCTGGATTTCCCTTTCCAGTGGTGGGGGAACTGCTCCCAGCAGGACAGTCCCTGTAGCTTCACTGCCCCAACCTCAGAGTGCTGCCCTGGTGCTGAGACACCAGAGGACAGGCAGAGCAGCTTCACAGCAGTTTAATAACGTGCTGTGGACACTGAACAGCTTCCCTGCTCCACAGAACACTGACCAAACCTTGGACTGGCCCAAGCTGCATCACATCAGCCACGAAAGCTTGTGTCTTACCTGCCCTCTGTCCCTTTCAGACAACAGAACAATCACCCTGGATGACCACCAGAAATTTGCCAAGCTCGTGTCCAAGAAGTGGAAGCAGGTGGGTCGCTCTTTGCAGAAGAGCTGCCGGGCCCTGCGTGATCCTGTCATTGACAACCTGGCCCTGGAGTACGACCGAGAGGGACTCTATGAACAGGCCTATCAGCTGCTCCTCAGGTTTATCCAGTCAGAGGGCAAGAAGGCCACAATAGCACGGCTGATCACAGCCCTGGAAGAAAACGGTCTCATCAGCTTGGCTGAGGAGCTCCTGGGCCTCCACTCCAAAGAGGACTGCTCCTAGAGCCCAAAGGGCAGTGCCATTGCTAAGGGCTTTCCTGCTTTAGCTACTGTATGAAACTGCTGCCAGTTTCTGGGAATGTGAAGCCCTGAAAATCACCACAGGTTTCCATCTAGGTTGGAATGTCCAGGGGAGAGGCTCTGTGCTCACAGAAGCCAGCATGGACCTCTTACCTTCCCTATTTCGTTGTGTTTCCAGAAGTCAGCACTACCTTCCTGTGAACTGGTGAGAGAGGCTTCCAGCCTGACTTCCTTCAGGACTGAGGGAAGGGAAGGTAGCTTCCTTCAGGACTGTCACAGGGAAGCAGCCAGACAGAGAGCCCTAGGGAAGAGTGGGGGAGAGGAGAAAAGCAAGCAAGGCATCTCAGAGAATTTTTCTGGGAAGCAGACAATGCCACTGCTTCTCAGGCTGTGTCTCAGGGCCATCACCTGGGGAGCTGCAATATATTTTTTATATTGAAGACATTTATGCCCTCAGGCATGACATCAAGGAAAGACAGAGGGGAAATTAAGGAAAAGTCAATTTTATATTATTTTCCTTTTCTGTTTGAAAAATATCTGTGGCAAGTGCATCTGTCCTGCCCTGCTCTATTACAGCTCCTTCCCACACTCACCAGCTGAAGGTTTCCCTTCCAGCTGGAACAGCCATAATCTTCCACAGGGCACAAGATTGCTGCTGTAGAACAAATTCCAGGCACTGAACAAGCAGTGTGGACAAACTCAAATTCAGACAACGATTCTCAGCCTTCCCTGGTCTGTGGTGGACAGTGATACATTGAGCACATCGTGCTCAGCTCCTGCCTGGCAGCTGAGGGAGCCTCAGCTGTGGAGAGCAGTCCCCTGGTCAGTGAGTGACCATCGTGGGTTGGAGCTGCTGCTCCAAGGTGTGTCCCAGCAGGGAGGGCCATCCTGACCCCACAGAGCTGAGCAACCCCCTGGCCAGGGGCTGCTCCTGCCTTCACTCCCTTCTCACCCTCCCACCCTGGGCCTGCTGAGCTCTCTGGAGGGGGCAGCTCACACCCCACATCCCACAGGATCTGCACAGAGCCTTTCCCTGAGCAGCAGCTGCTGCACCTGGATTTACCTGCACTGATTTTTAGGGTAAAAGTGGCTGAAGAGACAAATCTCCCAAATCCCAGGGCTGACTCCTGCTCTCAGTTCCCGTGGGAGAAGCTGAGTGTCCCCTGGTGTGGCTGAGCAGACTGAACAGAGCAGGCCACACCTCTGCCCAGAACAAAGCACAGAGCAACAAGTGTCCAGCGTGACACGGTCTTGTGAGGCACAACAGCAGCTGGATTACCTTTGACATATTCCCAAGGCTTTCCTGATAGGTTTTTACTAATCCTTTTCAATTAATTCTCTGTCTTTTTGCCCTTCCCACTTGTGGGAACAGCCAGTGGGCTGTGGCAACTGTTTCAGCTGCAGAGGGTGGCTCTGGCTGCACACATAAAGCCTGTGTGCACAGGTGACTATCAGGCTGCTGGCAGTCATGGTAGGACCAGCTTTCAGTCAGGCTCTGATGGCCTTCTAAACCACATCTGACACCTTAATCCTTCCCTGGAGTCAAAGCTGTAATTCAGTAAGAAGGAATGCAACCTCAGATTCAGGTGTGGGCCCAGACCTGAGCTCCTGGGGCTGGAGCTGCTCCCTCAGCTTCTGCTAAAGTGGAGACCTGGCTGAGCAGGATTTAGATGTCCAGCTTCTACCCAGGTGGGATCCACATGCCTCAGGTGAGATGAGCATCACATCCCTCAGTATAAGCAAGCCTGAGAAACCTCACTTGTTCTCTGCAGATTTTGAACCCCCAAGGTTCCATACACAATCGGGAAAGGGATGATGTGGGTTAAGGATGGGGAAGATGTTTTCAAGGTGTATCTGCTTCCATCTTGGCCTTAGCTTCAAAGGAAGCAGGACTTTATGGAGGCACCATCTCTGCAAAGACTGTGGCTTTTGTCAGTGCCATTGCAGTCTCAGCTCCTCCACTCCTGCTCCACATCCTACCCTCTCCCTTCCAGTAGTACCAATGCTCTTCCCAAAATGCAGCAATTACCTCTGTGACAGTTTTGCTTTTGGGACCAGCACAGTGATGCTGACCTTAGTTAATTTAAGCTGCTGTGGAACCATACCTCAAAGCATTTAGCTTTCCTGCCAGATCCCAACTGGGGAACTCTGTTTGGCAGCAACCCACCTGACAAATGGTATTTCAAAACAATTTAAAAATCAGAAACTGGGAAATTAACAGCAAGAGGGTTTGCTCTTGATTTTGCAGAAATGATTTTTTAAAGAAGACAAGGTCATATGCATAGCCTGCTGTCTTATTTGTAATAAGTTTTTCTAAGCTCTCAGTCTAGGTATTCATGTACACAACTTTCACATAAGGCAGCCTCTGAGTAGTGAGAATTACTAGTTTTTGTAGTACCTGTTAATGCTTAAAATGAGAAAGTTGTGTTATTCAGCATCTCCTTCAAGTCCAGAAAACTTTTTTGCAGCTCTTACTCTTTTACAGAGCACTAAGCAGGAATGCTTTCTCCTGACTGCAGGCACTGTGCATTGTCCCTCTCTGCCAGCACTGGCATGGGTATTGCCTCTTACTCACACATTCCCTCTCAAAAGTGCCATTAAGTGCTGGAGCCTCTGGCAACCTTTGTGGAATATCATCATCTTTAACAGCATTCACAGGTGCCTTCATTGCAGAGACTTGCAGGAAAAGGGTTTTCCAGGGATATTCCGTGGTGGAATTAAGTGCATTGCATGTTTTAGGACCATAGCAGTGGCTGTTTCATACCTGCTTTTCCATGATCAGTCATCAGCATCAGGTGCAATGAAAACTTCAGTTCTGGTCTCAAGTGGACTCCTTCCTGCTGAAAGAGCAGCTTTTGTTAGTATTATCTGGCACAGAAACAGATAGAAACAACTTTCCCAGAGGCCTTAGAATGAAGCAGGTCAGTTGGATGGTGAGGACAGTGGCATTTGCCTTGGTGTGGCATTTGCCTGGAGCTCCACTCTGAGTTTACTTCTGCTTTACCCAGAAGATTTTCCAGCGGTTTTATACCACTGTGCAAAAACAAGGGAACTCTTATCACACGGGGAAGGGAGAAGCACTCACAAAGGAAAAACCCTTAGCAGAGATTGCTGAAGAAAGGGGGGTCATGTCCTTACCTTGGGCAGCAATGCAGTGAGGGGAGTGCAGAGAGGGAGGTGTTGGGGGCACTTGGTGACACACCTGGCACTGGGGAAAAAAGATATTTTCGAGGTGATGGTGGTGTTTCAGAATCAAACACAATATTAAAAGCAAATAAAGATGCTAATCAGTTGCATATAAGACCTGAAATAGATAAAATATAAAACAGAAAAAAACCCAGCCCAAAATGTGCTTAGAGGAAGGGATCCAAGAGGGCTTTTTTTTTTGTGGTGCAGATTGTTTTTGTAGTTTTAACCATGTTTCAGATTTGAAGGAGGCTCCTATCAGTCTGCCAGAAGGAATAAAAGATCCATCCAAAGGAGAATTTGAATGATTTGTTTTGGCATAGCTGAGCTACAGTGCTCAAACAGATGATGATAAAGAAGAGAGTGAAAGTTAAATGCTCACCAGATATACTTCGACATGAGGCATCTGATAGAGGCAAACCTGTCAGTATACCCTGATATGAAATTGTCTCAGAGGAAAATACCTCTTTATTTCCCATTCATTTTGAACCTGGGTTTGGCACTGAGAAGTTGTCCTGGGTCACTGTGTCACCTCCCACCTGCAGTTCCAAAGGAGCCACCTCCAAGTCACACCCCAGCACTTTGAAACCAAAAGCAAGTATGCACAGCAATGAGGAGCCTCACTTAAATTCACTTAAATTGATGATTTAGTTTAACTGAAAATTCTGGTGTAGCCGTGAACCCCTGGTACTGTACACCTTGAACTGAGGAGGAACTAGAATGGGAGTCAAGAGGGTTTTGTGAGAGTAACCCACATCCTGGAGTGTGTGCAGGACACTGGTGAGATCCTTGGCTTTACACCAGACAAGGTCTGGCCACATGTCTTTTGTATGGAGATGGACTCAGACAGTGAAGCAATTTAAGGCCTGGAGTCAAAAATTATATATTATTTTCTTCTGTGGATTGACTTTTAGTCACTGAAGGGATCTGGCCATACATCTCTAACTGAAACCTGCAGGAGATGTGTGGTTGAAGTCTCTTAGTTGTCAGTGGAAGATCACTTGCAAATCTTCTAATTCCCAATTCCCATGATATTCAGCATCAGATCTGGATCAGCCATCTACAGCTATGGACTGCAATGCCATGTATCCTTGGGTCTAGGACATTTAACCTCCAAGGAATTGTCTTTTATAGAAAAAAACACTGGTGTATTTTTTTTCTCTATTCTTTTTTATAAATAAATACATACTTTTGATGACAAATGTCTCAGAGACTTTCACTGAACACTCAGGGCAGGAGGAAGAAGGGGGTTCACTGCAGTTCTGGCCACGCTGGCAATCCCCAGCTCTCGGAGGAACATCCAGCCTGAGGCTCTGGATGCACAGCAGGGTCCTGCCCGAGGTCAGACGTTCCTCCTGACACCCCAAGGGTGCCCCACCTGCCAGGGGATGGCTCTGGCTGCAGGTCGAAGCCAAGCCACCCTGTTTGTTCAGCTTCCAGTTACTGCTTTGATGAGCCTGTTCTTAGCACACATGGCCAGAAGGGGAGGTTTCTCCCAGCCCTGGTACCTGGCAGAGCTCCCTGTGCTCCTTTCAGTGCTGCTGAGGTACCTGGGGCTCCTCTGAGGCCACAGCCCCACTGCAAAGCCAAGTGCCTCGCTGGTACTGAGCTTTGCCACAGGGCTGCCTGCTCCCTAGGTGGGGAGCCAAGGAGCTTGGACCTGGAATCTCCAGCAGCTTTACACAGGAAGCCACTGGCTGACCTGACAGCTGAATCCAGGGAAATTCCTTTTGCCATGAACTCGAGCAGAGCTGTATTTCACCCTGAATCGCTTAAATCTCAAACACCATTTGAAAATCACAAGATCAGCCCTTCTTTATCCACCACAAAGCTGTATTCCCAACTGTGTGGCTTGATGCCTGCAGGAATACAGTGACAGGGAGCAGAGCTCTGCCCTACAACAGCTGGAAGGACACAGCAGCCCGGGTCAGCAAGAGCACTGACCCAGCCTGGTGACACAGTGATACAGCACGGGACAGACCAGGGGCACCTCTGCTGGGAGTGAGAAGGATAAACCAGTCGTGCATCAGTGCCCAGGGAACAAGTCCAGGTGAGACAACCAGCACCTAGAAGCACCCATGGAGAAGCTGCTCCACCTCCCAAGCTGCTTGCACGACTCTCCAAGCCACAGCAGCCACAAAGGCACCACACATCAAGGAAAGCCTGTTTTCACTCTCACCCCATGGGAGCAAGTGAAAAGGGGAGCAGGAGGAAATACCTGCTGAGGGTCCTGATGGTTTAGGGAGCTGTCTCCTCCCTCCACAGCCAGTCCCTCCCAGCAAAGGCAGACACCAACCTACTCTTGTGACCATCATCTGCATCCTTACTGAGGAGGGATGAAAGATACCCTGGGGCTGCTGCTGCAGGGAAAAAGGATAGAGGTACCTTGGGCTGGCACAGGGAGAGCATGAATCTAAACAACATCTCTGATGGAGGTTTCTGATCAGCTGAGCAGCTCAGGGAGCCACTGAGGTCCAGCTGCTGATCACCACCAAAGGGTTTTCCCAGCCTGCAGCACCTCAGTGCAGGGCCTGAGGGTGTCTCACCAGGAACTCGCTCTTCCCCATGACTCTGTGTTCAGTAAAGCAAAACACTGGAGCTGAAATAAAAAATACCTCAAAAAAGCACAGATGCTGACAGAAAGAGATTTTTACGTTATGTTTAGAAAACAGTCGCTTGTTCGTGAAAACAACAGAGTAGATCAAAACCTGCCTTTATGACAAGTTCACTGTACACAAAAAACTTTGCTTTCTAAAGAGGCTGTGGTCTGGGCACTCTCCAGATGCTTGGCCTCTGTTGGAGGAATGAGGGTCATTGTTTATACTGCAGAGACAAAGAAACAGCCACAGGGATTGGAAGTGCTATGGCTGCACTCAGCTGGCAGATGAGTAGTGATGGCAATTTAGATTTGGCTCCAAATAAAAATGTTTTGTTTTGAACTATTTCAAATTAAATGGAAAAAAAACCCAACAGGTGGGGTTTGGGTTTTTTTTCAGTGTTTTGGGAGGGACCCTCGAATCTGTCTTCAGCCTCTGTACTGCTCAGTGCTCACCTCCTCCCATTATTTCCCCGCTAGGAAAAACAGCAACCAACCCCCAACTGGATTTTACTTCTGAGCTGGACCCAACCTCAGTTTTTCACTTTGACTCTTTGCAGAGGTAAATACTCACGAGGGGATTAAGAAATAAACAAACAAAAAACCCCAAACTGCAGAACGAAAAGAAGAAAGTCGGGGGCGGGGAGGGGGGGGAAACGCGTTTCCTATTGGAAAAAAAAGTTACGGGGAAAAAAAAAAAAAAGCGCCGCACCTTCTGTCGGAGCTGAGGGACGCGCCCGGAGCCCCGACACCCCAGACCCGCTCCCATCACGTGTCCGGGCCTGGACCGGGCCCAGCTCCTGCCCGGGGCCGCTGCTCCTGCCCCGGGGGCCGCTGCTCTTCCCTCGCTGCCGGGACCGGGCGGCTCCGGGAGCGGCCCCGGCTCAGGCGGCCCGGCCGGGGCGGGGGCGACTCGGGGCCGCCCCAGAACGGCCCAGAGCGGACAGAGAGCGCTCCCAGCTCCCGGAGAGCCTTCCCCGGGCTGCGCTGAGGGCTCGGAGTGTCCCGCACTGACTGTCCAGATGCGCCTCCCCGGCAGCCGCCGCCCGGGCACCGCGGGGACGGATCGGCTGCGGACCGGGCTGTGAGTATCTGTGTGTGCTGATCGGGGGGGCCGGGGGACCTGTGCAGCGAGCGGGGGGAGCTGCAGACTGTCCTCGCTGCTTCCCTTTTTGTCGCCTTGTTGCTCTTGCCATGCTGTACGTGCAGCAGCCCGAACCGCGATGGTTAACGCGCGGCAGGGGCGGCTGAGGCTCTCTGAACACGCAGCCTCCAGCCCCATACATCTGCTTTACGCTTTACTTTCCAAAGAACTCTGCAGTTGTTTTTACAGAAGCTCGGGGTTTCTCTGCACAGTGCCTCCAGTGCTCTCAGGCTGGGTTTCCTCTCAACCAAGAACACGTCCCAGTGGTGGCACATTACATTTACAAGACATTCCTCATCAGTAAAAGGACGTGAATCTTTCCCATGTTTGAGAAAAACACAGGCATCTCCAACCTCTCGAGTGTCACAAAGACAGAAAGAAAATAATTCAATCCCTGTGAAATGGACAGTCACCAATCACATTTTTAAATAGCTTTTGGGCAGATTCCGATAAAATTATTGAAATTAGGGGGGTTCACCAGCACTTGCTCTCTCTCCCATTTGTGTCTGGGTGTAATAATACATCCATGCTAATGCACTGTGATTGCTGGGGCTTGGGGCATGTCAGGCAAATTATTTATCAGATCAGAAGAGGGTCTGTGAGCTGAAGAGGCAGCAAATGCTACAACCTGGGAGGGCTGGGAAAGGAAGGTGGTTGTTTCAGTGGGACTGTCTCTTACCCCTTCACAAGCCTGCAAGGCTTTATTCTCCTCCTGGGGCCAAGAAAAATGAATGTTTGGAAGAGAGAGGGCAGGTTCCTCACCCTGTGCTTGGCTGCTCAGGAGGGGCCCATCTCCCAGAGCACTCAGTGGTGAGCTGAGCTTCTGAGCTCTCTGTAATTCTGAAAATCAGGCTACCAGCACACCAGACTGCATCTGAACTTAGGGAAATACCTCTCGAGGCTGCTGAGCCTGCAGAAGGAGATTGTGTGTTACCTTCTCCTACCCTGCAGGCAGCTGAGCAGTCTCGTTAGAGCCGTGGTGCTCAGGAGGAGCTGGAGTTTCCCCTGTTTGCTGGGCAGCAGCTCATCCTGCCCAGGCACTGCCACGATGGCTCCTCCAGCCCTGAAAGGGCCACAAAACATCGGGCACTGCTTAAATCCAGCAGAGCTGCAGCCCCCAAACTGTGCCACGTGTACGCCAGGACTTACCCCGGGTCAGCAGGGTGACAGGAGCAGCATTTCCCGGAGGTCCTGGGGACAGTCAGGCAGGAGCCAGTTCTGCCCAGGGCCAGCGGGATCCCACACACAACCTCCTTCTGCCAGGGTACCACACTGGAGACCCTGCAAGTTCCTTCCTGGGACCCCTGTATGTGAAAACAGACATCTCAGCATCCAACAGCTGCCTTCACACAGCAGCTCTGCAGTTCCTCTGCATTTAAGTTTGTACACTTCATAAAAGTGGGGTGGAAAGTAAAAGGAGGCGACAGCAGCAGCCGTTTGCAGCTGGTTACCTGACTGTGCCTGGCACTGTGAGGGCAGGGCTGGCAGTGCCAACAGGGGAGACTGCAATAAAATGGGCCCAGCCAGCTGGGAAGCTGAGCAAACCACGTATTTAAGGACTGGGGCAAGCAGATAAATAGGGCACCCTGTCCTGTAACAGCATGGATTTCATCCATTCGTTTGCTCTGTCCTGGAAAAAAAATAGAAGTCTGAAAAGCAGCTCTGACAGGGAAGTTGGAAATTGTCTTTGGAGCAGGGCCTGCATTTTTGTTACCTGCTTCTGCAGCGTTTGACCCAACAGAGCTTTTGCCTCCAGGTGCTGCAACAGCAAGTAAGAGCAGCAATGATGGCACAGTGCTGCCACTGTGGCACTGTCACAGTGTGTGACAGAACCTGGTGTGGAGCTGGGCACTGAGCTTCTGCCCCTCTGTGCTGTGTTCCTTGGGCTCTGCTTCATCCCCACCTCCTGGGATAGCTCTCAAGACATTCAGCTAATTAAATCCTACAGCCTGCTCTTGCTTTGTTTATAGACTTCAGAACTTCTAGGCAGCTGAATGAGATGAGCTTTGTTCTGGTCAGGCAGCACAGCAGATGTTTTGGTTACTCCATTTTTTAGGGCTTTGCATTAACCACTGCACCGAGGGGCATCTCTGTATTTCAGCCTGCTCTGTCTTCTAGTGTAGAGGATCCAATCATTCAGCATCACTTTGTGATCCTGTAACTCCAAATGAGACCTCTTCATAAACACCCTGAAGTGCAAAGAGGAGTTGTCTGGCACCAAAGCCACTTAAAGCAGTAACTCTGAGGAGATTATTGACTTTGCCTAGGGGGTGTGCCAAAACAAAGAAACAAAACCAAAAAAAGAAACCATGCAGGAATAAAACCCATTACACGACACCTAAACACAGAAATGGAAGACAGCTTCTTCCCCTGCTTCAACATATACAGCTGTTTCTCCCCTTTAAATGCTTCTGACACATCTTAAACGGTTAAAGCCACGTTCTTTCATGCATGTTTTTGTATGTGGGGCAGAACAAACCCGGTGCTGGGAGCTGACACATTTCTCTGTGGGTACCCCAGAGCCCAGATGCAAAATGAAATTTTGCCACCACAAGACCCAAAGCAGGGTAACTCAGCTGAGAGTTTGAAGCCTTGGCCTTTGCCCTTCAGATTTCTGTAGAAGGGTAAGGGAAGGATGGCAGCCCAGTGCAGCTTGAAGAGAGCAAAACCAGTGATCCTTACCCAAAACAGAGTGCTTCTCATGTCTGTGTGTTCAGCAAGACATTTAAACTAAGCTGGTGCAGACACAGAAGTCAAACACTCTGCCAGCCTTCAGGGGCTCAGAAGGTGGGACCAAGGGAAAGTCAGTGGGAAAATGCAGCCTCCCTGCAGGGCTTCAGGCAGGGCAGGCTTTTTAGTGCCAGCATCCTGCTCTGGGGGGATGAAGCTCATCTGAACACATCTATTTTACACAGGTCCAGCTGCAGGATGGGCATAGGGTATGGCATTATTGTTCCTTGAACACTGTCAGGACTCCTCCTGAGGCAGAGGAACAGCAGCACAAGGTGAGGAGGGTCCTGGGAATTTGCTTGGCTCTTGATGAGGGAATGAGGATGGAAAAACTACTGGAAACAAGGCAGGAGGGAGACATGTGCTCAGACCTCTCCCCTTGCAGGCCAGAGCCCAGGCAGGTCTCAGTATCCAGCCCTGGGTGTTACCACATGCCTTTGTTCTCATGAAAAGCATTCAACCCTCACGAAATGAAAACAAACACCCCAAACCTGAAGCATTGCCCCAGAGCATCCCCACCAACCAGAATTTTACAAGCTTCCCTGAGGATTACAAAAAAAACATCTCCTCAAACCCACCACTGCTGGATCCCTCACACGTTCTTTAGATCATTTTACAGAGAAGCAGGTGAGACACCTCCACCAGCAGGCCCAGCCCCACGTGCTGCATGGCCACACAGTGCATGGCCCCTCTGCTGCCCAGCCCAAACCCACCAGGGGCAGCTCCAGGGCAGGAGTCAGGAGGGAGCCAGAACACTCCATGTGCAGCTGGGCAGAGCTGAGCCAGGGACAGCCAGGGTGTGCCTGTGGGATGGATGTGCCCAGGAGCTGGGCTGGGAGTGGCCAGCAGAGTGTGGTGCCAGTTTGGGACCCCCTGGCTCAGTGTAACCCCATTTTCAGCTCACCTCACTGTCACAGCTGCTTGTCCCCAGGCTGGGTGGGTCAAATAACTGCTCTTCAAAGCACAAAGCAACGTGCCAGAATCACCATTCTCAACTGAATTTGGGGGCAGCATCCAGAGACTTTTTCCCACCTTGGCCCTGAACAGAAGTGCCAAGTGCTGGAGGGGCGATGAGTGATGCAAGGGAAGGAGATTTCCAGGATGAGCTCAAGGCTTCACGTCATTCAACTGGGAAAGAAGGATTAGGAATTTTTGTTTTAAATCATCATTTAACTGCTTTTATTGCAGCTGTTCTTGGCCATATTTCAGAATCCTCCTCTCAAATAAATGAAAACCAGGCAGAGGACTGGGCCTTCTGCCTGAGCATGCAACAGTGCAGGTCAGATTCCTGCCTGGACGCTCACCAGGGTGCCATGCCCAGCTCTGGCCACTTCCAGCTTTCCTGCCTTTTGTAGCCTCTTGGGCCATGCAGGATGTGCCCCACCTGGCTCTTACAGCACACTCCTTATTTATGGGCTCCTCATCTTCCCACCTCCTGGACATGGGACCTGTCAGCCTGTTCCCACTGCCCAGCTCAGCCCTCTCACATCACTGGTGCTCACAGCCCCCCCCTCCCCCAGGACCCCCCTGTCCTGGGGGGACAAACTGCACTGTCCCAGTCAGACCCAGGATCCCTCTGCATCCATCCCCAGGCAGCCACAAAGAGGGACAGCTGCCTGCCTTTCCAAGCCCAGAGGACACAGGAGGCCGTGCTGGCAGCTGAGCCCATGCCCCCTGAGGCCCCAAGTGATGCAGCAGCCTGTGAGCCCAGCCCAGCTTCACAAGCTGGATGGAGATGCCCCACAAGGAAGCAGAGGTGCCTCTGCCTCGGATGCAGATCCTCAGGGATATACTCAGGGATATGCTGTGCTCAGAAATGCTCTGCTGTGCTCACACCCCTTTAGTTTGGCATCAAGTATTTCCTGCTCACTTCGATAGCCCTGTAATTTTTTTCCCCTGGTGTCAAGATGGATGAATAATCTTTCTGGCTTTAGGACATACCAGAGCATTGGCCAGAATCATCAGTCCCTCTGTATTCCAGAACAGGACAGCTTTTCCCACACTGCCATCCATGGATAGAGCTTACACCTGTGTAATAACTGAGGGCATTTCCTTCCAAAGAAAGAAATATCTAACAAAGACTGGAAAATCCATATAGTTAGATCAAGGAACCACTTCAAGGGCTGGCAACTTCATTTGAAAATGAGATGTCTGTATTGAGCACTGACCTGTTTTATTTCAGCATGGAAATCACCATTTCAGATCCTTTACTTTCAATAAACAAATACACAGAAGAAAACCCGGGCTATCAGCCCAGGCTTGTAACAATTCAGGGTTTTTCTTGGCTTTTCCAAGGGCATTTATTGCCAGAGTCTGAGATGCTGGCAGGATAAATCTGTAAGCCATGGAAATTACGAGTTTCATGACACACACAATTTATTCCAAACCCTTGACAATAAAATTAAACACAGGAAAGAGCCAGGACTTTCATCCAGCTCCTTAATTACCATCTGGAGTCTGGCAGCTGAAATAAGATCAGACTTTTCTATAGAAAAGAAAAAATAAATTTGCAATTACTGTGAGAGAAGAGATGGGACTTCACAAGGAGCTCAAGTGGAGACACAAACAGCCCAGTGCAATCAGGATTTATCCTGCTGGGGATGTGCATCTCCCACTGGCTTTGGAAACCACACCACAAAACTGCACAGCACCTCAGTACAGCTCCTTCCAGCACAACAGAAATACCTCACTTTTAGTTCTTAGGAACTTTTTGAGACAGGGTCCGTATTTTAGGTATCTCAGTAGCACCCAGGAAAAACTCTTGCTCCTGATTAGGCCAAAGGAGGACAGGCTCCTTCTCCTCAGCAGATCCAGCTCAGTGGCACATCCTGGGTGCAGTGGGACCATCCCTTCGTGTCCCCAGAACTTCTGGAAAATTATTGAAGGTGACATGAGGGGAAGCCTGCTGGGAACCACATCTTAACAAGGAAGATTTAGTCCAGGACTGGGACACGTTGGAGCACTCAGGACCTGCCAGGGGGGGTTTGCACGTGAGGGACGTGAAATGCAAACACATCCTCTACGTGTCAGGAGGGACTGCTTCATGAGGCTGAAAACAGTTATCAGCCAAGTCATGTGCCAGAGAGAACATAAACAGAAAACAGATCCTGAATAGTCTAAATATTTTAACAACAATTTACAAGAGGTCTGAGGAAATTCTACAATCCTGCTATTAGAATCAAAGCTGTGCCAGTTAAAACATCTGCCCAGGCTGGGAGAGGAGTGAAAGGTACAGGGAAAAGAGCCAACAAATGAAGAAACCCCAGTGGTCTCTAAGAGAGGCCAGAAAAAGGCAAGAAACAAGGCCTGAAGAAAAAAACGTCATCAGGACGAGGAAGAAGTGACTTTAAATCCACCAGAGCCTTACACCAAGGCACAGACCTGCTGTTTGCCAAAATAAAGGTTTCAGAAACAACAGAGACAAAGCAGATGAGGTCAATAAACATTTTGGAGCTGCGCTTGAGAAAAAGACAGGTGATACTGTATGATGATGAAATACTCTCTATTTCAACAGTAACTCAGAGAAGCAGTTAACCAGTAATGAAGAAGCACAATATTAAAATGATGAGGTCTGAGTAATGTCCATCTAACAGTGTTAAAGGGGCTGGCCAAGAAACAAACCAGTGTCATCATTTTGGTTCCTCATAAGTCTTGAAATGTTGCCCAGATCCCACAGGGGCCACATGTAACACACTGTCAGGGGTGTATAAAACACTTCTGTGCACTCAGGGGAAAACCTTTGGGTGGAGCTAAACTCAGGAACTGCTCCTTGCTGAGGACTGAAGGGACTGTCTCTGCCCTCTGCACAGCTCAGCTTTGGCTGCTCCTGCAGTGGGGACAGAACCTGCCTGTGCTGCTGCCCACACCTGGCCAGCTGCTCCCTGAGCTGGTTACCTGCTCCTTGCTGCCTTCTTACTGCTCTTCCCTTGTTATTTTCTGTTTGCAGTTGAAGAACTGATGGAGTAAGACAGAAGATCCCCAGGAAAAGTGTAAGTGAGGAATATCTTGTGTTTCACAGGGCAGCCTCATCTCTCATACGTGAACAAAACGTTCCTAACCCCAGGCTCTGTCTTGCTTCTGCATATTGGGATTTATTTCCCCACCTCTTGCTTAGGGTGATGTGGCAGAGGAAGAACACCTGTGGCCCCTTCTAACCTTATTAATGGAAGTTATTTATAATGGTTTAATATTTTATAAAGATTACTGGCAGGAAAAGTGCCCTGTGTGCATTGGAGAGCATGCCTGATGTATTCATTTTGAATATAAATCACTGTAGGTTCAACAAGAGCTGGCTCTGTATGCAGGGAAACACCAGCAACACTCTGCCACTGGAGACTCTGCCCCTCAGCTCTGAGCCTCCCTGTCTCGAGTCAAAAAGGGTAAAAGCAGCAAGTAACAGTTACAAAGCTCAGGGGAAAAAAAATAGAAAAAAGTAATGACTTATGGAAGAATGGCACCGTTCATTCTTTTCCATCCTACTTTTCCCAAAGCAGTGAAATCTCTGGAACAGCAAAACGTGTTCAGCAGCAAGGGATGCAGGAGGAAGGGCTGATTGTGGGTGGTGCTTAGAGAGTGGTTTTCAGGATGAATGATGACTGAACTAAGCAGGTCACAGAACTGGAGTGCCGGGGTCAGGGTCAGGTTTGCAACCCCATGTGCCTTTGGGCAGGTTCCTCAAGGTGTCTCAGTGCTTGTCTGAGTAAAACACACTTGGCTGCTGGTTTTTTTTAGATGATCTTTCAGTTAGTCTTTCCTGCATGCCTCAGAGCTGCCAAATCCCTGCTGCTGACACCCTCTGTTTATTTACAGATGGACATTGGTGCCAGGCAGCTCAAACAAGGCTTTTAGCAGTCCAGGGACACCACAGAGACAATGAGAGTTCGCCTCAAAGGGGATGTGATCTGTACCCTCCTCCTGCTGGTAGCGCTTTGCTCTTTACTCTACTCCCAGCTGGAACATTTAGTCCCGGCAGGAAACAAGGAGCCAACACAGAAGAAGCCTCCAGCAACCCCAAAAATATCCTCAGATCCCCGAGCACCTGAGAGACTGATGCCAGCAGAGGCAACAGCACCCAGACCCCAAGTTACCCCTGTCATTAGACGAGCAGAAGTGGCCAAGAACAGGGTCCAAGCTACAACTCCCCCCCTGCCAACTGATTCTGCCTTCAACTTCCAGCACTATCTCCTGAACAAGGACAAGAGGAACTTCAACCTCCTCATCAACCAGCCCAGGAAATGCCGGAAAACACCTGGAGGGCCCTTTCTGCTCATTGCCATCAAATCAGTAGTTGAAGACTTCGACAGGCGCGAGATTGTCCGGAAAACTTGGGGCAGGGAGGGTTTGGTGAACGGGGAGCAGATCCAGCGAGTGTTCCTCCTGGGAACACCAAAGAACAGGACAGTGCTGGCGACGTGGGAGACCCTGATCCACCAGGAGAGTCAGACATACCGGGACATTCTGCTCTGGGACTTCATGGACACTTTCTTCAACCTGACCCTGAAGGAGATCCACTTCCTGAGCTGGGCTGCCGAGTTCTGCCACAACGTCAAATTCATTTTTAAAGGTGACGCCGACGTTTTTGTCAACATTGAGAACATTGTTGATTTCCTCAGGAGACACGACCCCACTGAGGACCTCTTTGTTGGGGACATCATCTACAATGCCCGTCCCATCCGTGTCCGGAAGAGCAAATATTACATCCCAGAGACCATGTACGGGCTCAGCATCTACCCGGCCTACGCGGGGGGAGGAGGGTTCCTGCTCTCCAGCCACACCATGAGGAGGCTCTCGAGGGCGTGCAGGGAGGTGGAACTCTTCCCCATCGACGACGTCTTCTTGGGCATGTGCTTACAGAGAATCAACCTCAAGCCCATCTTGCATGAAGGATTCAAGACCTTTGGCATCGTCAAGCCTTCTGCTGCCCCACACCTACAGACATTTGATCCCTGCTTTTACAAGGATCTCATGGTAGTTCACAGTCTGAAAGTTGCCGAGATCTGGCTGATGTGGAACCTGCTCCACAGCCCACGTCTCTCCTGCACTCAGAAGAAGCAAGTGAAAAAGCCTTTCCAGTGGAAAAAGAAAGCTCAAACTACAGCACAGACATCACCCCTGAGATGATGCAGGCAGACTGCAGCACAAACACACAGCAGACCAGCTGAGAAAGGGAACCTGGAATTGGTGCAGCCCAACAAACCAACTGCACAAGTATTTTAGCACATCTTATTGTTAAGAGAACACAGCAAACAACTGCAGGAATTTGCCCAAATTCCACATTTGCACACACATGTCATGTAGGTCCTCCTCTATTAATGAGTCCAAATAATCATAGCAATATATGTAATTTATTATTATTTATTAGGATTATACTAGTGCTTAGAGGGACACTGTGTAAAAGGACATTGAAAAATGCAGTCCTTGGAGGTTTTTCAGCATTGTTAGAAATGTGAGAAATGAAAGAAGATACAAGGTAAGAGCACAGACACCAGGGAGCACAGGGATCATTGTCAGCTTGCTACTTGACTTGGACTCATTGACAAATGACCAAACAGTAAGTAGGATAAAGGAAATCAGGTCACCTCAGCATGGGCCCAGCTGGAATCACTGCTGCCTGGCTGTTTTCCTGGAGGCCTTGGGAGAACAACTAAGAGCTGCAGAAATGGGGGCCTGTATGGTGCAGACTGACTGGATTACAAGGAATCAAACTGGGTGCTGAGGCTGGCTGAGCACAGGACAGGCACACAGATAACTGGGAAGGAACAGTCTTCCAAAGGGCCTCTAAAGAAGGACAAGAGCTTTGAGCTGATCCCTCTAAGCCTTGATCTGCTGTTACTCCCAGCACTTCTCTGTTCAAATACCTGCTCCACTGACACACTCAGGACTCAGAGGGCCAGTTTTTGACACTTCCCTGAGCTCAGGCTCTCTGCACTGTGCTGACTGACATTCAGTGAAAACTCAAAGTCATCCAGCAGTTTTTGATTGCCCTCACCAGCTGATCCACACCTTCAGAAGGTTTGACTCTAGAGATCCTCTGGCCTTTGCTTTTAAGGGTAAAACAGAGCTGCTGCTTGCGTCACATCTGGGAGCTGCTTCAGACCAAAGAACAACTTGTCAATGGACTGGGCTGCTTTCTCTAGACCTCTTGCTTGGCACACAGGCAGCTGCAAAGAGCAGCCAAGACTTTTCATGCTGCTGTGGGTGTCGTGAAGGGAAAAAGTACTTTTCAGACCAAAGGGCTTCAGAATAAAGGCTCGTCTAAATTTATTGCAAGAAATCAAACCCACACAGCAGTCTTTCTGCTGGGATTTCCAAGGTCCAGCCAGTAACTTCTTAACTATTTTAAGCATCAGACAAGAACACTGGATTGCATACTTTTTCAAAGAATAGTGAATACTTTGCATTTTGTTTTTTCCAACAGTAGACTACCTTAAAAGAATATCCTTTCTTTAGATATCAGAGCAGAAGTAAATTCCTCTAAATCAGGGTTAAAAAGCTACTAAATTCATGGGGCAAAGAGCCTGAATTAACCTTTGATACTGTGTTTGTTAGTTCTTTTGCGGTTTTTTCCACTCAAAAAAACCCCACCTCCTATCCATCAGAGAAGCCCCAGTGCCACATGAACACAGCTTCAGAGGAAATTACTATCAGTCACAAACATCCAGGAAGCTGCTGTCCCTTGAACAGAGCCTGCAGCACAGCTGCATTCCATCCCTGTGTAGAACCTTCCTCCCCCCAGGCAGCAGTTCAGGCTCAGTGCTTGTCCCAGCTGTGCACACCACGGAGCACTGGGACCCTGCTGGTATCCACTGGGACATTATTAGCAACAGTCTTACATTTTCTTCATCTTCACCATGAATTTTAGCCTTACAGTAATGTATTTCCAAGGAGAGGTCAGCTGTATAGGAATCAAAAGATTCCTACATTTGGGATCTTTTCAAGATGTGATCCTGAAACACAAAATGCTCATTTGAGCTGCACAAGGAGCTCTGCAGGGAGTGGAACTAAGCCAGAGCCTTGCTGGTGGGAGAAAGTCACCCTTGCCCGTCTGCTACCATGTGTGATACTTGTGTATTTGTGAGCTTGTACAAGAATGTATTACCTGTGATTAGTTTACAGTTTTGGAGGTTATTTATACCATAATTAAAAGACAGCATGCAGACATGCCTCTGGATGTTGGAGTGAGTCTGTCAAAAACACCTGCACACACGTTGTAAGACTGATACCACAGGGATTTTTCAGGAAGACATTAACATGAAAAATACATTATTCATTATTTTGGATAACTTGGTCTTTCCTTGTGCTGGACTTGATTTAATGGCAATGACAGAAAAATAAACATGGCTTACCTTCCCATTTCCCACAAGGCAGCTGTTCGGGTTCAGCAGTCCTTAGTAAGGTCTTCTTTTTAAGCCTGGAGATGCAGATTGGCTCCTCCCTCTATACTGTCTTCAGATCTGCAATCTACCACAACACAGCATTAATGAGTGCATTTTGTCCCAGATCAAAGTTGCTGCCCAACATCTGTGTTGACACAGTCTGTGCCAGCACATACCCTGAGAGCTGGCAGAGCCCAAACCAGAGCAAACTGTTTACTCCACTGTCTCACGCTGGGGAACAGCTCATTTCTTTTATCCAGTGATTACTAAATCGAGTCTCTGTTAAGGAAAGATACATCTGCATTTGTTCTCCAGCCTCTGCTGCATGGCCTGTTTGACCTGGCTTTAAGTTCCCATTTGCTTCTGCAGTTGAGCAGGAAGTTCCCAGCCCCATGTGTGAGCACAGAGCTCTGGGGATGCTGGAGAGCAGGGCTCAGCCCCTGCAGTTCATGACATTCTGCCTACTGCTGCAGCAGGCAAAAAGGCTTGGACTTCACACAAGCTGGAGATCATTTCCTAGAAGATGAGGGTCTTTTCAGAAAATCCTAAACCCTTAGGTGTGCATGAGAGCTGGCAGGAAGGACCCTCTACTGACTTCTCTGATGCACCTCAGAAAAACAAAACCATCCATTTCAGAGTGACATTCTGAGTAGCTTTAATTAACTGGCTAATTCAGCACACCAGTCACGTCTGCTAAAAAGCCTTGCTTGGCAATTTTTTTTCATGACTAATCCATGATGAGAAAACACAAAAACATCCCAAGTGGGTTCCACCAGTAGCAAGAAAAAGCAAAGCAGACTTTCTCAGGACAGGCATAGATTCCTGAAATTAATAAAGTACAGTAGGTTTTATTGAATCCCAGGGATCCACACAGAGTCATGTTTTATTCCTACTGTACATAAGTAGCCAGATTTGGTCACTCTGACGAGCAGAGCTGGCTTGAACCTGACATTCAACACCTCTGAGTGCATTTCTGGACACAGGAACTGGTAGCGAGTGCCAAGATCTGTCAGTCGGTCAAGGCACTGCAGACTCAGCATCATCCAACAGAAAGCCAAAGATGGCTTGAGCAATGGAGTGGTAAAATCTTGTTCTTCCTGTCTGCAGTTTAATTATTCATCTCTCTGCAGCAGGTTCTCGGAAGCAAAGCCCAACTGCAAATTCAAACAGTACAAAATAATCAAACAGCTCTGAGAACCCTCACTGAATGTTAGCACAGAGAACATTCCCTGGAGAGTGCTGGAAGACCAGCAGATCAGAGAGAAAGAGTCCAGCCCAGAGCCCAGTCTGAAGGACTGCCAGTCTCCTGGGCTGTACCTCTTCCAGCTGGAGCTGCAGGTCTCAGCAGCCCAGAAAATGTCCACAGTTCTTAACGATACCACTGACTCCACAGACAGTGTTAAAAACCAGTAGAACTTTTAAATACAACTTGTCGTTACTTTCTAGGCTTATGGTCAGCAAGAAAACCATACTGAGACATGAGAGGGGAAAGTAAACCCCAAAGAAGGAGCACATCTGAGTCTCTCCAAGAGTGGGAAACAGCTCCCCCACCGTTCCTGACCAGCCCAGTGCTCCCTCCAATCCATCCAAACCCAGCTCACGGATCTTCTCTCTCTCTCCCTCACTTTCCCAGCCCATCTGTTGAGAAGCCTTGCACTAAAAACAGAGAAAAATATAAAATAACACAGGTCTGCAGTGACAGCCTTGTCCCAGGGGCTGACTGAGCTGAGTGGGAATCAAGGCATGATATTAAAACAAATGGTGTCTGTAGCCATGGGAGCAGAAGAAAGGGGTGAAATGACCTCCACAGCCTCTACACTTGTGGATGCAGCAGAGGTACCAGGGAGGGACGGGGTGAACTCAGGATTTCAGGGCTGCAGTTCTAGGAGAGACGAGCAGAGGTGAAAAGGGAACACAGTGAATCAGAGTGTTTTGATTATTCAGTTGATTAGACTGCACGTTGCATAATCATGCAGGGGTTTTTGTGATTGGTATTTACACTAAATGTCTCTCTGAAGGATAATAATACTGGCATGAAACTTAGGCAGTCAGTGGAATATCTAGTGTAGGTGTGAAACATTAAGGCATTTAACAGCAGCTTCCAGAATTGCAATATGAAGTACTTTAAAATAACTGAAGGAGTAACATTTAAAAGTGAATTCATTAGTGTATCAAAGAGAAAAGATTACACCACGGTGAGTGACCTGCTCTGCAAATTCCAGCTTACCTTTCCTACTGTTTCAAGCACTTGGTATTCCCAGATTAGGAGAAGGAATGATTTTGCCTGCTGGAAAAACAGACATCCCTGCAAACACCACAAAAGCCTTGGATGTAAGGTTTGGCAGACAAAACATTTAAACAGTGACTTTACTATTTACAGCAAAAGTTCATACAGGTAAAGAATATGATATTTGAGTTGCCCCTGAACCCCCCAAGTAACACAGCCCAGCAAGACCAAATCCCTTCGTGGTGCAGGTTTCACTCTGAACTGGTTCCATCACAGCCCATGACAAAGCTCCCTGATTCACTAACTCCTACTCACTTCCCCTTGTTTTGCTTCAACCTTCTCTCTGAAACATCCTGGGCCACTAAAAGAACCTTTACATGAAAAGAACCAACCAGAACTAACTTGTACTTTAACTCCCCAGGCACACAAAGTGAGGCATTTACTTGGCTACGTGTGCTGTGTCAGGTTATGTGTGACAGTCACAGAGGAGGCTTTGCATTGCTGTACTCACAGTAAAAAAGAAAAAAAAAAAGAAAAAGGAAAAAAAAGGTGTTCATTGGGCAAAAGCTGAAATGGACCACTTGTAACTAGCATGGAATAATGTTTCTTACAGCGTGACACCAACAATTATTCCGAACTCAAAGACCTATGAAACACAACCAGCCCATGTGAAATTGTGCCAAAACAGACAACTTGGTCCTTGCCCAAATACTCTGAAGCAAGAAAGCACTGAGGGCTTGGACACAGCACTTCTTTCCAGTAAGAGCCACACTGACTCACACCTGCAGGTTCACTCTCAATATACACTTTGAGCCATCAAACACAAAACCTCACAGAAGTCCAACTTGGCAGTTAAGTGACTAACAGGCTCTAACAACAGGTGGAAAGTCCATGTGAAGTGAGCAGCAACACCCAGGATGTCCCTTTGGAAAACACCAGCTGGCCCCTCACCTTCAGCCAGTCCCCAGGAACAATGACTCACCATTTTCTTGCAATGCTGAGCCCCAGGAAAGATTTTTTTTTAAACAGGTTTGATGGGAGCTCTGGAATATGAACCATCATGAGCACATGAATCAGTTCTCACACACCACCTGATTACTATTTCAGAAAAAAAATCTGTTTAGAATTACAAGTGTGACAGCTCCCAGCAACAGCAGATTGGGTTTTCTCTACAGGAACTGCATTTTGGGGAACAGAGGGTTCTAGTGTTACACAGCAGCACTGATCTATGTAGCACTGCCTGTAGTCTGCACAGGAGCCCAGGGACTGCTTGCAGGCCTAAAGAACACAGGAAGAAATGTCAGCTTCACCTCCAAAAAGAAGGGCAGTTTTATTAGGTGAAAACAAATGAAATTCTGTGGAAAATACTGCAATATTCAAGTTAAGCAGACACACACACATAAACTCTTCATTTCTTCACAAAGGAAAAAGGCACACATCAAAATATGCATTGTGTGTTTTATTAAAAATGCAATTGTACTTAACTTTATATCAAACAGTTTTATCATATGAAACCAAAATGATGGACCAATGCACATGTTGCCAACATGCAGGATCTGTATCAAACCACACATAATTCTGAGAAGGAACAAGGGCACCTGCTGAGATGGGATCTGATGCAGCCCAAACCTCTTTTCCTTGGGAGGGGAGGGTGGTGATCCCCTGGCAGAGCTGGAGGTGGCACACACTGCACCCTGAGCAGCCCTGTGCACAGAACACCTTCTGGTTCACACGAGCTGCCTTGAGCCAGCCCCTCCTCCTTGTCACACTGCCTTCCTCACCTTCTCCCCAGAGTTCCTGTGTTCCCTACTCCTTGCTCTCTTCTTTCTGGTGCTTCAAAACCACCATCAGTCCCCTCCACCCATTCCTAAACTTTTCATGCCAGCAAGTCCTTAACTGTTCCTCAGCAGCTTCCCTAATGCTTTAGCAGAGGAACAGCTTGGCTTTGTTCAGTCCAAAGAGGAGCAAACACCTCAGAGGAGTGAGCTGGGAACAGCTGCATTTACAAGGGAAGGGTGAGGAGACCCAGAGGAGCTGCTCCAATCTCCCTGGGTGCTCCTTCAGATCTGCCTCTCCCCAGAGTCAGAGGCTTTGTGCTCAGCCCAGCAGCAGCAGCCAGGAGGCAAAGCTGCCTTTAATTTTTTGTCTGTGCAGAGAAATTTTCAGTATGAAGGGACTGACCTAGAGAAGAATCTGGGTTGTCAGGAGAGCACTGTTAATTACTGCATTGTTTTAGTCACTTGGACACACCAGAGCATTACAAGTGAAGATGGGAGTCCCAGCAGTTGTTACACACCTTTGGTGCTGTCCTGCCCTAAGGCTCAGGGTGCACACTGCAGCAGCAGGCCTGACCTCACTCTTCTGAAGAATTTCAACTCAATATGCTTGAGAGAAGGATCTTGGCAGCATCTGCATAGCCATTAGTCAAATATTCCCATCAAGGATTTATCTCCTCTTGCAGCTTTTGTGGAGCCTTCATTAGAAAAGGATTAATTAAAATTAATTGAAGTTAGCATCAGGATTGCTGTCATATTTTAGCAACAAGAATAAACATGCACACCACCTCAACTCAGAGATCACAAAATCCTGCAGGAGCACACTGAGCCAAGCACTAAGCAAGGTCATTTTACATTCCAGCACCCAGGGATGTGTGAGGAGGGCCAAGTGCTCTACCCTGCATTCCACAGCCAGTGTGGAGGAATGGAAAGAGAAAGAGGAGTCCCACAGGAGTCCCATTCCTTGTACCTTGTGTTGACTGGGAGCCACTGCAGGGTCTGCAGACTCCCTGTGCTCTCCTGAAGCACCTCGGGCAGGAGAACACAGGATGAGAATTCCCATTTGCTGCTGTCACTGCAGGCATTCATTCCCTCCCTCCCTCCCAATGGGCAACATTCACACTCCTGGAAACTCCATCCATCCCCATGATCCCAACAGGGACAGGAGCAGAACAACTGCCCTTGTGAGCACAGGGCAGAACCCACCAAAGTCACACCGACCTTCCACACCTCAGGGCCAACACTTATAAAACACTTTAATGGATCTGCCAGGAAACAGACTGCAAGTTATTAGTCACTGTTTCTTTGGAGAACACACTGAATTGGCTATAAAGGAGGAACACTAGTCAGGTACTTCAAATATGATCTCTGAAAGACAGTAAAATGAAAAGAACTATTCGATAAGAATAAAAAAAAAAAGCAAGAACATCCATGATTTTATTACAAAAACACCCAGCAACTGTATTTAACACAAAAACAGTAACTGAGAGTCTCTTTTTATTTTTCTTTCAGTGTACATGCTCATTATTATTCCATTTAATTTACAGAAGGGCTATGTAAAATGAAATTAAAATTAGAGAGGAAACAAAAAGGAAGGTTGAGGCATAGAATTTTCTTAGCAAGCAACGATCACGGGAGACAGCACAGATTGAACAGGGATTCAACAGGAGTGACACCTAGGGATAAAGGTAAACAGTAACTTTTTCCTTATCCATTAGATTTTCCATGGGGCTTTTTTGTTTGTTTTAGCAAAACAGTTTAGAGTATCACAGTATACAGGAAGACTAAATGGCAAAGAACATCTCACACACACACACATTTATCCCTGCTACTGGTCCAGGATCCAAAACTTCAGTTAACATTCGATTTCCTATCTCTCATTCATTGATAAACTATACAGGATTACACTGTACATGGAGTTAAAATTACAAAAATGTCATATTTACAAAAATCTGTACACACATAGTAAAACTCACAAAATTGTCATCTATGTATCACAAGTTGCGACACCAAAATATTAAAAATGGGATAAAATTATACATTTCTCTTGTCCATTTTTAAAAAGGGTTCATTGTTTCAAAGACAGACCATCTATTTCTCCCAAATAAGACTGGTAAGAGAACTAGAAACCTAAAGTATCCTCCTGGGATAAAATGTCGCGAGCAGCATCTCCCAACTAGAAAGAAGCCTCTCTCCTGTCTGCTGGGGTGGGGTGTGCAGTTAGCATATATGTACAGAATGGTGGAACTACAACAAGGGTGTCTTTGGCTAAACCTTTGGCATAAATTAAAATCATACATCAGAAGTTACAGAAAAGGTTTTCCTGGTGATGGCAGAACTCGGGGATTTCTGTCTGAGATACCATTATATACAGCTCCTCTTTCTCCAAGGAAACAAGAGTAGGAATAAAGGATTTTGCAACAGAGGCAAATGAGGCAACATTATTTCTTTGTGAAATTTTTCACTAGTATGAAAAATTGTATCAAATCTTTTCACTAAAACATAATTCAATCATAGAAATACCTTCTTCCAGAATTATTTTTTTTTTTTTGAAACTGCATATGAAAAAAAAATTAGTAAACCAGCCATGAAAGAAAAAAATTGTATCAGCATATCAAGTACATATTAGTGCAGGAAGGTGGATAAATCTGATCCACTGTATAAATAAGCTTTATGCGCAGTGTACATTAAATAACCATCACACCCCACTCACACCCAGTACACAGATGCTCCTCAGTGAAGATAAACATTTATCAAGTAATTAAAGTGTATGTAGTGCAAATGTTACAACCAAGTATTATGCACATGCTACTTGCTTGGTTTAAAGTTACACAAAGATGTGGTGCCTGAAATCATGGACATATATACATCCTTGTCACACTTGGTACAATGTCCTAAGCCACAGAAATACCGAGGTGTTTATATCTATATATATATACACACACGTTTTTCTTAAAATGTGACCACCACATCAATACAGTAACACAAACAGACTAAAATCAATACCTGCTTCCAGATGCTCCAAGGCTCAGAAAGTTTGTGCTTCTAACTCTTGCAGTCATTATGTGCCCCTCTTCCATTTCCCCCTTCTGCCAGCTGAGAAGGAGGGACAGTCTCTTCAGGTCTGTGCTGCATAGGAGGAGGGCAACGGAGAGGAATAAACGACGGCACAGGCACCTAAGCTGCTTTCCTCCATCAACAGTTCCATGCCCCATGATGAAGGGTTGAGAGAATTCCCTCTCCACACCGCTCCTGGGTGGGAAGGCTTATTGAAAAAAAAAAAAATAAATCATAACGTGCTTTCCATATTCTAAGTGGCAGCAAATCAAGGCACGCTGTACTAATTGTGTAGCATTGAGATTAGCTGGCTCTGCAGGGGAGGCTCACTGGGGGAGGTCCGACGTCCTCAGCTGGCTGCTGGGCCGTGTGGGGCCATACAGGGTGACAGAGGCTATGTGATTATTCTGCATCACCTGCAAAGGCACAGCAGGACAAGGGCAAGTTAAAAGCACTGGTACACACAGAAACCCTGAAGGGATGAAAACTGTGAATATGGAACTGATCCACCCAAAAAAAGAAATCCCAACGCCACAAAGCAAGCGCTTGGCTGGTTCCTAAAAACAGTGTCTGGATTTCTGTGACACATCTGAACACCAGCATGCTCCACCACTGCTCAGAGCCATGGACATGCACCTCCTGCTGGCACGAGTTCCAGGTGACAAAGTTCCAGCTTTAACATGCAAATGTACAACCTCAGAGAAGAGCTTGGAAAGTGCCTCTTTCTGCCAGTAGGCACTAAAAACACGGCCACTCCCAAGCACTGGCTTTTATCACAAAGGGGAGTAAGAGACCACCCATAATAACAGCAAACTCTTCACTCTCCCGTGCCCAGACAAAAATAAAGGTTTTTTTCCTAACCTCAAAGATCATTCGTTGCAGTCCAAAGCAAAACGTTGACCCGAATGGGTTAGTGTTGTTCGGAGATGATGACCTGGACAGGAAAGAAGAATTTAAAAATGGATGTGTGAGGATCAGAAACCCCTTGGGGAAGAAAAACTACTCAGTCATGTAAGGTAAATTACAGCATCTTTATCATGGTTTTCATCAAGAGAGAGTAAATCTACATTATCCCACTGCTAGACTCCAAGTGAGCCAGAGGACAGCTCTGCTTGATGGCAGAGCCATTATTAATACTCAGGGAGAAAGTAATCAAAAAGCTACTAGTGACCTCTACAGGAAAACTCTCTTGCACTTCACTTGAACAGGAAGAACCCTAAAAATAAAGAGATACACAGGAAGAGAGAAGCACCATGTAACTTATTACACATATTTTTTGTGCACGATCCTTCCCTTAACGTCTCAGCCCCTACCATAGGTATTTACCATATATAGTCTATTATTTGTATTTACCATATACTGTCTATTAATCCATGGGTTTGAGCATGTAAAAAAAGATTACTCTGTAAGATGCTGAAATAGAATAAACCAAGTTTTACTAAATAGTATTTTTCAAGATCACTTGTCTTTCAGCTACTTCTGACATTTTTGTATCATATATTGACAGTGGCAGACTTCTGTTGACTGCAATGACTTTTAGATTACAGCCAAAAAAACCCCTAGAAAATATTTACCTTTTGTCCTTTCTCATAAACTGGTCAGTTTTTCAAACTGCATTCTGAGCCATCTGAGATGTGCTCAGTAAAGCACCCTCTGGTTGAACTACTCTACAACACAGATGGAAAAACTAGAAGGGCTCTGTGTCATCACTATTTCACCTCAGCTTTACTTCACTGACAGGGCTTCTGCTCCAATCATCTCACTGGCATAAGACAGGAGTAAAGGGGAACAAAAAGCACAGTGATTAAGGGGAAAAAAAATAAATCAAAATAATGTGAAAGTCAGATGAAAATACATTGTTTGGTTTATTTGAAACTGCTGCAGCATTTGCACAGTGCCCATTGCTTACACTTGTCCTGAGAAAAAAATCATGGTTTCACATCATAAAATGATAACTCTGCAAACAGAAATGCCCATTTAACCCAATATCCAGTTCAATTCAGAGAGAATTTAAGGACTGTTGTATTTTCAGGCAGCCTAAAATAACTGTGGGACAACCATGGTATCATATATACTAGCATATACATATATACTGTGCTGTATAATATAGTGTTGAAATGCCTAGAAAAAGTAAAAAAACTCTGCACTATTTACTACCTATAAAGAGAGAGACTGTTTTATATGCTGCTTAGCTCTTCTCTGGATTTAGCAGTTCAAAGGAATTTTGGAAATGCTTTCATGCAGCATGGCAGTTTATTTCCTCTGAGAGCAGCTATCTGGTCTTGTTAGTGGCCAAAACCACCTGAATCTTTAACCAGCAAAGCAGTGCAAAAGTAACTAATGCAATAAACACTATTCCTCATCCTCTGTTATCAGCTCAACCCCTGCTAAGCAAAATAAAGAGAGAGATTTTTACCTGTGAAGTACCACTGGCTTCTCTACAGGGTGCCCCAGTAGATCCTGAATACTGTCCCACTGTAAATACATCAAGAACTTTGTGTTAAAATGAGGCACAGCAAAACTCTTCTTTTTATCTAGGAAGAGTGTTAAGTACATTTATTTGTGACATGCTCATTTCCCAAATATCCTCAAGGATTGTATTTACAGAAGTATTTTGTGACTGGAGTCATATTCAGTAATGGAACTATCCATTACTAAGGCTAGGAATTTCAGGGTATTTCTCATTATTGTCTAAAAATAGCCTGGAATCAGAATTATTATTATAAAAAATTCTATGGGTCTTATAGGTAAAATGTAGCTGGAAAGTCTTGTAGCATTTCAGGAGCACCTCAGAGAACAGAGCAGATGTGGGGAACTTCAACAAAATATCCTCTTACACACCTTTATAGAAGGGAAAAATACTACTGTTACTACCTCTCCCAAAAGTCTTTCCTTGATTTAAGCAACAAGACTGAGGAAGAAAGCTGCACTACTTAGTAACTGGGAATGCCCAACAGTTTTCCTCACTCTAACCAGAATCTAAGAAGCTGCAGTTTCACGCACAGGATTGAAATAAGTCAAAGCACTTTGAAGGGTCTAAGTGATCAAACCAAAAAGCACAGAATGGCAGCTTCCTGGTTGCTGGCTCCAATTTTTCTTCCCATATGGGACCCAAAATTCACCAAGGAAAGCCTTCGTTTGGCACCCCAGGAGCCAAGAGAGCAACACCGACCTTGGCTGAACGTTAACTGCAGAGACATTGCTGGGGACAGCTTTTGAGAAGCTTTTCAACTTAATGTAGCTCTCAAATATGCAGCAGCAAGTGTCCAGCTGGGAGTTTCCTTCAGGTGGAAAGGCTAAACAGTCTCCAAGGAGTCTGCTGTCACCAGGAGGTGTCACACTGACAGTGACATCTTTGTCACTGCCTGAGGAACATCCCATTACTGGCACCCTTCAGAAGAAAGTGGAAGGGACTGGACTGTCTTGTTAAACTCTACATGTCCTCAAGAGCTCTCTTTAGTAGAACAGCTCTGAAAATTTTGTTTAGAGACATGTCTCCCAGCTAACATTCCACCACCACTGCTGTCATTTCCCAGACCACTTCCTCTACTGTTCTCTTTCCACCTGCAGCTATGTTAAAATGCAAGCCATGCCACAGTGCAGTCATTTGCTTTATCTGAAGAGTGCAGTGTCTTCAATCCCTAACACACCAAAGTATTTAAATCACAAAACATACTCTAACTTCTGGCCTTCAACTATTCCATTTTAAAACAACATGATACCACTGCTATAATTTCTTAAGAGTGTATTGTAAATTTGACATAGATCATTTACATGGCTTAAGAAAATAAGGAAAACACTCAGTTCTGCACAGGCTTACCTTGCTGTATGTTGTACATGTTTCTGTCTGTGAGTCAGCACTATCTGTTGAAGAGAAACAAAAAAGCCTTTATAGCTTGTGTTTGAAGAGTCCCCTATATATTCCTTTATTTTGAGATGTTAGCTCAGGTAGGAGGAGACATAAATCTGTTCATATACAAATTTACTAGCATTTACTAGCAAACAGAATTGTCAGTAACACTGATTAAATGCCAGTTAAGGTGATCAAACAAACCTGCCTATTTCCAGGAAGTTCCCAGTTCTAAGATTATAGATGTGTAAGCTGTAACTCCCAGGGAAGAACAGCACTGTAAAATAAACTCCATCTCTCTGCACCAAGTTAACAGGCCTAGAACAGCCACTTGTGGAGATAACATGAAGTGTCACTCATTAGGTCCAAAACACTCCACTGCACTTGGAAAGGATGCCAGCTAAGACTGGCATTCTGAGACCCAGGAGCTGGCAGCCCTGAAATCAGCTGAAACACCCTCTTTCCAAAGAAGGATGGCAGAGAGCTTGGGAACTGCAGTCTGCCTAGTAGAGAAAGCTGCAGGTAAGGACAGCATTGCATTTACACTTACAGCCTTAAAAAGAAACTGTTTGCTGGTGGTTTCAAGCACTTTCATACATATATTTGAGTACCCTAAATACTGAAAGCACGTTCCCATGCACTAAACAAGTTGAACATAGCTTTTGATCAAGTTAAAGACCATTTGCTCCTCTTATTTTCCAGCTGCTAAATAAACATGCTCTCTGTGTGAGAGTTCAGTGTCTGTGCAACTTGAACTCTGGCTCTCAATTTATCGTCTGGTGTTGAACTACAAAAGGGAGTTAATAAAACTGCATCAGGCACTGCCACCAGAGGGAAGAAGTTGGGCTTCTCAAAAAGGTTATAACATCTGTTTACAACTTGTTACGTGTCCTGAACATAAGCTAGAGACCAGAAAGGTGAGTTAAAAATGCCAAACAAACAAAAAACCAGACACATTCAGAAGAAATTCATGATGCTACTTGAGGTGAATGAAATTATTCAGAAATGAATGCTTTGAAGTACTGTAAAATAACCTAAGGCAAAATAATTTAAAAAGTGAGCATTTTCATGCTTATTCTCTTGGCTGAAGTACAAATCAACTTTCATATAAAGCTTGTATACACAGCCATTGTTTTTTCAGGTTTTTAATCCTCCATATGCTCAAACTGCTGTGACAGCCACAGGAGAGCTACACTTCACACAGGAAAGTGCTTTCAGTGAAAAGCAATCAGAACAAAGAAAGCATCCCTGGCCAAAAACCTAGCCAGCATGTGGTATTCCCAGGATAATCAACATCCACACCTTCCCAGGACACGTTTATTCCTACATTAAAGGAGTCAACTTCAATCACCATAATCTTCAAACAGGGTTCCCCTGCTTTGCTGAGGTGAGTTACATGCACAGAGCTGGGGACATCTTTTGCCAAATCAGCACTGCTGATTACATAGGTATTTTTTCAAGCAGAGATTTTCAGGTGAACAACAACAGCTATATTTTGTTTACAGCACACAGAGCCAACGTACTCTGGGTGTTTATTCTCATTCCCAGCTAAACCAGTTTATATTAAATATCACAAATAAGCCTTTCAAGAGCAAGCCAGCACTAGATTGGTGGACTGGACAGATGAGCCCAGACTAACACTGCCTTACAGATTTTGAGCCTCCAGGTACAAGGCAGTTGATTTTAGTTGAGGGGCAGCATTACAGAAAATTAGTGATGTTGCAGCAAATATTTGTGTGCTCCAAATAAGTAAACAAGGTAGTGTAAGTAAAAATCAGAGAACTGCTAACTTGCTCTGAAGTATCTTTTCCACTGAAATAGAAACCTAGTCCCAAAATTTCTCCTCTGCCTCAATGACCATAGCATCCTCTGGCAAGGAAGGACACATTGGAAATGAGAAGTGATCCTCCCTCCCCTGGGAGCATTTTGAGGCAGGACAGCAGGGGAAACACTCACCTCGCTTAATGACGAGGGGAATCTTGAATTCACAGCGATGGTAACTAGAAAGTGCAAATGGTAAAGCTGTTAGAAAACAGAGGAGCCAACAGACACTGCACAGCCACAGACTCCTGGCTCTTAATAACCTGCTTTGTGAAGAGTCACATGAATAACAAAATGGAAGTGAGAATCTATGACAGTAGATTAAGCTCTCACTTAGATCTTCCACATCAAAAAACGCAGCAGCCTCGCAATGTCCTAACACAATTTTCTAGAGGACACAAGAAGTCCTTCAGCACAAATTACTCTGCTGTTACACAGAGTGGATGGAGAAATACTTAGCTTAGAAGCAGCACTATAGATTTCTCTGTCATTAACTGCTTTAATCAGATATCAAATCACTTATTCTTTGACTCATATTCCTCCTCTAAAGAGTTCACATTTAAAAAGTATTGAAAACATCTTCAGAAGCATGAGAGAATTTATTTTAATCACTAACTGACCAGTAAATGGATACTCCTGCTAATATGAAGTTTGCCTCTAGCAAGAGTTAGCACATTATAGCTGGACCAAGAGCTACCTGACCTCATTCGCTGCTTTGAGACATACTTGACAAAGGCATTGAAAAGTAAGAAGAAAATATTAATAAAAAATGTTATTAATGATGTCTGAAACCTCCACGGGTTACCAGATACACCAAAGACACTTAGGAAAAAACACTGGAATTCTAAAAAGGGAACATAAGATTTCCCTTTCAGATGTTTTAACATACTCTTTAAGAGACCAGTTCTGCACACTCACATGTTAAAGTTGTAATGACCAGGATAATTTGTATGTAGGACAAATTTCTTCACCTTGTGAGTGTTTGCATCAAAGAGAATATCCTGTTGAAGACAAAAGAAGGCAGGTGAAGCAATTTGGATAAAGGAAGATGGCTTTCCCCAAACTAACCTGAGATTAGTTATAATAGTACCAGTATAGAGTAATATATATCTATATACTGGAACTGAATGGAACTATGAAAAGGAGTATTTGAAAATAAAACTATTTGTAAATTCAAAACTATTTGTAAATAAACACACATCTCCTCCAGTACTCAATTACAAGTGCAGCTTCACTTGCTAATGCTGGCAAGTTTTCTAAGGAGGTCTTGTTTTCCTGCATATTACTTACAGGAACACAGACTAAAGCAAAACAGCTGTAAGGAGGGACATGAAGATTGAACCACATCCCACAGCTCAGCAAACTTTCACATATGATGTTATGGCAAACCTGCCTCAGCACTGTGGGATAAGGCCATGGATCTCAAAGAAGAACTAGTATACTTATGCATCAGGCACTGTAGAAAAAGGAGAAAGCTTAAGAGGATGCAAAAGTGCACAGAGCCCTCCATCCACTGGTGGACATAAAATGTGACTGATGAAATTTGTGTTAGAGAAAAGTCAGTGTAGCTTTTCATAAAGACATTCCTAAGGCAGCAATCAAGAGTTGTGCAGTCTCTCATTTCCCACAGCCTTTAGCCTCTTGAGAGGGTTGCTGTGTGACTAAATCAAAACTTCATATGAATTGTTTAGGGAAACTCCCCACTCACCACTCCAAGTGTGAAATAATTGAAGAAGTAGTCATTGCACTTCGATGGGACCTGCTTATGGGGCGAGGGCGAATGGATCTTCATCTGCAAAACCACATTTTTCAGATATATTCAGTAACACTCAGAGATGAATGTCATTAACAACATCACTACATTTAAACAAACTGCCACAGTGCCATTTGAAGCCCTTGTTCAAATCTGTAAGATACTGTGCCTGCAGGTGACCATCACCTGCTTGCAGCAGCACAATGACACATCAGCTTACTCAGTTATCTGAATTAAAAGGTTTGCTTACATGCTGCTGTGTAAAAACATTAGCAAAGGATCAAAGTATATGCTGAGGTTACTGTACATAAACTATAAGTGAAGAAACAGGCAGCACACACTTGCTAAGGCACATTTGGATTCAAAAGTGCTCCCATTTGTATCAATTCTTAAACCAGTTAAAATGATGCAATTAGATATTTTTTAAAAAAAATTTAAACAGATTGGCACCAATTCAGCTTAAGAAAAAGCTTTTTAAAACCTATTATATATTGGTTCATCCTGGTCTATTGTGCCAAGTGAAGCACTTGTAATTTGTGCTACATGGCAGTTAATCTTCACTGACCTTGCAAAACACAAGACCCGTGATGACTGAGACACCACTGAACAAAGTGCTGTGCCTGAACCGATTCCCTCACCTTGTCCTCGGACTTGTAGAAGACTTTGTGTGGAGAGCCCAAGGTGCTGAGCACGTCCTGGCACGAGTCGCCGAAGTACACGCAGCGCTCGAATACCCGCATCTTGGCGTCGGCTAAAACACCTGGGCCACAGCCTGGGGATGGAAACAGCTCACACTGCACCCCTCCTCAGCACAGAGCACATCAGGAAAGCAACACCCAAAGGGTGGCATTCCTCTGTTTATCACAAACCAAAGAGCTGCATTCCTCAGACAACAGTGCCAAACTAATGTAATGTGCATTCCACAACAGCTTCGACATTCCTATCACACGTGTGCTGACTGCTGGATGGTTCCCCATTTTAACCTCCAATTTCAGTCATACTACCTTCACTTACTTGCCTTTCACATGAACAGGACTTGGTTTTCTAGCTGGTCTCAATTTGATCAGATCAGCACTAAATTATTTCTATCTCTAAAATATTCTACTTTAGCAGCTAGAGATGTATCTCCAGCTAAAACAGTCAATCCCATAAAGTGAAATTCTGTATCCATATTAACTGTATCACAAAACATTCTTTATTCAAGATTCCCATAACTTAGTAAATCAATAGCAAGCATGTTCCTGCACAACGTTAAAACCAGGGATCTGTTTTATTCTACACACACATCTGGAGGTAAATTCAGTTCTGCAAACAGACTTTAAGGAGTTGGAACATCTGAGCACAGGACTACAGTTCTGTGATTTCTCCAGGGCCAGGAAAATGTGGGAGCAGGCAGATTCAACTTCACAAGGTTTTTACTGGTTTTGTTTCCAGTAGTTCAAAATAAGGTAGATAGAACACTTTGAAATCACCTACAGAATCATGACAGATAACCTAGGCTTAATTTATCCAGGTTTCCCCCTCCTTTCCTGAGGAGAGCAGCCAGCTCAATGTTGTGGGTGCCCCCAATACCTGCAGTGAGGAGGCGAAGCCGTAAACCTGAGGGTCCAGTTCCATCTCGCAGAACATCCACGTTCTCAGCATACACATTGCCAAGGAAACAGCTGAGAGGCATCAGGGGAGCCCTGAAACCAACCACACAAAATGGGCACAACATTCACTTCAGCTGCAAATTATCCATTAACAAAAGCTGGTGCCAGTTCACTGGAACAGAGCACATTAATTCTCATAAAGCTGCATTTAACTGAGACTAAAGATGAAAAGTTATATTGAACAGAAGGATCAGAAAGTCTGGGGAAAAAAGAAGAGGAATGAGACAGCACTCCAATGCAGGATCTTTACTATTAATGAAACAAACAGCAAGTTTCAAAGCCATGATGCTCTCACTGCTCTTGGGAAGGTAATTCATAGCCCAGAACATGAAATCAGGTTGTACAGCTACACCAAATGCAATTGTGCTGCTTACTGGGAAAGTTCTCAATTTAATTCAATGACAATATTATTTTAGAAAACAGTAACAGCCCCAAGTAAGATATTTTCAATGGAAAGGCTGGTTTTCTGTGTATTAGTTTGCACATGCTCCTTAAAATCCACTGTTCTTATGTGAATTCCTCCTCCAGGTGAATGACTTGAGCTACAAGTCTGGCTTTGAGCTCCCTCACACACAGACAGCAGAGCCCCATGTGACAATCAGTGCTTTCACTAAAGCCCACCACGTCACAGATGGGTACAGACAACAGCAGTTTTCTGAAGTGCACTTATTTCTAATTAGGAGACAATATGCACAAACAAGGTTCCTCTCCAGAGCAGTAATCCCAGGATGTGTTTCTCTCCTGGCATTAAAACAACTGTGTCTGCAAAAACTACCACCTTATCAGTTTGGATATTTATAAGCTGAAAGGAAAAATTTACAGAAGTGCCTTCAATTTTTCCTTGAGTAAGAAAACAATGTTTTTAGAAAGAGCAAAACATCAGACATTGTACAATAAGTCACTGCTTTAAAAAAAGACAGAATACAATACCACAGAAAACATTAACCACAGTAAAATAAACTACTCTCAGTATTAAGGCATGAAGATTAGTTTTCTCAGAATCCTAGAATGGTTTGGGTTGGAAGGGACCCCAAAGTTCCAACGCTCTGCTATGGGCAGGGACACTTTCCACTAGGTCATGTTGCTCAAATCCCCACCCAGGCTGGCCTTGAAGACAGTAAGCTCAGACAGGTACCTACAAATGCACTGAATATATGCATATGACATATTTCATTATTTTTGTATAGCAAGAGAGTTTAAGACCCTTGTAGGACCCTGACATGACATATATAGTACCAATACACTACAGCTGACTGACTGCCTGCACCAAGTTTGATTTGCTTAGGGAGAGGTCATTAACAAAACAAAAAACTAGACTAAAAATAGCCTAACCACATGTCTTACTGAGCTAAAAAAATGTATGATTATGTTTAGCAATTGCAAAACACTAAATACTGATGAAAAGAGCAGGAGCAGCTGTACATACTTGGTGTCCTGCAGACTGTTCCCGCTGTAGATGTACATGCGCTTCACAGTCGCACCATGTGGGATTTGCAGAGAGGCCAGACCATGGGCAAAGTTAGGCTGTGGAAACACAAAACCACTCTTGTTACACAGCACTTCAGCTCAAAGTCAGAAATTACGTGACAAATACAGTATATGCTTACCAGCTCACGTAAGTCTCTGGCCAAAGACAAGGGAAGGAAAACAACAAAAAACCCCCAACCTTCCAGATGGTGTTTCTTTACATTACACCAGCCCTGGATTCCCAAGCTGGGGTGAAATGCTCACTAGGTTTATCCATCAAAAGGTGGCATTAGCCTGATAATCAGTCATGGTGTGTACTAGAATTTCAGTTTTTCTTGTTTGATCACTGGCAGCCAGCTCCATCAAGGTGTTTGTACTGACACACTCCATCTGAGGTCTGTCATCTGTCTGAATGGAAAACTTCATTTTTTTTTTCTCTCCCTCTGCATTAATTTCAGCCTTTTAACATTTTCACTGGTTTGCAAAATGCCTTTATCTGATGAACAGAAACTCATTCATTAAACAGATTTTCTGCTCTCCTTATCACTGCATTCTCACACATTGTGTTGACAGGGATTTTGAGTGCTCTCAGCAAACAGAAAGCGTGGAAAGGAAGTCAGGTTGACTCTTACCACACTAGAAGAATTAATTTCTTTCAGCTCTGAAGATGACAGGACCTTCTTCAAGACTGACAATATACTTTGCTGTCACCAGACAGAAAAAACCCTAACTCTGCCACAAAAACAAGATGCACAATA
This sequence comes from Corapipo altera, assembly GCF_003945725.1. Classification (NCBI taxonomy): domain Eukaryota; kingdom Metazoa; phylum Chordata; class Aves; order Passeriformes; family Pipridae; genus Corapipo; species Corapipo altera. The sequence continues at coordinate 12,000,681 of NW_020884894.1, read as the reverse complement.
TGCAAACTATTACCTGGTTTACTCTAGCAGGACATCACATAAGGTAAACACAAAAAATTCTTCTTAGGAAAAAAGACTAACCTAGAGTAATGCCTTTCACTGCTGTAGGTATTTGGAAGGGAACCCTCCACTACTCAGCTGATCTAGAGATGCCCTGATTTCAGTTCTCCTCCTGAATTAGCCTAGAACATGAACAGTGTTAGCTTTCTAAAGCAGTCAGACTTTAGATTACCTTTTAACATACTTGTGTCTTAGCAACAGAGCCACAGAAGTGCCTGGCCCTCATTTCTTAATAGAAACAGTGTGAGTAGGTTTTCATGTTCTCACAACCTGTTACCACCTATACAAAAAACTCCAAAGTCTTCTTCAGAGTTTGTTCACTTCCATAAGCAGAGCTTACACTGCTTGGTAAGTAGTTCAGCATTCACATACCATCGTCCCTGAACTTGATAAGATTTTGACATATTCAAATTTGAATTCATTCTGCAGTCTTTCTTAATGTTCCTCCCTAAAAAGCTCCACAAATAATCATCTTCCCTGTGGACTGTTTCATACTACTATTTTCTAAACAATCCTACTTCTACCTATTTATATTCCTGGGAAGACTTTGGCCTTTCACTCTGTGTGAACATTTTATAACCTCACTAGACCAACTGAATGAAAGACTTGGAGAATGCAAAATTATTTTCTCACTGTTCTAGCAATTTTATTTTAACATCTTTTACATTAAGGTAGTCCTGCAAGGAGCAGGGAGTTGAACTCAATGATCCCTACAGGTCCCTTCCAACTTAAGATGTTTTATTGTCTTTTCAAATCTCTGGTATAACAATTGACTTTTTCAGTAGCTTGGCCATTTCATTCATCAACACCCTGGGAACTCCTGCAAGAAAAGCAACTACTCTTTGTTGGGATATGCTTTTTGTTTGGCTTAGTTGGTTTCTATTTACTGACCAATATTTATGAAACCCAACTGACCTTCACTGCTGCTAAATAATAACTTCCCCTGGTTACCCCCTGTTTTCTCACATGCCAACCACAACCACTAAAGTACTAGGTTGTGACATAAAACATGTGTTGTCATGCTGGTTATTTCTCCCCCTTTGTTTTGGCTCTTTAGATGTTCCTTTATTTTTAACTGATAGGCCCGGATTATACAACTCATTCTCACACAAAACAAGTTATACGTACATATAACCACAGAGGACCTGATCTTGTTTCTACTTTAGACAGTGATTGCTAAAAATTTCAGAGAGCACAGTAGTATGTTCAATTATTCAGCAACTCATCCAAACATTTGGTGAATATGCAAACAGGCATTACAAATAAAGCTCATTCATTTGGCTTGCTAAAAGCCCTCGTACTGAAGGACACTTCAGATGAAAGTGCATTTTATGAACCCTATCCTACTTTAGTTGCATAATCACTTTGATGAGATGCAAAAATATCTGATAAAAGAACAGCCTCCCAGTAGATTGCTTAATATTTATGTATTTGCATAGACAGCACTCGTATTTTTAGAAGACTCCTTTCAACAACAGAATTGCTGGTCCCAGTTCATGATGCAAGCACAACCTCTGAGCACACGCCTTCTGCTAACAGGAAGGAGGTTTTTAACTCTGAAATGGTTACATAGCATGAATAAGAGCACAACTGAGGAGTCAAACTCCTTTCAGATTACTGGTTTCTTCTGCTTGCAAAAGGCAGTGAGACACAATGTAGGTGATACTTTGCAAGTACCACAGAGGCAAAAAGACCATCCACTGACTAAGAATGATTGCTGACCTCGTACTTCGGAGTTTCAGTCCAGGAGTCTAACTGAAAAGAAAACGACAGTCCTCTGAAATTGAGGTGAAAGAGCTGCTCAGCTGAGTTATACACTAAAAGGGAAAAGAAAGGAAAAGCAAGAGTTACCAAAATAATCTAAGAATTCTCCAGTTCACATGTAACAGCTCCTTCATCACCTCAATGAATTTGCAACACCTCAAAATGCAGGAGGGACACAATTACACAGGACAATCATAGTTTTGCATTTAATTTGTTGCAGTAAAAACACAGCAATAAGAGAAACCATGGATTCATTACAGTTGCCTCCACAAGCCTGCAGGCACTAACCTATCTCCCTAAGGATACAATTACACAGTAGGACACAATCAATTATACCTTAATATCTCTAAAGTAAACAGCCATCATTAGCACAAAACAATTCTGTCCATTGTTATGTAAAACATTGTACAACATTAACCAGGAAGTCTTTCAGACAGATGTGCTCAGAACACTGACAAAATCCCCTATTTCACCACACCGGGCAGCTCCCCCTGTGACCTGCACTTGCACCCCTCCTCCGGAGAGGAGCTCCCGTGCCCAGACCAGCTCAGTGCCCTCCCGGCACAAGGAGGAAGTGCTTCAGACACACACTCCAGGGTCGTTTACCAGGATAATTACAAATAACATGCCCAGAACCAGCAGCTGCCCGGTCAGCTCCCCCAGAGAGCACCAATAAAGCAGAGCAAGCCCAGGCTCCCAGCAGTCAGCACATCACGAGATGTCCTCATTCACTGCAATCGGTTGCACAACATCAGCTATAAACAACAATAAATGTCATCGCAGGACTTGGACTCCAACAAGACATACTGTTTTCTGAGACTGGGGAAAGATTAAAAAATAATCCCAGAAGATTGGGAGCTTGGGAACTGTTTTGGGATTGGTGCTACGAACTTCAACGTGTGCCCGGTAGCCGCCAGGGGAACAGAGTGTTTTTGTAACACACAGGAGCTGACAGCTTGAAAACAGCAGAGGCTAAAAACAGTAAAGGAACCCTCTAACAAGAGAAGTTGCTTTCTTCCACTTTACCAAAGGAAATTGGTTCAATAGTCCCTTTTTTCCTTACAATTTTATATTTAAGATGACATAGCATAGAGACAAAATGCATATAAATAAGTATTTTATTCCCTCCCTCCCAAAGCATCTTTCAAATGTTCAACTTGAGAGACATATTACAAGGTATCTGGACAATGCCAGGCCACCCAGGATAGAAAAATAATAGTTGAGCAATAACCATTAAGCTTTCAAAAGTCATCATTTGCCTTTCTAGCAGAATGTGCTGGTTAAGAGTCTTTTCCATGCTTGTCAGTCAAAGGAAAACGTGTGGGGGGAGAGGGAAATGTTTTGATCGGCAGGAAAATTACACAAATCTCTCTCATGTGATAAATTATGATACATCTTTTCCAAAGCCCACAGCCAGCTGGAGAACTGTTTTTCCCCTAGTCATGCCAAGTGTGATATCTGATTATACAAATCGCATCAGTTCCCATCCCCATCTTTGTTGGGTTTAAAGGGCAAGGAATGCTTTTATTTTTGGGAAGTTCTCTCATGTCTCCCTCAAAACCATAGGTCACAACCTATGGTGACTGAACAAGGTAAAGATTTTTTTTAACAATTTCTCTTTTTTCTTATTTATTTATTAATCACACAGGTACCTGCAGAATAACTCCATCCAAAACTGCTGACAGAAGCAGACAACTGCTTCTCTGCTGCTGCACTCTGGGTGGGGAAAGGGGGAGTTTGCCTTCCAGGAAGGCAGCAGAGTGGGAGCAGCTGGGAAATGTTTCTGCAGAGCAGGAGGGGACAAAGCCACCAACACCAGGAAGGCTGCAGAACAGACACAGTTCCAGTGAAAGCAGAGGCAGATCCAGAAGCCAAGTCTTACTGGTATCAAGCACAAGACTCTGCTGGCACCTCAGGGGAGTCTGGGCAGTCCAAGAGTGACAGAGCCAGAAGACAGGAACCCCCTCCCCATCCTTGCAAGGCCTCTGGGGCAGGAGGGAAGGATGGGCCTTTTATTCTCCCTGATCCACCCTGAATGGCACCCTGGCAAACAGCCACACCCATCAGGGTTCAGGACAGGATGTGATTTCAACAGAACCACTGGCAAAGGGAAGCACTTCCCAGCAGGAGGGCAGGTCAGAGAAATATGGAAACGTGGGATAAAAATCTTGGCTTTCATGAAGGTGCTGACCAACAAAGTGGTCATATTTCAATGAGCCCCATGACAAAGGTAGTGCAATGTTTCAAACCAACACCAGCCAAAAAGTAATGAAGCTGGTTACAGTTTTTTCTGACTCTTCTCTTTTAAAACCACTGATCTGGCAAAACCAAACCTCCTCATTGAAGGCTGGTTTCAACACAAAACTGTTGCTAACGTTTTGAAATACATTTTGAAACTAGCACTGCATCCTGTTGCAGGAAAGTTCTGCTGCAACCACCTTGGTTTTAAGAGAAAGACAACATTTTTTGTGAAATTTTAGTAGAGGTGAACATAGAGATAAACAACAAAATACTTTCAAAGTGCTTCCACTGGAGTTCTGGAGGAGTGTTAGTACAGAGAAAAGGGATGGTTATGTCCCTTTCATTCATCAAAACTAGCACATTAAGAGGAAGGTTTCTCCTCCCACCCCAGCCCCAATTTTTTTTGGGACATGAACACACCATCACCATCCACCCCACAGTCTGAAAACTATTCCAGGCTTTTTTTTGCCTTTTCTGTTTTGGAAAACAGAAATAAAGTTATCAAAGACTTGTGTTGTATAATATAGTTCAAGCTGTTTATGACAGGCAGCCTGACATGAACATTTACTTCTGCTAAGTAGGCTGTTAATGGAAGAAGTATCTTTCCAAGGAGGAAGCTGAATAAGCAAATGCACCAGTGAAATGGTAACAGAGGCCAACATTTTAATAAACAAATTTTCATATCTACATGTCCTTAGATGAAAAGATGTTGTGAAAAACTATCATCAGATGAAGCAAGCATGCAAGTTTTCATAATTAAACATGACAGGTGCACAAGTTCTGCAAATTCAGCACAAAGACATGTGGTGCTAGACTATGTTCTTAAGTGCTTGCATACGATTTTAGGCAGTAATAAGACAACAAGCTATTACTACCATAAGCAATGCTTATAGCTGGGTCTGTATTTTTATAGATCACAGTATCACAATTTTGGAAGTGCTTCAGCTCTAAATATTTGCAAATAAACCATGATCAAATAACAAGTAAAAATTATAAGCTAAATTCTACAGTCTCTTGTACATACTATTCCCATAACAGATCTAACCATAGATCTCAATTTCTGCCCAAGAGGAAATGTTAAAGTCATGACCAAAGTTTAAAAGGCTAATTCTGATCCTTGGAGTATTATGGCTAGAAATCCTCCAAGCTTCATTTGTCTCAATCTGATATTCCTCCACTACTGCAGGCTTTTCTGCAATGATGCTGCTTTAGCCACATGACCCTCCACAGTTAATAAATCCTGTTCTGTAACATGCAAGAGACTCTGCAGAGAACAGAGACAAAGCCTGGATATGCAAGTGCCATCCATCACAAAGAACACTCGCCTGCTTGGGATCAGCCTGACTACTGCAAATGGACTGGCTTAAGCTAAAAATAGGAATGAGGCTCTAAAAACAGTATCTTGCCTATATGGAGTTAATGTTCTCTCTTCTTGTGCCATGGGGCTCCATTTCTTGAAGGTTCCTGGGTAATTATAAATGTCCTCTTCAAAGTTTCACCACTGCCTTATTCTCATCACCCAACAAACCCCTCCAATACACCCATCCCCCAACAAACCCCTCCAATACACCCATCACCCAACAAACCCCTCCAATACACCCATCCCCCAACAAAACCCTCCAATACACCCATCCCCCAACAAACCCCTCCAATACACCCATCCCCCAACAAACCCCTCCAATACACTCTCATTTTCATACATAAACAAGGAGCTTAAAGACAGTCTTTTTCCTGCTCCAGAGATGGTGAAGAGCCAAGCAGCAGTGCAGGAGTGAGGCAGGTTCAGCCAGGTTAAACAAAGCTGTCCTGGTGCTGCTCCTGCTGCACGTAGGCTGCCTTCACACCCCCAGTGCTCCCAGAAACAGCAGGGAGGCACAGAGATGGAAACCAGTTCACAGAGGCTCAGCTCAGACCCTGCCCCAGCACAGAGCCTGAGCACACAGCCCTGGCTGAGTGTGCACAGAGATCAGCTCAGTGTCTGCATGTTCATGGCATACACAGTCCCTAAGGACACTGGAGAGCTGACCATGCATAACAATGTGTAAAAACAACAGCATCACCAACAGAGCTCACAGTTTGCTGGCACTGGCAGCTCCAAACAGATCTTTAATGATATCTGAATACACCACTTTGTGCCAGTGACTCTCTGCCTCGCCATTTCACTGTAAAACAAGTCACAACTGAACTTACAGTACATGTGACATGATCTTCCAGCTGTGAGAATACAGCCACTCTGGAACACAGCTTCAGATCACCTGACAACAGAACTGCCTACACACTGCTCTAGGCAGACAGACAGGAAAGGTTTCCTAGAAAGAAGTCTGTCAGTCTAGGTGTGCTTCTCAGGAATATTTTGGCTTACCTCCTGGATGTGTTGCTCCAAATGACTGATCAATTTGTTCTATGGTTGGAGCAATTGCCTGAGAGTTAAAATGGACACCACTGAAAAAGGAAACAAAATTAATCTGAACAGATGCTACAAACATTTATTCATGTCAATACTACATTTAAATTGTAAGAAGCCTTCAAGACTGAAGAGAAGAGTAAAATGCTAATTTGACCAAGTGCTATGTTCAAGGAAGGATAATTATGTAAACTCCTTTATGACAGGTATTTTGCCTTTTTAAAAAGAATAACTGAAAAAATGAATTCAGAATGTTAAAAATTGAGCCTAACCAAGAAATCATGAAAGGTCTTAAATCACTTACCAATATTTTAACTTCACCTTAGTCAAGTCATAAACTTCAATCACCTGAAACACAGGAAACAGAAACATTATCATACTTCACACATTTGCAAATCATTACAGAGGCAAGTTCTTGTCAAAAGGCAAGAGCAATGCCAATGCTGCTCACTGCCCTCACAGAACTGTGCCAGGATAAATCACACTGTCAGCGATGGAACCACGAAAACCGACTCAGCAGCTGCACATGTGACCCAAGGACTGCACAGTCTGGGCTCAGCAGAACCTCCCCGGCCCAGGGACCCCAGCACTGCCTGCAGGAACAGGGTTTGCACTGACACAGCAGCAGCCTGGCTTCTACTAAATCCACTCTTAACCGAATTCAAAGGAAGGCAGTAGCAAAGATCAGCTAATTGGGGAATCCTCTAATGAGTGTCAAAGAGCAGGCCATCCTGGGGCTGCCCTGAAGGATCCCTGTGCAGGACACCAAGTCCCAGCACTGACTGCGCTGCCATAACCTTCCAGCTCCTGCTGAGGTAAAACGTGTACCCAGCAAGACCAAGCAGCAGGATCCCATTTCAGCCCTACACAAAAAGACATCTTGCAATCTCACCAAGCACTGCAGAAGACAATCAGAAGAGCAGCCCACAAAGAATCAGAGCAAGCCAACATACCTAGTTCTGGTATTTATTTATTAAATGTTTTAGACCTTACTGAATATTCCAAGGTAGAGATCCTTTGTTCTGAATACAACATTGCAAACACGCCCCTGACACTGATTTCATATGATTTTTATGTGACTGTTACTGGATTTTGAGGCTACCCTGGGCTTTAAGCAGATCATTTTTGGCAGGTAACCATGGACAAATGCAAGCTTCTTCCACTCTATGTGTGTGTTCCCGTGGCAGCAGGAAAAGAAAACATGTACAGCACATCATAACTGCTGTAAAGAAAAAGTAAAGCACTTTTTATTGTTTTGTATAATCCTCCAACAAATCATTAGCAGGTTTAGAGAGGACTCACTTTCCAGCTAAAAACTAAAGCAGTATTTCCCAGGGAGCTTGCTACCAAATGTGGCTTTAAAGCCTAAAAATATCACCAGCTAAGGAGGAAGTCTTGGTTTTGGGAAATGCTCAGCAAATAACCCTAAATAAAACAACTTGCCATGTTTAAACCACTATATTTATATATATTTAGAAAAAAAAAATCAACATTTAAAGGCATTTCAGAATATAATCAACAAGTAGAGCACAAAGCAAGTAACAAATTAACATTCTCGCAAAACCAACCTCAAAGAGAAAATAAATTTTTCTTCCTAATAAAATAGACTTGGAATTATGCTTCTTGGGAAAACCTGGTTATCTAGTATTTTAACTCAAATGCAGTTTGACATGTCCAGGTTTCCTTTACTGCACAGGCTGTTAAAAAAAAAAGGCTACTTTTACAAAAAGCTAGGAATGATTTTACATTTTTTAGTGACCTTGCACAACTTGTCCCCCCCCCCCAAAATGTTTCTGAAAACAGAGAGAACCAGCCCCACCCCAGGTCTAGTCTGGAGCCACCACTGCAGGGCACGGGGCACTCCCCTCGAGTTCTGCTCAAACAGATGCAGTGGGGGGAGACAAAAGGAGGAGCTGAACCACAGGAGCAGTGCAGGAGGAACAGCACGTTGCACAAACGAGGTTCCCCACAAAAGAAACATCCTGAGAGCAGCCAACAACAGGCACCAGTTTGCCTTCCATCCCCTTCCCACGACTCAGAGTGATCTATTCATGTCAACGTGTTTTTTTATTAACAGCAGAGGAAGAAACGAGCACAACTTAGCAAAAATTACTGGCAGTCAAAGGATCCCACAGAGTCATGAAAGACATACTGAAGAACTGGTCATAGCACTAAAAAAGGTTTTCTTTTCTAAGTTATAGAAACTACACTGACAAAAGGATTAATGTGATTCTATGTGCAGAGAACAAAAACTGAGAAGACCAAGGACTATTTAGTGATGGGTTTACTACACAGCCAGAAGGCAGTTGGTTTAAATGAATAAAACCTCTCACTCACTGTACTGACAATCACTACTAAGACTCAGAAAGGTTCAGGTGTCACTGACCAGCAGGAACAGATCAGCACTGTGCAATCGAACTCTTTTTCCATCCCAGAGGGAGCACATGTGAGACCCTGATGCTAAAATTCATAGCAATGTTTTCAGAACCTGGTCCTGGATCTACCAATTCACATCAGCCCACATTAGTGACAACTCCTGCAGTGCTTTGGCTGCTGAAGGTGAGCTCAGAGACTATGCACAAGCTATTCCCCACTCCCTGGAAAAGGAAGGAAGCTTCTCAGGAATGCTGCTAGGACTTTATTCCTGCACCATCTTCCTTGGAACTATCAATACTTTCCATTTTAGCAGCCTGTATTTCAATCTCTTTTTCACAGTCAAATCTAATAGCAACTGTGTATTAAAAGCCAACACACAAAGGAGGAAAAAAGAGGCCTCCTGATTTTTCCAGTTTTGCTGCTGCTGAGCAACACTGAAAGCAGTCTCACCATCTCAAAACCAGGCATTACTTACTCTACACCTACACTATCCTTTAACAAGCCCTGTGGCTCACTGCCGAACTGATCCCACTGGATTTCCTCTATAACGTTTTCTGAGCACTCTTACAAGTACAGGTTTTCATAGCACTGTATGCATTTACACAACTTGACTTTTCATAGTTCAAACAAACAAGAGGTATCACTAGGCCACTGAACCATAACATACCAGAAGACACTGGTTTTCCTGTATTTTTTATTTTTGAAACAAACCTAAAAATACATACCAGAAGAATTTGAGTTTTATATTTTTAGTTTGAAACAAATTTTAAAACATTATGGAGAAAGGCATGGAAAGCTCTTGCTTAGTTTCAGGACTGAGTGCTGAAATGACAAAATCAGACCCTCAAAAACTGGAGATGAAGAGACAGGGCATACATTAGTTACAGCATTTCAAAACCACTACAGGATTTAACATTCCCAAAAAAGTCAGTAAGCAAGTCATGTACTTGAAATGATTATTCCAGTTCTGAGTTCAGTCTCCTTCAGAATTAAATATAATTGGAAAGATTATCAGTGTAAGCTACACCTGCTGTATGAAAAGGTCCCTCTGACAAAGAATTTTCAAGATATTCTCTTTAAAATTGTAAATTCACATACACAATCTGAATAAAGTTCAAAAACTTGATAAAAATAAAAATACCAAATGACTTCATTACTACCAAATGACTTCATGAACAGAAACTACCATAAGGCAATTACAAACAGAAACTGGAAAAAGAGGTGCTCAGTTGTCCCCCAGCTGAGCTCAATTTGAACCAAAAATTGTTCTTCATAACCTGTATTTTTCTAGTTAATGTAAAAGAACTTTCGAAAAATATAAGCATACCCTGGTGTTACAGGTTATTCTTAGAGAAGTAAGTACTTCCAACAACTAATCTGTGCTGCTATTCAATCGTTTAATATACACAAAGTAGACAAAGAGCTCAAGTTTCAGCTGATAGCACACTTACAGTAAGGCTGGGGAAAAAGCACTAGGCTGAACTTTGAAGTGTTTTTCTGCTGGTTTTATTTCAGACCTGAGTGAGCAAAGAGCACAAGGCTTCACCTGCCACTCTTCCAAACCCTGGCAGTAAGGATGTGAGCAACATACTCCAGACTTACCTACAGGACAAGCATTCCATTTTTTAACCCCACACTTCTGCTTTCAAATGTTAGAGCAGTTGGAGCAGCTCACTCGCACCCAATTAGCAAATCAACACCTAAGCACTTCAGTCACAACAACATTTACAAGCACCGCGGGAGAACCACAGTGACAACTGTCCTGCTGAAAGGACCACCCCGAACAACTGAGAAGTGAAATCCAGATATTTTAAAGGCTTCAGTTAAGAGCTTCTCAAAATTTTGAACTAATCTCTTCCTATCTCTACAGTCTCACAGTTGCCCATTTTGTAGAGATGAAACACAGATATTTTGCAAAGGTAAATTCCAAGGGAGGGTAGTGACCAGCCTTTTATTTTGCATCTTAACTACACAAAGCATCCTAGAGAGAGGCAGATCGACACCTGGTCACCTAAAAGCACACAAGCACAGCTGAACACATTAATGACAAGAATGAAAACTCATCAGGAACTGAAATCAGTGCAGGAGGCAGCTGCTCACAACAGGCCTGAATGTGGCCCTCTGGGGGAAAGCACACACACAGCCACACAAGTTCCCTGTGAAGGTAACTCAGCTGAAAACTACACATAGGAGCAAGTTTGATTTCATAAATAAAATGGCAGTGCAGGTAAAGGAACAACCTGGGCAGAAAACAACACAGTTTGGTCTGCATTAACCAAGGATTCCATCTCATATCCAAGGCTCAGCTGGAGTGAGGGCCTTCTGCAGCTTCTGTACAACCTGAGACAGGATGGGCAAGTGAGACCACACTGGACCATCACACTCCTATGGCACTCAGACAGTCCCCAGCAAAATGTGCCTGAATCCTATAAACAAAGATTTAACTCCTAAACTGAAGAAATGCAGTTCATAATCACAAAAGAGCACTATATATATATATAACAAATGTCTAAAAGAGCTACACAGTTATGCTGTGCTAAGTGTCAATGTATCCTGTAAGTTTTGGGTTGCATTGTCTCTTTGTACAAAGGGTGTTTTATTACCTTAAGTCTCTGATTGAAAGCATCAAACAGCAGTTTGATTCCATCCTGAGTCAGGTTAAGGATGAGGTCATGGCTAAGAGGGGACTGTAAAACAAAAAAAAGCTGTTAGGCTTTTAATTTCAAGGCTTCTTTGTTAAGATATGTATCACTGTAAAAGTATAAATGGGTTACTTTGGAAAAACAAAACTGCCTGAGAAAACCACCCCTTACTCAACAAATAAGCACAACTAAAATGCATCTGGCCAAACCTCTCAACTCTTCAGTTTGCTTATGAAATAGAAACAGCAGTGCCCATGTAAGACCTGCACCCTGCCAGAACTCCCCAAGGGTACTTTGTCCATTACTTTAAGTGGGGGAAAACAAAAAAACTCAAAGCAAAACAATCCCCACCCCTCATCAAAAAAAAACCCCAACACCTTGAAAATTAACATTCCAAGTTTAGCATCAGAGGCATCAGGCAGGGAATCTGTTGCTTTCTTGGCACACAGAAATAACAGCCCACCTCAGCAAGTCTCACATCAGAACCCAGGGTGTGCCTGACAAAGAGATGGTGAGAGGGCTTTGCACTTCAAAACCCAAACTGTCACAGCCTTTTTTCAGGCCTCAAAAGGAAGCCTTCAGACTCTTACGTTGTGAATTTAGGTTTCCTTAGTTACTGTGAATCATAACAACTAAAGGCTTAATTTGCAGTCTGCTGGAGTCAATAGGAGACATTCCACTGGCTGTCCTGGTGTCTGGGAAGGCTCTCTGCCCTCTCAGCCTGTGCCTGGGGAAGCTGCTCACTGCTGCACCAGTACAGTCCACACACTGGGGCAGCTGCCCCAGCTCAGCTATTTGATCACGTACCATCTAAAGCACATTTGCTTCAGAAAGCTCTACCCTCCCCAGCTGCCTCCTCAGAGGAGAAAAAGGGTTGAATGAGAGGCAGGCAGCAACCTCCATGCCCTAGAATTGCACCCAGCAGTTATCTAGCAAGAGACAGAATGGGGATGGGACATCTGGGGCAGAGAAAGGCTTCTACAGTGGCAGACACACCCTTTTATGAATTAAGCATAAGCTATCTTACTTTGCTCTACCAGGAGGGGCTCTGGGGTTTGACTGTCAGAAGTCCAATTTTCATCCTAAATTCTCTCACCTCTTTGTTCTCACATCAACACTGCCTTCTAGCCTGGACAATTTTGAGCATTTTCACGGGCATCTCCCACCCCTTCCCAAACTATGTACCTCAAGTAAACAGATCCCAGACTTCACATCAGTAGGTCAAAACAAGCCACAGGGCTTTCCATGCCCTGTGAGGGAGATTTCCCATTCCCCTTGATCTCTGCAGCAGCTCTTCCTGAAGCTGGTTCAGTTGGAGCTCATCTTTCCCAAACACAGGTGATCTGGCTGTGAACTGCCTCCTAAATGGCACCTCCACAGCACTTTGCACAATGCCATCAATGCCTCACTCCTGCTGGCAAACCTGGGTGGGGCTGGGCAGGACTGAAGCAGCAGCACTGCAAATGAACTATGAGCTTGACACAAAAGATCTAATGTTGATCCTGACAGTCTTTTTTTAAATCCCTTATAAATGTAATTTAGAAAGGCTACAGATAGAGCAAAAAAACCTTGGAATGTTGCATTCCAACACACCAACAGAGTTGTTCTGACAGAGGATATGCTCTGCATTTCACTGGTTCCTAAGCAAAATTTTCATAAGGTTATGCCAAAATTAATGAGAGCATTACAAATACTTTTGAGTGGGTGGAAAAAAAAAAACCCAAACATCTAAGGAAAAGCTTGATAATTGGTACAGCAAAGATCTTCTGTTCTATGCTGGCATATTTTCTAATAGCAGAAAAAGTTTCAAGGGCACAAATTTAGTTCATGTGACTTCTAATACACGAAATAGAGGCTCAAGTATGAATGATGATGCCAAGAAGCAACAGGAGGGTCCTTCCTGAAGGAAGCACCACAGATGTGCAGTCATACTGCTAATCTACATAAAGATGCAGGAAAAACTGTTATCATGAACAATCCCATCAACAAAAATCCAGAGGAAGCAGCTTAGGAAAACAAACAAAGGCAATTAAGTACCCTGCTTAAACTGACCAAAAAGGAGTTAAAATTCCTTCATTCACAGAAAAGGATTCATCAAGCTTTTCTGGCACAGTTTGGGCATCCCATTTATGTCAAGTTAAAGAGAGCACCGTGGGCAGATCTAATTGCATTTAATTGCCATATAAATTTTTGAAAGGAAATACTCGCTGCTGGAGTTCCAGGATCAGAAATTCAGTGCCTTAGATGCAACAGCTTTAAATAACACTTGATCACTATGCTCAAAGGCATTCTTTTACAAAGCAAAGACATGAAGGCTGTTCAGGTACAGTTTAGCTAGACAGAAGTCGGGCATGGTAAAGTTTATTTAAAGCTTTGAATCTTCTGAGAACTGAGCTCTTTGTGCTCAGCTGCTAATGAAGGGCACGATGCTCTGCTTGAGGGCAAGGATAGAGCCAGACAATCAACTGCAGGCCCTGAGGGGCACGTGGAAAAAAACTGCACCAATATCAGGCACTGAATTGCAATAAAAGACAGAAAAAATATAATGGGCTCAACTATTCAAGGAAGTTGAGAGCTACTATTTTGTTGGACTATGTAGATGTTAAAAACATCTTTACCTTCATTACAGTTTGGAGAAAAAAAGCCCTAAACCTGCCCTCTGCAGACAGAATAGAAGTTCAATGTACACAGTCAAGCACAAAGTATCTTTCCAAGAGGTGTGGAGAGCCAAGTAGCACTGCACCTCTAATCCTTCTGTGATTCTACAAATCTGAGTGCAACAGGAATCTCATCATTTACCTAAACAAACCTAGAAATAATTTGAATGCACCGTGGTAGGAAAAACTAAAAACCTCCAAAGAGTACAGGAACCACGGAATGCATTCCCTGCCAGGAAGATGCTCCCATGTATTGAGTACAAGGAGCCAGATTTTCCATTTGCCATTCAGTCATCACAAACCCCATAAATCTACATAATGTGAAACAAAAAAAGGATAATTCCATTAATAATATGAAATATATCTCCAGCAGTGAACAGAGCCCACGTTGTTCTCAGCCATTCCATATTCCCAGCAAACAGAGGCCTCAATCTGTGCTTTGACACAAACTGACATTCCACCCAGAGTCTGCCCTTTTCCCATGCCAGTATGTTATTTGCAACATATGAATATCATCTTCTGATTAGCTGCATTTCACATAAAATACATCTGGAGAGTCACAATCCTCCTTTGTCCCATCTCCTCTTTCTGAAGGTGGGTGTACAACACATTTTACTCAATCTAGCAGAGAAGTTTTACTTCTAGTCTCCTTTTTGATGGAAGTCAAACATATTAGGAACACTTGACAACGATAAAGTAAATAGACCAGAACTAAATTATCCAGCTAATTACATAATATTTTGCTTCTTAAAGGAAGAGCAATGCTACCCCACCCCTGCACATACAGAACTGCCAGCTGTTCAATCACACTCTGCTGAAACTGTTACAAAAGCTACATCTCTGATGCCATGGCCACAATTTGGTGTAATTCAACTTCAAATAACCCCCCAACTCACACAGCACGTACATGTCTTAATTCTGGGACACACTGAGGTGCCTTCCTTGGCCAGCCCATGCACTACTACTCACCTGCTCACTGTAGAGAACCTGGACGTTTTTGATGATGCGACAGTGCTTCTGAAGAATTGCTACAGCCTGAGCCAAAGGCATTCCTGCAAATAAAAGCAGTTGTATTTCTTCAGCACAGACACCAGGAACAGGGACTTCTAACAGCAAGGTTACAGATGAGGTAACCAAAGCCCCAGGAGCACACAGTGCATTACAACAGAAAGGTATGCAGTCAATAAACAAGCCCATTCCAGTCATGGTATCAGCACAGACCTGCTGTTTGGAAACACAAAAGTCCCTGTTGACCTACCAGTTTGTTTGGCACATATGGAAAAAGGATCTCTAGACAAAATTAAACAGCAAAGTTCAGGCAGAAAAAGCAAAGATCTTTCTACCACCACTGCACAGGCTTTCCTGCTTTGTGGGGTAATCAATCCAAAAGGGGTAACACAGCCCACACCAGACTGCACTGGGGCTGCAGGGAGCACTCCTGGACACAGCAGCACTCACTCCTGCACACAGCAGCACTCC
>NW_020884894.1:11980519-11985048 GCF_003945725.1 Corapipo altera | reverse complement strand
CTCACTCCTGCACACAGCAGCACTCACTCCTGCACACAGCAGCACTCCCTGCACACAGCAGCACTCCCTGCACACAGCAGCACTCCCTGCACACAGGCAGGAGGCTCCCAGGCAGCATTTTATGGCACCCATTTTTTATTAACCTTAATAAAGTACTGAGCATTTGCACAAGATAGACACAAATAGTAAAACAGAGCAATGATTCTCCTTACCCTAAAAGGCCACATTAGCTGCCAATATGGCTATATTTGTGTCAAGGAAGAAACTTTAGCTTCTCAGTTTACAGACAAGATAAACATACTAAACAATTTGATTCAATTGAAATAATACACTTCAATTCAACCTCCCATACAGTTTCAAGGGCTTTTTTTTTTCCCTTCAGTGTATATCTTATCTTAACAGCTATAAATTTTTGAAAGGGGAATGAAACAGCTGATTCTGCAGAAAGAATAGCACCACACCATCTCATCCTTTATCACACTTAAAACCTCTGTTGCCTTTCCAAATGAAAAGTGATCACGCTCCTGGATTCAAAGCAGGCATTTATAAAGAGATTATGAGCTCCTAATTGTAAAGTTTTATTTTCCTACTAATTGCTGCAAGTCAGTTTAGATTAGTTATCTGACATTTTATTTCCCTTCCCTGTTCTTTTTGCATTTCTAGTTTTTAAACAACAAGAAAGTTGCCCGGATTCGGGAAAATTTACCTCGGAACCAACACTTTTATTACATTCAAACATTCAGTTACTGGCTACACCTCTAAAACTCAGACTGTACATCATGTTCCAGAGGACCTTTTAGACTCTACCTACAGTATCAAAGGGAGAAAACTCTTTCCCTCTTTCCATATATATCTATACATCACACACACACCTGGCTCACCACAGGCACTGCTTTAAAGTAATACTAGCACAGCACTAAAAAACCCCAGAATATCATTGTCACTGCCATGCCCATGCACTGCAGCTTTCCCCCAGTTATGAAATCTGGTCTGGGCAAAACAGATGTACAGGTTAGAACTGCAGTGATCCAGTTTGTAAATACCACATCCAGATGTGTCTGTGAAACTGGTTTTCACCTTAGCCCATAATCCTGGAAACAATTTGTTTTGCAGCTAGAAATTATACATCAGCAGATGATATAAAATAAAATTCAAGAAGAGTTATTATTTTAATGACAGTAATACAATTAAACACAGAGGCACACAATAAAGCAGCACTGTTTCCTATTATCTAGGAAATAGCAGTTGTCTTGTAGCATAAGCAGCTGAGTTTTAAGACGACAGTTATTATGCCTTAGATAATATTTTCAAAATGGAACAGAAACATGAATAAAAGCAAGAAGCTAAGATCAAAGATGCTCCTGTACAAGTTTCACATTTCTTAACCCAGTAAAAAGTATGATTCAAAAGTAAAAGTAAAGATGATTTAAACTATAAACCCCATTTCCTAAGTCAGTAATTCATATAAGACTTGCAGAGGCACTCATTTAAAAAACAAACAAGTGGCAAAGGCTGAAGCAAAGCCTGTGACTGAGCTGACTGAACCCAGACACCAATGGCAGTGCCTGCAGCAGGTTAAGGTTTCACTAAAAAAGCATTTGGCTAAAAAAGTGCACAGAAACACCCAGCTGGGTCTGTAGCCCGATGTAAACTGATGCAATCTTGGGCTGGTAAGTGTGCAAACACATGGCTCATGTGACTCTCTTACTCACAGCTTTCTCAGCAAATGCACAGGGACTGACTTTGTTCAGTTTTCAGCAGCCAGATTTTGGCACGCAGCTGCTCAGCAAAGCTACAGAGAGCAACCCAAGTCCTCCAAGAACAGCTCACAGAACCTAAAAACATGTGTGGAAGAGCCAGTATCCTCCCTTTGCCTCCATCAGCAGGAAGCCAAAGAAGGAGTAAAAAAATGGGTTATTTTTCTCCAGCCTTCTCACAGACAACACCCCCCTTTTCCTCAACATTCGTCAGCCTTTGCAGTCGAAGAGGAAAACAAAGAATTCTTTTTCCCCTGCTCACCAGCCAGGGGGAACAGGGAAGCAAACGTGGTTTCCAGTCAACCAAACTGGGCCATGGCAAGTAACACCCCCAAGGACCAGTGTGAGGGCTCCCCTATCCCAGACCTTCCCCGTTCCTGAAGGCTGGAGCGACACAACAGCACAAGACTCTTCTCTCCCAACACTGCTCAGGAACATCATGGCTGGAAACATTGGCCTGTGCTAAGATTGTGTGTCCTGAAGGGGAAAGGAGGGTAGAGAAGTGAATAAAGATTAAGAATAAAAGAAAATCTAGGATGAAACATTAAGCATTAAATAAAGATATGTGAAACTCAGTAGGAAAATGTAAAAAGCAAGAGAAATGCAAGTGTGCCTTAGAAATTATACATCTCAAACACCAATAACACAGCTATAGGCACTCCAGAATAAGTATTTAATTGTCCTCCTTTAAAATGGCAGGAATACAGCCTGAGAGCTGCAGTGACACAGGTATCTAAACTCAGCCTTGGTTAAATTTTTTGTGCTCTAGTCACACAGTGAGTCAACACTGGAGCCAGAAACAGAATCCAAGAACTCATGTACAAAATTTTCCTGGCATTTCCCCTCAGTCATCCCCATTGTGGGCACAATACTGGGAGCCAGAGTCAGCAGCAGTTCAGGAATACTGCCATTAGTTCTGCTGAGAGCAGAGCTAAACAAACCACGAGCAGGACACTGCTGGCAGCAGGAATCCCATTTACACCAGCTACCAACCCCACTGCCACCAACACAGCTGAGCCAGCCCTGCCAGCAGGGACAATCCTCACACAACATCCCTGGTGCAGGACAATTTAAGTATCTTAATACCTAGTCAGCCTCCTGCTCTGCCCCAGCAGGTCATGCTAATTATACACTGGCCACATCACGTGGTGGCTATGTTTACTCCAAGAAATACAGCTGAGCTTCCTCCCTCTCACATCTCAGCATGTGTGTGTGTGCACAGACAGACACACAGGACACAAGTTTAACCATGAGGCTGCACCAACAGGCTTCTCTGGGGGTTCTTGGGAAAATGAAAACCATTTTCTCTTCCCTTTTTTTGTTTTGGTAAGGAGAATGGGGGGCAGCTGGTACTCTGTATTTATGAAGACTGTCAGGCTCCAGAGCTGGAGATGGCTTTCTCCTGGGTAACACAGGCTCTAAAGAGGGGCAGAAGGTCACCCAGAGCTGAGAGCACAGCACCCACTGGCAGCACAGGGAGATCACCAAGATTTCAAGGGCTGGGACCTGAGGTGCTATAATTAGCCTGCAACAGCCAGTCTAACTCCCTGCAACCATCGAGCTGTACTTGACTCTGCAGCCACAGCAGCATAAACAGCCCTTTGTGCTTGATGGCTTTCATATAAACAACTCCAGGCCCAGCCCCACTCCTTTGGTGTGTCCCGAGTTCAGCTGTGTAACAGGGTTTTTAGGGAACAGTCTGTCCCCTTGCTGTCACAGGTGACACCAGCAGCCCCAGTGCAGCTCAAGTGCAGGCAGACACAGAGGGCTGACACCCAGGGCCCTGTTTACACCTGCCAGACTCCATTAACTGTGCTTCACACAGAGCTGCAGCAGAGTGCAGAACGGAGAGGAAGAGCCCAGCTCCGAGACCTCACACAACCACTTAGAAAAACGTGACACCTACTGCACTTTCTGAGAGTTTGCAGACCACCACTACCTGCCTGAGAACATAAGTCACCTGAAGAACCCACACCATCCCAGTCCCAACTGAACCTTTAAGTGCCCCGGGCTGAGCACCACCCAAATGTGTACCAGCGGGGGAGAAAGATCTCTCTCAGGGCAGTAAACAGTGACTGGTAGGGAGGGACTGCTCAGTGAGACCAGAAATGCAAACGATTAGGGGGAGAAATACTTGTTATCTAACCCTGAGGAAACATCTCATAAGTTTACTTTCTGCACTATGTCGCAACCCAGCAACAAAACGAAGAAATTGTGAAACTCGACTCATGTTTATGCAGGGTTTGTCCGGAAAAGCAGAGTTTACACTGAGCACCAGTGACAGGTGAGGCTGCCGGTATCACCTGGTGTGTATTCAGGTGACAGTCAGCACATTCACGCTTCCTCTTTCAGGAGTTATTTAAAAAAATTACCAGCCTAAGATGGCCAAGACAAAACAAGGCAAACGAGCAGAAGCGAGCGCAGGAGCTGATAAACAAAGCACGACCCGGCGTGCGAGAGCCAAACATGAAACTAAACACTGCGGGGGAATCCTCGGAGCTCGTAAATCAGTACTTTTAGCGACAGACAAGGGTGAGGGGGAAAGAGCCAAAGCTTTCTCCCTCGAAACTCGGTGAAGGCTGCGGGAGAGCCCCCAGGGCCGCCCCGAGGGGCCGGGGGCGGCGGACACACTTACCTAAGGTGAACTCCCATTGCTCGTTCCCCAGAGAGCGCTCGGGCACCACCTCCAGATCGAGCATTGGCTCCGGTCGCGGGGCCGCGGGGTCGCACGGCGGCTCGGGGAGGCAGCGCCGGACCCTGCGGAGGGAGCGG
>NW_020884894.1:11965281-11980119 GCF_003945725.1 Corapipo altera | reverse complement strand
CCCGGCCTGTCCCGGCCCGTCTGAGGGGCCGGGGGGGCTCCGACCCCCCCCGCGCCGCGGGGCCGCCACTCACCTCACTTGCGGCTGCTGAAAAACTGCTTTGCAGCTGCCGTCAGGCGCGCCCGCGCGGGGGCGGGGCCGGGGCGGGGCCGGGGCGGGGCCGGGCCGTGTGGGAGGGTGGTGGCTCGGGGAGGTCCCGAGTTCGAGTCCCGCCGCTGTCGCCGGGCGGGCGTGGGACCCGCAGCGCAAGGCCCGGTTGCGCCGCTGAGCTCTGGACTGAGGGAAAAACAACCAGCCCAAACCAAGCCGGTTGCATCCAGTTTTTCCTGTTGAAGGGCCAGGGTGGGGGAGAGAAGAGCTGAGGAGAAATTAGTCAGTGGCACGAGCAAAGTTACCGGAACAAGCACGGGAATGACTCAGTAAGGAAGAAAGTAGTAACGAAGTCATTGACTCTGAGATGTTGTTTGAGCCACCCCAGCGTTCTGACCCCAAGGAAGCCCATGTTTCCCTTGGGGTAGGGCTCACCTGCCTTGCTCACACCCAAAGACCCCGGGTGGCAGAAGCACCCACACAGCCCAGGAGCAAAGTGAGCTCCCCCAGGATGCCGGGATGTGCCACCCCTTTGGACACCCCATGGCAGACCACCACCCGTTTTTACAGCGGAAACTCGATCCGAGATGAAAGGCACCGGGTCAAGCATTGCCCAAATAAGCAGAGAATTAAAAGTAACTGATAAAACCCAAGGACACAGGCCCGTACCAGGCCCGTGCAAAGCGACACCTTCTCTGGAGCAGGGCTGCACAAGTGATGGACAGCCAGGAGAGTTCAGTGGGTGTGGAAGCAGCTGTAACTCCTTCTGGTGGCAGGTTGATGCTCCAGAAGAGCAGGGAGTGTGAGGACATGCATTTTTTCCATGTTTATTAGAGGGTGGCAGCAGAAAGCCTCTCCTTGGGCGATGCCCATCTCCTGTCCCTTCTCCCGTGCTGCATCCCTGTGGGGGGTGATGCTCAGTCCCAGCCTGACCCCACCATCCACGGGCTGCCCATGTGCCCACCATGTCCCAGCAAGGTCAGCAGCAGGCCAGCCCCATCACATGGAATGTCCCACAGCAGGACAGAAAACATCAGCTGAGAACTCCCGTCAGGCAGCCACAGCCACAGCCACAGGAGTTTGGGGATCTTGTATTTGAAAGAGAAAAAGGAAGAGTCAAACATTGTTTCAGGGTAGGTTTTCCACTACACCTCCTTCCCACAGGCAGAGCAAGCCATTGCTGGCAGGGGGAATCAAAGCCTTGGAAAGAAATCCCAGTCACGTTTGGGAGCAGGACCTTGGCCAGGCTCTGCTCTGAACACCACGTGTCTCAGCATCTCTGTTCAGGTCACAGAGCTGTCAAAGCAGGTGAGATTTTAATGTATATGGCGTGGAGCAAGCCCCAGGGAAATCAGCTTTCCCTTGAAGTCAGCTGCACGTTGCTCTATTTATTATTCATGCCTTGCTTGCTTTTTTTTTTTTAATGCAAGCATGGTGACATCTTAATATGCTGAAAAGCACAGAGGTGCTGCCAATGTTTCCCCTTCACTCCAGCCCTCTGACACATCTTTATTGGCTCAAAGAGAGGAATTAGCCTTTCCTCTCCCAGGAGCATGGGCTAACCCTTATGAGTCACCCACTATCTCCAAATCACTATATACATAAAATATGTATATATACAATACTGACATATTATTTTTATATATATATTCATATAGTGACATCCATAAGGACTGTGTTTGAGAGAATAGATATGTAAAGAAATGTGCATACCCCAGTCATTTAACAGGGCATGAAGGACACGCAGCACCACTTTTAAGCAGGCCCAGGGCACAGGTAGCCCTCAGGTTAGGATGCTGGATGCCAGCCCCTTCCACATCCCCAAGCCTAAAACACAGCCCTGACCCAGGTGGGAGGGCAGAGTGAGCTGGCTGGGGGCAGGCAGGGGCAGTGGCACCCAACAGCCCTGGGGGTTTGCTGGTCATTGCAGCGGCTCCCCAGGCTGAGGAGGGAGGTCCCAGGCACAGGCACAGATCAGTGGGAAATCTCAGCTGGCTGAACATCCCACACAGCCTCCTGAAGGGGAGCAAGTGCAGGCATGGCTGAGGTGGAGCATCCCCTGCACCCATGCCCACCACTGAGACCAAAACCTCTCCTTCCCCAGACAGAGGAAAACTCCCCCATGCACCTGAGGCATCCTCCCTGGATTCCCAGAGGAGCTGGTTTCCTTGCAGACCACATTTCTCATTCCACCAACCAAGACAAGGAGAAACCAAATCCAAAGTCACAGGAGGCAGCAACACCCCCCCCAGGCTGTTTGCATGGCTGGTGTTCAGCTGCAGCAGCAAAGGAGAGCAGCTTCAGGGCTGCTTTTGAGCCCTCACTTCGACAGCAGCAGGAGGGGCTGGTTTGCAGAGGTGAACACCAGCTCCACAGGGAAGCTGGAGACCCCCAGGATCACCCCAGCTCTGTTGGGCACATCCCTCTCTGGCCTGCTCCTTCCACCTGGAGAGCCTGTCCCAGCTGGAGATCCAGCTGCAGGCTGGGCTGGCTCATGGTTTTTGCACAGCTGAGCCAGCAGTTATGAAAATTCCCAGCTCCTTCCAACACCTCTTCTGCCCCAAACCCAGCAACAACCAGCAAGCTGCCCAGGGACACTGGGATGTTCTCCCCTTGGGCAGCTCTGTGCTGCAGCTGCACTTGGGGGTGGGGAGCAGCCTTCTCTGTGGGGTGCTGGGATGGAGCCCCCTTTGCCTGCCCCCACCACAGAACCAGAGTGCTGAGGGTCCTGAGCGGGGACCAATGTGGGCAGCTGAAATCAAACCCCCCAGAGCGACTGGAGAAGCCCCCCTGGCTCCCCAGTGACTCCAGGCAGGATGGCATTTTCAAGGCAGATTGGGCAAACCACCATCATCTGGGCAACTGCTCGTGACAGGCAAAAATTAAATTTTAAAAGAATAAAATCCCCTCCTCGCTCTCCAGATTATGGAGCACTTCTTGGAAAATGCTCAAATTCAGCCCCAGGGCTCAGGAAGCAATGTGCAGCTCTCTGAAAATTATAATCAATTTTTAAAGCCTGGCTGAGCTGTTAATGTTTCTGGCTGAAGGAATGGCAGTGGGTGCATCCATCGGAGACAATCCAGGTTCCCTGCTGCCAAAGCCTTGCGGTGCTGTCACATTTTGGGGTGAGAGCAACAGCTTCAAGGAATTACTGGATTCTTACTTAATTTTCCTAAATTCCACAGATCTGCGGGTGGGTGTTGGTAGGGAAGAGCTGGGCTTTGCAGTCCAACCGGTCAAAAGAAAAGAGGCAAAAATGCAGAAGTTACCAGGAGGGACTAAAAACTCACCAGGGCTTGCGGGCGTGGGATGGAGCCGCGCGTGGGGAAAGGCTGGGCGGCTCCGAGCGAGGGAGAGCTGCCCTCTCCCGACGGGATGCGACGGGGACACGGATCGGGGCTGAGCGGGAATCTGCCCTGGGACTGCCCGGAAAAACGGGCTGGAAACGGCCCCGGCCCGGGCGGCGCTGGTTCGGTCGCGGGAAGGATATTTGCCATAAAGCTCTGAAGTTGCTCGGGTTTTTCTGGAGGTGCGCTCCCCGCTGAGAATTTTGGGATGGCAGTTGGGAATGGATCCAAACAGCGTCGGCAGCTCCCGGGGTGGGGAGCCTCGCTCGTCTGCTGGGGGAAGTGTTGGAACTCTCCAAGGGGGGGTTATCCCACCTCTTCGGGGGGATTTATCCCACAGCCAGGAGTTTGGGGGCCCGCCGAGGTGGGCAGTGCCCCATTGGTGCCAGGGTGGGGGTCCCCGGGCGGGAAGGGGCTGGCAGCACCGAACGCGGCCTTTCCCAGGGGAGACCCCTGGCTCTGTTTTTCGCTGGCTCAGCACTTCTGCCCTCCGAGCCCGCCCTGCCCTGCCCTGCCCTGCCGGGATGGTTTCAATCACCCAGAAAGCCGCCGGAGCCCTTTCTGAGCTTGGGCGGCCAAGGTTACCACGGGCAGGATGTGCAGCGTCAGCTCCCTGCCGGGGGCCGAGGAGCTGCTCTGCACCCGCAGAGGGCTGGGGGGGCACAAAGGGCCTTTTTCCAGCACACGCGGAGTCTCCAGCGTGTCGTGAGCCCTGCCCAGAGCCTCCCTGAGCTGGGGCTTCCAGCGAGCCCCTGGCCACTGCATCCTCCCCTTGGCTGCTGCCCAACCAGGCACTTGGGGTTTTACTTGTGCATCAAAAACTCGTGGGGAAATTCACCCTGGGGAAAGTAGGGGGATTCTGTAAAAATAAAATTGTTTAAAGCACGGGTTTTATGAAAAAAAGTAACAGATGGATTTGGGGTTTTTATAGAATCCTATTTACAATCCCCAAACCCCTTATTCCAAGGGTTTATGGAGCCAGGAGTGCTGCATGGGTGGCAGGGCTTTCACGTGGGCTGAGTTTCTCCTCCAGAGATGTTTCCAAAGTGGATGTCTGAGTGGCAGAGCAGATGAGGAGGAAGGGCCATGGGTCAAAGTGCACAAGGAGGGGGGCAGAGGGGTCAGCCTCCACACCAGTCTGCTCCAGGCCTGGTGCTCAGGGTTTTGTCATTTAGCAGGAAAGGATCAGAGCTGCAGGGTCCCTCTCAGAGCCCCTGAAGATCTCTGGCTCTCTGCTTTGTCACTGACTTCTGGTGAATGAGGAGTGACTCGAATCACAGGCTGTGACAGACAGAACTGACAACAGAGGTGCTCAAGGAGCCTCTCCCCAGTGCCCCTGTGGTCCTGCTGGCACCTCCTGCCCTGGGTGCAGGAGCAGAGGATGCTGAGAGGGTTTGAAGGAGCTGGTGACTGAGGCACCTTGTGGGCGTTGGTGGTTTCAGGAAGTCACGCAGCCCCCAGGACCACCAGCACCAGCTCCCAGTCACACAGCAGACGTGTCTGCAGAGCAGAACCGAAAGCAGAACTAAAAAGAGGATCTGTCCTCTCCTCTGTGTGGGAGCAGCCCCGGGCTGGGGCCATCACTGCCAGGAAAGCCCTCGGGGACTCCTCGGCAGCAGCAGCTGCTCTGACCCGAGCAGGAGGCAATCCCTGGGCAGCTCAGGAGCAGTCTGTGCCTGCAGCACTGCCTATCCCTGCCCTCCTTCCTCACCCTGGCCCCCAGACCCCAAACACAGCCAGGGAAAATGACCTGGAAGGTTCCCTGCCCATGGCAGGGGGTTGGACTGGATTCTCTTTTAGATCCCTTCCAATCCTAACCATTCCATGGTTCTATGACCTGGAGCTGGACCACAGCTGGCTCGTATGCAGGATTGAGCATCCCCAGCTGTCCCCCTCCTCCTGGACTGCAGCAGCTGTGGGCACAGGCTCCTGGCTCTGAGGACAGGCTCCCTGAGCAGCTGCAGGCTGGTGGCAAGGCACAGACAGCAGCCAGAGATCCTGGGGCACCAGGGAAGGCCACTGAGGTGCAGATCAAGGCCGGTGTTTGAGGGCAATTTCAATATCCAGGTGGGCAGGACTTTGAGAGGCATCGACACCTTCTGCAGAAGAGAAACCTGCAGCTGGACATGGAGCTGCCACTGCCCTCTCCTGCCCCACATCCTTCAGGAGCTGAGCACAGCACCACAGCACCACGACTGGACAGAACGCAAACCAGGAGCTGAGTTATAATGAACAAGTCAAGTGAACAAGCCAGGAATGAGCCTTGGCAATTAATTCAACACTTCTGGCCACCGAGTGCCGCTGAAGGCCCAATGCAGACAGCAAGTCCCTCCCAGCAGGGCCATTGTCCCTGTTTGACACTGTTTGCCCTGGTGGCAACCAGCTCCTGGGGCAAGCCCTGCTCAGCCCCACCTCCTGAAAAGCTGTGATATATGATCACAACCAAGATTACACACCCCTCTGCAAAGGGCTCAGAGCAGCAGGGAAGGGAGGGCAGGGACAGGATGTTGTGTCTCCAGCCAAAGGCAGAGGTGGGACAGATCAGGGACTCACACAGGGTGCAGGGGCTCCAGACTCTGCATCCTTGCTCATATTGAGGGAAATCCCTCCCACTTCCCTCATCAAATCCATAGACTGGAACAAATCCCGTAATCAGCACCCAGAACCACTGCACTGGGGATGAGCACTCAGCACCGTGTGGGCCCACTCTGCTCAAGGCTCAAACCAAGAGCCACAACCATTTTGGCCACCGAAAAGCAGGGGCAGAGCCAACAGTGCCCACTGAAGGGAGGGTCAGTGTCAGTAGCACCTGCACTGGTGGGACCCCTTCCTCCCCACTTTCTCTTCCACCCTGGTGTGCTCAGTACCTGCTCACTTCCCAAAGCCAAAGGCTTACACTCCACCTATGTGGTTAAATCCACCCTCCCAGGGCTTCTTCCCTGAACCAACTTACTTCTCCCCATACCAACCTCAGCTCTTCACGTCTGAGCTCTCCCAAGGGGCATGGCTTGAACAGCCATGATCTGCATCACTGCTGTGAAGGGCTGAAGCCCTGAAATGCTTCCAAAATCCTGCAGCAGCAGCAGCAGCACAGCCACCCCAGTCATCTGCTCCAGGAACAGTCAGTCACAGGGGAAGTGATCGGGGCCAAGAGCATCCCACAGCCAAAAAACTTTAGTTCTCTTACACTGCTTGTTTCTCTACACCTATACTGTGCTGGGTTTTTGTAAGGTAGGAACAGCAAGAGCTGAAACGGTTGGGGATGCAGCTGGGAAAGGCTCAAAGGGACAGACTCTCCCAGCAAACCAGTGGGTAACAGCTGGAAAAGCCAGGAGCTTTCAGGAGCAAACTTTGCTCCAGCCCTAGAAGGTCTTTCTGTTTTCAAGCTAAACCCATCAGCTGCTCTGGGGAAGAAAGAAGATTGCAAAGGGGGAAACGCAGTAATGGCAGCAGTTCCTATGAAAAACAGAGAATCAGTCTGTGGAACAAGGGAAAGCAGAGCACATCTTCCAAGCCCACCCTGTCAAGTCCAACAGGGTGGAATACAGAGTTACACATCAGAAGAGTTGTGAGGAGCACCAAAGACTTGACAAAAGTCTCTCCAGCTGTGATGGACCGTGGACAAGGCTCAGTAAGAGGCACTGGGCTGAGCAAGGAGCATTTCAGTTCCCCCTCCTTCCCCAGCCAGCCCCTGTGCCAGGTGACAGCACCAGCCCAGGCAGCACTCGGCTCTTCTGAGCTGCTTTTTCCTTCTCTCACTCCTGAGCTTTAAGAAACGAGCCCAAGGCAACTCTGAAAATTCACTTATCTCAACCTGTAATTGAGAAACCTATTTAATAGTTACTTAAACCCAGAGCAGCTCTGAGCATGCAGCAGCTGATGAATATGCATGGCCTGGGATTTGCATTTCATGGCAGTGTGAAGACAGGATGTCAGGCAAATGAGCTATGAGAAATGTTGCCCATGCAAATGTTCACTCTGCTCCAACTTCTCAGTGTAATTCTCATCCTTGAAGCCATTTTTGTCATTCTCTTATTTGCATTGGAAATGTAGTAAAAAAATAATGTAACTTCACCAAAATTGGTCCTTCTTCTGTGCAGACAGGACAGATTCTTTACTCCATCTGTGATAGAGTGGAGACCTGAACTACTGACAGGCAAAAATAAATGCAGAAGTCCTGCTGACACTGTGCTAGGCCAGGCAGTTCTGAAGGTCTCCAAAACCACATCTCCTTCATTTAACTTCCCAGCCCTTACCTGAACAAGGCTTGTTATTAGACAAACCAGCAGAGATCTTCAGGAACAGAAAAGCTGCTGTTTTCACCCCCAGTTTCATTTTCTGTTTTCTACTTTCAGAGGGGGGACCATGAACACGGGACAGCTGCTGTTCCCCTTAAGAGAGACCAGGAAAATCCGTTCATCCAGGCTTTGAGAACCTCAGCAAATGGACTAAACACTGAGAGTCCCACCTGCACTACTGCATCCAGCTCTGGGATGGATGCAGCTCCCCGACAAAAGGACATGGACCTGCTGGAGCAAGTCCAGAGGAGGCCATAAAGCAGCTCAGAGGGCTGGAGCACCTCTCCTGTGTATACAGGAGTTGTTCAGGCAGCAGAAGGTTCCAAGAAGACCTTAGAGCCCCCTCAGTAACTAAGAGTGCTACAAGAGTTTGAGAGGGACTTTCAACAAGGGCATGAAGAGAAAGGACAAGGGGAAATGGCTTCAAACTGACATAAAGGGGAGGTTTGGATTAGATATCAGAAGAAATTCTTCCCTGTATGTCTCTTTTACAAGCTACCTCCCTTCCAAACTGAAGAACATCTTCAGGAAAGCCACAGGTCACAGCAGGGCTGTTTTTAGGAGTTGTTCTCTGATCTGTTCACAGTCAGATTGTGAAAAGATACAAAAAGGTTACACGCTGTCTGTTTGCATGTAAATATTCTCAAAGCAGAAAGCAGCTCTCCAGTTATTAAGTTATTCTCTGCTTGATTTCAGTGCATAACCAGCACTGTCAGTCATTCAGTATTAACTATTTCAAGTTATACCACCTCAAATTTTAGCAGCTTCACGGTAGCACTACAACACTCATATTTTGCCCACAGGATTTTATCACATCTCCCCATTTTCTGAATTCCATCGTGCAAAGCCCCCTTCTTTCTCCCTGGCCCAGAGCAGCCCAATTAACAAGGTTTAATGGCTGCTATGACAACGTGCCACAAACAACACCCTCCTGTTGTTTGTTGGGCACAACCCAGCCAGGTACAACTGCCTGGGGCGCTGGAGCACAGACCTGCTCCCAGGGTGAGCAGGGCAGAGCAGTTCCAAGAAACAAGATTTTTAGGGCAGCAAAATCCACATTTTCCCCAGCTGCAGACCTTTTATTAAAGGTTCCCTCCCGGAGAGCTGCTGAACACGAGGGAGGGGGGGTCGGTGAGTCGAGTGACCACTGGATGTCACTGCTGCTTCAGGCACGGCCAGCAGGGCAGCCCTGCACGGGCACGGCTGCACAGTCACCCCACAGACACCAGCACCTCAGCCTGGACTGCCAGGCAGCCAGAAAGAACTTTATAGCACCTCGTTTTCACTACACAGAAGTTTATTATGAAAGTTAAACATACAACACAAAAAGTAGCAAAAGCAATCCTGTAGCTTAAGGCAACTCTTACAGGAGATGAATTCGAGAAAGATGATGCAACTTCAGTTTAAATAGAAATCATGAAAAATATCAAATTGCATCAATAACTTAAAATGCACTTTAAAAAGTCTGCACTAACCAGCAGAGGGGAAGGGCTGTGATCTTAATGCCAGCATTAAGATATGGGAAGCAGCAGAATGCTAAATGATGATAGGGAAAGTTCAGTATTTACACAGAGATAGCAATGTTAATATCTGAGAGCGTCATTTCCGTGTACTTATGGTTCAAAACCACCGTCTGAAACGTTAGGAAAACCTTTTAAAATAAATCTTCAGACTATTCCATCAAAAATACACAGATGGCAGAGAAGATCCAAGGCTAGGGCTGCGTGCAGCTGCATGCGTGTGTCCCTTAAATAACTCTTTGCAGAAACACTTTAGAAAAATTACTTCTTTGAGGGAAGAAAAGCAAGAAGAGTACGTGGCCACAGAGTGAAAAAGATTCTCTTTCAGGTGAATCACATTTAAATTGAAGTATCAAAATATTTCTATTTGATGAGATTCTCACAGTTTACAGTTAATGACATTTTTAAGTGAATGTTAAATATTCATATTATTAACATACAAAGATTCTCCTTCACATTGACATCTGCTTACATTTTTGCAAGACCTCTTTTGCATCAATTGTTTTGCCATTAATGAGGAATGTGTAATTGTCTTAATTATAGATTTTAATAAAGATTTAACTGTTCTAACCATACAGTTTCTAGCTTTAAAATAATTCTTAAAATACTGAAGTCAGATCACCTATTTTAAAAAGGTATTTAAGTGACATTTTAATCAATCAGGCTGTACAGGAAGCACCATATTTTAACAAAGCCAAATGACATCACATTTCCAATCAATTTTCTTCAAATATTGGATGCAATGAAAACTTTGGAACAAGTCCATTCACCATCACCCCAAATAAACCAAGATTAATTCACACATTAATTCATCCCAAATCTTACCCTGTTAGAAAATGCAATACATACTGCAATGTAGTCTTAACTTGCATAAGATTTAATAGAAGTGGCCTGTGTGCAGGGTGAGGCTTCTGCACACAACCTCATCTCAGCTCTTCACCATCCAGCACAACTTTACAAAAAGCCTAAGATATAAAATATACTTAAAGCAGTTATCTTAAACATGATTTCATACATATCACCTTGGCAGCTGATCACTTTTGTTCCCAGTTGAAATGCTGTTGGATCTGATTGTGGAGTTGCAGTATCCCTTTTCAGAACGAGTTAAAAAAATCCCTGAATAAAGCAGAAGCCAGCCTGCGACTTCCTCTGAGTCCAGTAAAGCACAACAGACAGGGGCCAAGAGCCACCCAAACTCACGGGATACAGATAAAACCCAGGGCAGACACGGGGCAGAATGCATTAATGCCTGAAAATATACACTTCAAGAGTTTTATCATTTAAAAAGTGGAACTAATGAATCGTTAGCAGTTAAGAGAATACTGCAACTGTAACGTTTACAAACCCACAAAAGTTTGAAAACTGTTTCCAACAGCTCTGATTCACTGGGTTTAGCTTGGAAATAACGCAAAATAATGTCAGCAGTTTTAAGAAGGTCTTGCAAATTTGGAAAAAAAAAGAAAACTGAAAGAAAGATAAGAATGCGTATCTAAAATAAAGCAGGAGCACAATAAGGACAATGAAAATTCCAAAAGCCCATATTAAAAAATTAAGCTTGGAATGCATTGGCTTCCAGCAGTTTAAAAAAAAAAACCAAACCAAAACAAAACAACAACAAAAAAAGTTCTAAATCTGCAATATCTTGACCTATTTTTAAGTGACAATTTTTATTACAGTTGAGAAAAACGGTTTTATAGCTGCATAAGTTTCCATTTCACTAAAATAGTGCCAACAAAAATAAGTTTGCATAGAAAAAACCAAAATTTCAAATTGCCACTGGCTACATGCTTAAAATGGGAAATGCAGGTATTGTAACATAAACATAGTGCAAACCATGGCAGTGGGTGGTGACTCGGACTGCCGCAGGTCAGGAACAGACCATAATGTACCCAGTTCTCACAGTTTCTGGTCTTTTATTCAATCCTTTGCCAGGTAGAAGCAATGCACGTGTGCAGCCCATTAACGGAGTTTGAGATCATCTCCACTGCCCAGGGTAGACCCAGGACTAGGGTCTTGCTGTCTTCTTGCCTGCAGCAACAAACACACGTTGGAGATCAAAAAAGGCAATCAGGACATGGTCAATCAATTTATTCAGTGCATTAACACAACTAAAACCACAACCAGTTTAAGGCAGAAACTTTACAATTCAAGCAGTAACCAAAGTGTTAATTTTTAACACCAAAATCATTCTCTGCCCCTCGATTCAATGATCCCCCATAAGCAGCAGGAATCCCAGGTGAGGGCTGTGGACCAGCAGCCAGAGGGGTGCAGAGCTCTGCTCTGCCTCCCCAGCCAGCCCTGGGCAGGGTGGGCACATCCCACTGCTCCAAAGGCCCTCCTGCAGCCAGGCTTCAAACAGCACCTCAACAAGCAGCAAGAGACTTCCAGAACAGTTAGGTAACGATTTTGTGTCTCTTTTTCCAAAATAATTTTAATTTTATTTCCCTTCTGTTAGCCTTTTCTGTAAATGTTCTCAGTGTCAAGATTTTAGAGAGAAAGGCTACAATGCAGGATGGCAGAGCATGTCACATCATTTCCAAATAAATCTCCCCTCAGCATTTTTACGTGGGAAACATTTACTTCAGCTTCTTCAGGATTATATAATTCTGGAATTATAACATGGTAACACACAAGCATAATTTAATTGATAGATTGACACACATTTTAACACACAATTTCTTTTTCAGTGCACCTGCAAAGTTGGCAAGAATACCAAACTGAGAAAACTCTGGGATTGACGATTGCACCCCTGTGTTAAAACAAATGTAAGTTCTCCTTTAAAGAAATCATTCTGTTAAACAGTGTGAGTTGATGGTATTGTAAAGAGGAAATTAAGGATGGTCAGTCACAGCAGTATCAGCCACAGTTAAAGAGGCTACTTTTGACTTATCCTTTTTCACTTCTGCCTCCCTTATCTACCATCCTTCTTGTCTGCCCAGTTGGATGCTCCCAGTGATTAACTGGTTACTGCACCCAGGGAACTCCTGCTTCCTTCTGTTTAAAAACCGATTTGAGTTCCATTTTCCTTTCGTGGGCAGTGGTCCCACTCTGATGCACACGGAGTTCACTCAATAAATCCCCCCAGTAACCAACATGTTTCCAGAGCAGACAATTCCCTCCTACACTCTCCTTAGTGGTCATGTTGCCACTGTTGTTTAAAAACACCTCCACTATCTTAAATATCACAGTTGCTACCTGCTACCTTTCTGTATCCAGTGCTGCCCTTGGTTGCATTTTAGGTGTTCAGGGGTGAGTCAATCTTTTCACTCTGTTCTATCTGGCTGGGTCACACTCTGCCTGAGGGAACAATCTGCTTCTCCTCCATGCAGAAGAACTCTGAAGGTGTCAGCCAACATCACTGCTGGTGCACAACCACCCAGATTTCTCAGTAATCTTTCTGAGGAATCACATTAAAGCAAACAGTTCTAATCACAAACAGCACTGACAATTTTGGTGTTTAAGGGCATTTTCCTTTCAGCCCCTGAAGCAACCTCTGCAAGCTGTCCTCTTTGTGGAGATGCTGAATATTAGAAGATGGTGTTTAATTAAGATTTTTACAAAATTTCCAAAAGGCAAATCATTCAGCTTTGACTATCAAAATCACTGTGGAAAGGTTAATGAAGGAAAGCTCACACTTTTTTTTTTCCCTTCAACAGAAAAGTAAAGTGTGTTGTAAAGATTTTTCTTAATATGAAATGGTTGTTCAACAAGTCCTAAATTAGTGTGACAGTATTTATTTAGAGTTCTACCAAGATTAACAAAACAGAAACAGTTCCACTTTGCATATTCTTCTCCTATTGAACCGACTGCAACAAGATTTCTTCTGGTTTTAACTGTTGCCTCTTTCTTCTAGAGGGAAACAAAGGCAAGCACTGTCTACAAGAATTACCAAAATCTTACTTCTACTAATCTTCTACCAATTTTGCACTCGATAATCATTTTTACACTTAACTAGAAAAGACCAGCAAGTTAATTGCTGCTCTACTGCTGCTCTAAAGCAACAGTGTTTCTTCCTCAGAAAGCAAATCACACACACAGCAATTTTATTGTCAGATTTCAGTGAAGATTCCAAGATACAGGCATATGGTTGCATTTATGCTTTGCTTAAAGTGGTCTTTTCTTTCAAAACATATGAAAGAAGTTGTGTGATTCGTGACCTCTCTGCTGCTTGCAGAGTGTGCAGAAGCCACTGGTGAACCACCAGCAGATCTGCCCTTTCAAGTGCTGTGCAGAAGGCACAATAAACGACCCTCAGATGCACCAGAAGCACTCATTACAATATCTGACACCAGTGTGTGTGGATAAAGGAGTCATTTTGCAATTTAGTAAGTGGGGATTTACACAAGCAGTGGTAACGTGTTGGAATGACAGCTCCGGCTCAGACACCCTCTGCTTGTGCTCTTGTGCTCTGCAGGACAACACATGTGGAACACACTGATTCTGTCCCCAGCCACCCTGCCAAGGCACAGTGGGGAACCACCACAGCTGTGCCCCACACCGTCAAAGAACACCAGGAGAAATAAAACCTGCTCATTAAAGAGCAGGGGAGTGCCCTGGTTTGTAGGCAGGCAGCACCCTGGGCAGCACCAGGTACTGGGGCTGGGTTTGTTCACTGGCAATTGGCAAAACACAGCTTTCCTAGGAAATGCCACAAGATCCTGAACAGCACGTGCAGGAGGAGTGTGACTGCCAGTGTGGCAGTGTCTGCTGGTTCTCAGCCCATTACAGGAAGCTAAAACTTCCCTTTTAGACATGTAAAATGGCACTTTCCAGACTTCTCTCAGCTGAGGGTCCCACACGCCCGGCACAGCTAATCAATCCTCTGAACTGCAGCATTTGCTGTAATTTTTGAAATGCATACCTTTTTTCTGCCATGCAAAAGCACCAGAATTACTCTCAGTGAATAATGAGCTCAGCTTCTCAAGGATTAAGGAGACTTGCTTCAATTAAGAAAGATGCATCTATCTTTGCC
Source organism: Corapipo altera (assembly GCF_003945725.1). NCBI lineage: Eukaryota > Metazoa > Chordata > Aves > Passeriformes > Pipridae > Corapipo > Corapipo altera. Next base: position 11,965,892 of record NW_020884894.1, on the reverse strand, counting down.
ATTGGGAAATGGAATACCCTGCCATGAGTCATGCATAATGAGCCATGAGAAAACAGTAGTTATTCATTTTTTTCCCTGCATACTTCATTTTTTTTCAGTCAAACGCTGATTTTAAGTTTGAAGGAGCACTACTTTGCATGTCCTTCATCTGCTATTTAGTGAAAGGATAAAAAAAATATTTGCTTGTGAGAAAAGCTTGGAAATAGTACACAGATCTGTAATGTTCCTAAAAATGAATGCATTTTAACCAACATTGCCAGTTTCCTTCCAAATGTCCTGAAATCGAAGAGTTAATGCCATGGACACATCAGGAGTTTCAACACCCAAAACCACTTGGCACTCAGCTTTCAGCACTGCAAATCTCCTGCAGCAGGGCAGGAACTATGAGTGGCCACGAGCCATTCCCAGCCTCCTGCCCTGGAGATGGTCTGATGGCCCACTGAAAGAACTGCAGGAACATATCTGGCAAAGAACCACCCCAGAGCCTCCTATCACACGCTGCTCTAGATTTATTCATGCTGGACTCACAGTGCTGATTGATATCAGGGGGGTAATGAAGTACTGACAAAAAAGAGTTACTAACAAAAAAGAGTTACTAACAAAAAAGAGTT
>NW_020884894.1:11843922-11965271 GCF_003945725.1 Corapipo altera | reverse complement strand
AAAAAAGAGTTACTAACAAAAAAGAGTTACTAACAAAAAAGAGTTACTAACAAAAACGTTTTGACTGGAGGGTAAACAAACAACCGTGGCCCCTGCAATGCTCTCACACCTGTGCTCTCTTCAACCCTCTGATGTCTGAGCTTTTTCCAAGCCCAATATATGTTAGCTGGTATGGACTAAAAGTCATATTAAGAGCATGATGCAGCATTAGTATTATATTATTTTTCTTCTCAATAAATTAGATTGCCTAAAATCGTCAAATCATTAATTTTTATCACTGACTTTTTTGAAAAAGGACCGTGTTGGAGCCTTTACATCTGTTCCTGGGGCACCTAGGAAAACAAATCTAAGAATAATGGCAATTAAGGAAGGAGGCACACGAGCAGTTCCTCCAGCTGCCAAGACAGTCAGACACCCTCCTCCTCCTCCTGCAGCCTCTCAATCCTGACCCACACTGCAGCCAGTGGTGCTTTCAACTGTGCCAACAGAACTCCTAAAAATGACTTTGAGAAAGCCTCTGTAACTGCCCCCTTCCTGTGCCTGTTCTGAGGCCTCTGATGTCCCCAGGGCAGCCAAGCCCTGTCACCACATGAGCTCATCAGGGGCAGAGGCTGCAGTCCCACCGTGGTTTACACGAGAGCGCCGAGAAAGCAGAACTGAGAGAGCTGGGAGCAAACTCAGCAAGCACGGCCAGGGTTGCCATGAAGATGGCCCTCCCTTTCCATGAATCACTCAAAAAACCAGCAGGGAAAATTGGGACCTCGGAATGCCAGGCAGTGACATGACAAGTACTACATAGATCTTGGGACACTGGTGAAGAGGAGGGAAGGAAGAAGGGCTGCCAAGAAGAGCAGCCAAAATAAAGTCTCTTCGTGGACAACTCCACTGCAATTCTTTAATGGGATTCTGGCAGCTCTGTCCTGCTGAAACAGAGCAGATGCACTGTGTGCCCTCTGCCACCTATAGTTTACTAAATAAGTGAAAAATCAGGCTATGTTATGAAAAACTAACCAGTGAACATTTGGATACTCTTAGAAGGACTGTCAACCTCCTGAAAAGGGATTAAAAAAATAAAGCAACCAACTAAACCTGAGAATACACTGCAGATACTTTTCTAAAAAGAAGAGAACCACAGGATAAAACCCACCCAAACCAAAAGCCCTGAAATAAGGACACACCTCAGCCCTGCCACCTGCCCAGCCTGCTCTGCCAGCAGCTGCTGGGGAGCTCCAGAGCAGGGCCAGGCCACTCAGCCCCATTCACCCTCTGCCCAAAACCTCTGCAACAGCTGCATCTCTGTTTAAAAGCCACTGTGAAGGTACCAACCCTGGTGCACCACACTGGGGACTGCAAGGAAAGGAAAGGAAAAGGCACAGCAAGAGCAAGGAGCTCTGAAGAGCTTCGAGCAGAGACTGAAATTTTTACTTTCGTATTAGAACTTCTTTTCCAAGGGAAGAAAAAAAAGCTTGAAACGCTCCCTTTTAGAAAGTATTGTTTGAAGGCTGGTCTAAAGGTTATAAATTTATAATTAATATTGATTGCCTCCAGACAGTTTTCCTCTGTTGCTCAGCCCCTTTCTAACCTTCATTGACTGAAAGAAGACGCTTATATTACAGTATTCCCTGATTTGCAAGATTGATCTCCTCCCTCCTGCAGTCAGCATTGATTCTGCACAGCACAAATTGTTTTTCTGATATATGCATTCCGTGGCACTTTCACACAAACACCAGCTAAGTTCTTGTGAAGCAAACCAGTCATAACATAACTGGCTTACTCGTACTGTACTCACACTGCAGAACCTCTGAGGCAAATCCACACACCCACTTTAATGCCTCTTTCCAAATTATGTTGTATTCTTCCTGCACACAAACAAATTACATCTATTTATGGTTGTACACACACAGAAGCATTTACCAAGTGTACACTACCCACTGCATATGAAAAATTAACAGTTTGGGTTTCTTTCATATCCAAAAACCTGTATTAAAGCTTACACCATTTTTATGCCATTGTCAGTTTGGAGAGTACATACAATAAGTATTAATTAAATTAATTCCAGATTAATTTTCGAGGAAAAAAAAATCCTTAAAAATCATAGAGTTTGATGAGAAAAAATTAAAAAAACCAACAAAACAAACAAAATTTAAACAAAAAACCCTCCAAACTTATTGTTATGCTATACTTTCTTCTGAAGCCAGTTAGATTTGACAAAAACACTTATAATTAGTTAGAACATTTATTTACACTAAGAGTTTCATCTTTAAAAAAGAAGAAGAAAGAGAGGAGAATGATTTTACCATCTAGAACCTTGGAAGAACATGAAAGCATAAAAGTCAGTCCTACTACTTCATTTTCTTTCAACTGTAAAGTGTTTACATTTCTGTAGCAAAATCCTGTTTGCTTTTTAAGAGTTCAGAACTTCAGCACAATTAAATGAAAACATTCCTGACAAACAACAAAAACGTGTAAAAACCTCGGGCAGGACTCAGCATTTAAAATGTAGGTAAATTTTTCTCCAGCAGTTTTTAAAGGCTGGGGTTGGTGGGGGGTTTTTGGTGCTTTGCATCGAGAAGGATTGCTACTGGAAGAAACAAAGGTTTCAAACCAGGGGTTTTTTTCAGCAAAATGAAGGTTTTTAAAATGGGAATTTCATGCAGTTTCCCAAAATGGTTCTGCTTAGGCATTAATGTAATTTATATTTAGCACAAGACCACAAACAGACAGATTGCTAGACTAGACTGTCTCAGGGACAAGCAAACCACTCTGCTTCTTGACTCACAGGGTTGCTAAAACAAAGAGCATGGCAGTAACATAGGAAATGAACACAAAGTAGAAATATATGACATTTCAAAACCAGTGGTTGAAGGAATGACACTGGAAGGCTGAGAACAGATCCAGCCCCTCCCCAGGTAGAGCAGTGGGAGCATCCTTAGCTGAGCTCCAGTGACACAGTCAGACAAACTGCAACCTCAGACCACTTCAAGTCTGAAATTACAGTGTGCCTGTACAAAACAAACCTTCACAAAACACCCTGTGTGCAGCAACACCCCAGAGAGCCTCCTCTCACCTCCCATCCCTGGAAAACCCCCCTCTGTGCCACTGCTCCCGCAGGAGCTGGAGGAGGCAGCTGCCTGTGGCTCCTCTGCACTGAGCACAGGCCCTCGCTTTCTGCAGGTTCTGACCTCACGAGCAGGAGCTGTTTGAGTCTCTCCCAGCCACTCAGGACAGTGGAACACGTTCTTGCATCATGTTCCTGTGGCCAGAAGACTGAAGAACAAGTAGAAGTTTTTACTGGAAAATTGAAGCGCTTCTGGACGGCGACTTGGCAGGAACTTCTGCAGAAAACCTCTCCTGCCCCTGAACCCTGGGCAGTCAGAGTGAAACCAAACAGCAGAGACACTCCTACTGACTGACTGTCTCAACCAAGACACAAGGAGATAAAGACACTGTGAAAATTAAAGACCTGCCTCACCAACGTCCCTTTAGTCTCCTCACTCTCTTCTGTTAGTTTGGTAAAGGGGGCACAAACACTTCAAGTCCATATTCCTGTTCCAGAAACACCCCTAAAGTAACAGCCTTAGACCAAGTTTCCCAGGTGTAGCACTTGCTCATGGAAAGAGAACTTCACCTTTGACTGGTGTGAAGCTATTAAATAGTCCAAGTCTGACAAGCAGCTCAGTGTTCCTAAACTTAATGAGCTTCCATCATTTATTTCATTTTTTTACAATAATCTTTAACCAGGGACAAAGTCTTTCTTTGTGTGTATCATTAAACATTCACTGTCTCAGCATTCCAAAGTTTTTGTAGAAGTAAAAGCCATTAGAATACATTATTAATTTTGAAGGCACTAAGAACACTCACTGACTTCAAAAGCATCTTTGAAACAAAGGAATCCTGAACAGTGAGGCAGGATTTGCAGTATCTGATGCAACCAAGCTACACAAGTTGATACAAAAACTCAAAAGCATCTTGTATTCAAAACAAACTATGTCAAAAATGTAACAGAACACAGTTCAACTCAGAGGTGCTTAAAAACTTCAATGAAAATTCCTAAATCCACGCACACCCTATTTACATTAGAGGAGTGCACAGAAACACGATCACCTTTGGAAATTCATGCACAACCTACCTTAGATTCTGTTCTCAGATGCAAAGAATATGTTCATTAAAATAAAGATCTGGTGTGCTAATGAATGGAAGTATTTGAAGAAAAGAGGGCAAACAAACTTGACAGCACTCTGAAGGTTTTTTGTTGGTGGGGATTTTTTTTTCTTAATTGGTTGGGGTATTTTTAGGATACTTAAAAATGAAAATTAATAAAGCAATAATTTTTAAATTGTTACCACACTTCCTATTTTTTCCCCCTTCAAAGTGTCACTGTTCTAATATCCAACTGCCACGTACGACCCACTTAAACTCCTTTCAACAACTTATCACTGATCACTCCCGTGCAAGGATATACCACTTTAAGTCTACAAAGAGACTCAGAATAAGGAATCTTTTCTACCCAGAAAGCTGTATAAATAAAGAATTTAATCTGATCATTTTCATATGCTGCCAGGCTTTGGATGGATAAATGTTTCCAAAGAGCTGGCGCCTCTGTTTTGGGTAGGAGTGGGTGGAATATTGCAGGATTCCCCTTCCCTCCCCCACTGAAGCAGAATCTGGTCTCTATTAAAGGCATTTTGGCTGTAATTCTACTGTCAGAAATATCCTGATTTTACACAGTGTTGCAATTCCTAAAACCATCATTAACACTGATGAGATCCTGTTCCACGGCTGCCAGTTCTGAGTTTTGCTGTCTGTGCCAAGCTTAGGAGGAAAGAAAAATCTCGAGTTTTAGTGATGCTGAGAGCTGTGTGGAGATCACACTAAAGAGATTAGGAGGGCAGTATCTTCATGTGTGTGTAGCATAACATCCACAAAAATGCACTCAGCACTCTTAGAACTGACCTTTTCCATAAAAAACCCTTCAAGTATCATCTCTGTAGTACAACCAAAGATGCTGTTTGACCTTTTGAAGTGCACAGGCAGTACCCGGGGCAGGCTGGATCGGGGTTTTTCCAGCTGCCAGCAGTGCAGGGTCAGCAGGTACCACTGACAAACCCTATTTCCAAGCTGCTGCATTAGAGTGGAAGTCAAGGAAGCAGTGACTGCTTTGGAAACCTGATTCCTGTTTAGGAATGCACTGTAAGTCTGTCTCTGCTCTCTCCCCTGTCCAACCCAGAATATCCCAATTTTTATGCAGTCCTAAGATCTAGACTGCAAAAGCTCATCTGTAAACATTCCAGAGACACAGTCAGAACATCTTACCCCAAACACACAAATCAAAACTGAAATGTGAAAACCAATTATAGACCTACAAGTATTTGAGGCAAAGATCTCTTGGTTACACATATTAAACATGTACAGTAAAATAAATAGCAAAATATGAACAAAAACGTATTGCAATTATTAAAAATCTGTATTTGCCATCACATAAATTTGATGCACCTTTTGACATAGTTTTTATTCTGCTTAAACATATTTCAAATCAGTAGTTTTTCCTTTTCTTCCTTTCTGTAGGTGATCTACACCAGTGCTTTAGAGCTAGGACAACAACTATTGTTGTTTTAAGAGAAAATGGGTACTAACAGCTAATGAGGACATCACTTAATGACAACTGCCTGCTGCCTTATTAAGAGCAAGAGTCTTTTCAGTAGTTATTGAATGCAGCTCCTGCAGACAGCCAGGGATGGTGCTTTTTGTGTCTCAGTGTCAGGAGTTTTGATGTCTGTCATGAAACCCCAGATGCTCAGTATTACCTCAATCTCACTGTTAACTGAAAGAGTTTTTTTGCACAGCTTAGCTGTAAGGAAGTGTTTTCTACACTCAGAGGAAAAATTAATTCTCTCAGAACTGCAGAAGTTATTTCATGAAGCCTCATTCTTTTTGAGCCTTCAGCATTCAGTATGCACACAGCTGCTTCTCTGCAGTGACAGGAGTGGGGATGAAGGACACAGTAAAGGAAAATAAATCAAGAAAAGCTTTAAGTAAATTGAGGTCAAAGACATAGGGCCAGACCTAAAGTTCCTACTTTGTGTTGTTAAAATTAGAGCAGGTGCCACAGACCTTCATCAACAGCTTAAAGCTAATTCTGCCTTCCTTCTGAACTGAGCCCACAGGCAGGTTCCAGCTATGCTGTGACAGAATCACTCAGCTAATCCAGCTGTTGCTCCCAGGATCCAGCAGCAGCCAGGCTTCCAAGGCAAGGATTTGACCCTTGTTCCAGCAGATCCCTGACCCAGCTGCAGCAGTGTTTGCAAGGAGACACCTTCCAGCCACCCCTGCAAAGTGAGAGACAGTGTTCTCTGTCTGCCTGCTCCCTCTCATTCTCATGCTCAGTGTCTTCCAGTTGTACTTGGAAGGGAAGAAAGTCTGTCTCATCATCTCAATTATCAGAAGGGATGCCAAAAGAAAAGGAGCTTAGCAATAACAATAATAAAATTTTCTAAAAACTGGAGAACCAGCAGATTGATCATATTGGATTATAGCAAAGCCAGGCTGCACTTACGAAGCAGGAAGTAAGAAACAGCATTAGTAAGGGAGAGAAATTCAGAGCATTTCTGTGTTCTCCCTATTCTCTGCCTTCACTTGCCAACTCCCCTCATGCATTACTACTCGTCCTCTTACAGCTCCTGCCTTTCTGACATCTCAGAGCAGCTGGTTTCCATTCCCTTTCCCAGCTCCTCTTTTCTGCTCAGTAATTTCTGCTCTCATCAAGAAAGAACAAGATTCAATCCTGTGGGGCCCTGAAGAAGCAAAGAACAACACAGGGGGAACTACACCAGTGAAAGAGAGGAGCAAGGCTCCCTGCCAGCAAGAAGAAGGTGAGAGGACAATAGAACTAGCCTGTACAAGAAAGCAGACTGTGGCATCTGATTAAATTCACTGATAATGTTTCCCACAACATGGGATAGTGAGATCCAAAATTATGGCCACAGCTCCCAAAGCCTTTTCTGTGTTCATGAGAAATGCACGGGGTAAAAGATCCCTCTCCCTGCTATTACAGTATCATTTGAGAGAGAAATGGAACTCTGTGAATAAATATGTCCTTACAGCTTAAGTACCCATAGAAAAGGCCATCTACAGGAAGGAAGAAAGGATAAGATCAGAGAATTCTTATCAAAACTTTAAAAACTTTAAATCCATTTTTACGAGAGTTAAAACCAATGCATTTTGCAATTTTGATACGACACCATTGAACAAACAGAAAACACACAACATTGTACAAACAGACAAATCTAAAGGTTTGGGAAAGTACTAACCAGTTACTGACAGCAGCTGTGAAACCCTCACCTCCATTTCCTCCCGGTGAGACCTGTCTCTGTCCTCGAACTCGCGGGTTCTCCGCCGAGCCTCCTCGAAGGCTTGTTGTGCCAATGCATCCTCCTGCTACCAAAGCAGAGGACACAGAGTGACACAAAAGGCAACCCTCACTTCTACCACATCACACTTCTCGTGCACAGTCAGGATCACTTACTAAGGCAGCAAAGTCAAGAATGTCCCACGGAACCTGCCAGAACACAGAGGAGCTCCAGCAAAGGCCAGCCCAGGTTAATGAAATAACACTCACCTTCACTGCAGCAGCATTTTCAAAGGAGAGCTGATTTTCCAAAGTAGTTTAAATGCTGCTGTTCTTTTAAAAAGCTAGGAATTCTCAGAAGTTGTATGAAAAAGGCAATACATCTTATTCTCCTTATAAAAGTAATTTTGAAGGCAGCATTCACAGGTATAGCTAGCCAGAGTCCACTAGCATCACTATATAAACAATGGTAATGTAATTCTCCTACATTTAAAAAAAAAAGTATTACCTAAGTTACAAATCAAATAAATCCTTCATTTTATCAAAAGCTGCTGCAGGTGCATCAGTATGAACATTCTTAATCCTTATGTTTTAAATTCACATAATTATATTAACTTATAATCTATATATTATATATTTATAATTATATACATTTATAAATTAAATGATATAATAATAAATCCTTATTATTTAAATTTAATAAATCCTTATTATTTAAATTTAGGTGCACAAGAAAGTACAAAGCAGAAATTATTCCTCTACTAATTAGCACACATTCCCATACATTGGAGGAGAAACCTGCAGCTTTTCAACAGCTCTGTAGTTTATTTTCAACAATGGCTTATGCACAGGAATAGATTTAATAAATTTACACTCAGAAAAAAAAAACCCTTCAAACTGTATCTTCTATTAGAAAATGTTTTAAATAAACTCTTATTAATATGTAAAGCCATTACTAATTGGGTTAGAAGTTATTTCTCTTAAAGAGGTCTTTTAATACATATTTTCTGTTACCCATCAGAACTTTCACATTTTCAGAATGGAAGAGTAAAGTCTAAAGAGGTTCCACAAAACAGTAAGGGACAAACTGTGTTGATCTCCCTCCTCCTGCTCTCCAGCTGGAATTACCACTGACCCTGCTCCCCATTCACCCACACACAGACATTATTTCAAAGTTGATCATTTTAAGAGAAGCCAACCTTGACTGCTGGAGGACACGAACATGCAGAGAGCCCAGCTAAGTGTTCACCTACCAGGGGATTGAGCACATCAATTTTTTAATTTCAGATAAAGCAAGCCCAGTCCCAGAAAACCTTAAATTGCCTTTTTTGCCGTGGGCACAGTGCAGGGCCCTGGAGCTGCTCTGGGAAGTGATGGGAAGGGGCTCCCTCGGGCCCAGGGCAGGGAAACACAAACAGCTGCCAACCCACTGCTCCACAGCTCCCAGGAAAGCCACGGAGCAGGGCAAGGCTTAAAGCTGCCAACAACATTTTCACACTACCTGCTATTTTTAAGGGTAGAATTTGGCCCTTTACAGCTATCTTAACGTTCACCCAAGGCACAGCAATCAAGGTCAGACAGCAGAAAGTAAGTTTGTTCTTAATAATGCAGAAGGAGAGAGAGAAAACAGATAAGCTCGTCTCCCAGATGGCTACAGGAAAGCTGCCTCCTGGTTTACAGAAGAGAGTTATGTCTTTATTACCCTTTTCTTAAACAGACTTAAATAGAAGCAGATTCTTTTATCATCAAAGGTTTTTGCATTTTGCCATCATTTACAGTGGTCACGAACTGAAAGGATGACACACAGCCTCAGCCAGAATATTTTAAAGAAATGGTCTTAACCAAAAGAAGCCAAATTAGAAATTTATGGGGGGAAAAAAATCAGTATGTTGACATGCAGGATGAAGATGTGCTGACAGCTGAAACACTGGTTTACTAATGTCTGAGAAAGCAGAAGAAAAAAGCATCAGAACTTTCTTTTTTTTAGTAAAAAAAAAAAATTCTGCTCTACTCTTGGTGATACATTCTAACAAATTAACCAATGTCTCAATCTTATACAGCAGGAATTTAACAAACACTTTTAAAAATGTCACTCAATTCTAGGAATTACAGCCTAGTGAATGCAGCTGTATGAGACCAAATCATTTATACATCTTAGTTTTATTCCACAGAAACACTCCTGGTATGAATCTAGTAAGAAAAAAAAAGAATAAGCAAAACATGAGCTGTATCAACACAACAACAGAATGAAAACAAACCTCCCAATCCAGAAAATTAAAAAAAACCAAAAAAAAGACAGAAGCTTACACCCCACACACACTTATACACACAACCCCCCAGAGCAGCCTGGTAGGGAAAGGTTTGGTGAGATAACAGGATGTTCTACTGCAGAGGAGATGCAAAACTGCTGGAGACAGAAACTGTCTCTTAAGGACACTTGAATATCAAATCCAGGTAAATTTCAGCCCCAAATAGGGCAGATATTCAAGCTGTATGTACATCTGTGTGTCAGTGCAGTAAAGGCTGAACAAGCAGCAGAATCAGGGCCTTTAGCAATAAAAAGTAAAAGTGCTCAGTAACCAGACATGAACAGGCTGAGGACTAAGTAGAAAAAACAGTAGGTTAACAGTTACAACTTAAGTACTTCAGTGTTATGTGTGTGGATTTTCTTCCTAAAATATCTGCTGACTTGCTAAAGGACAGTATAATTTCTGAAGTGTGACAGCAAAGAGAAGTTTTATCTGATCTCAGCATTAGTTGGTAAAGAAGTGGCAAGAGACAAGAAAATGCAAGAGCACTACTTTTGCACAAGGCAAGGTTTCCAGAAAATGGGTGTGTGTTTGAGCACCAGCAGGACCTTTTCTTACAAGGGACAGTGGGTACCACAGGCCCTACAATGCAGAGTAGGAGGCACTTCAGCCCAGTGTGACATCAGTGTTATTTTGGGATGAATGTCAGCAGTTGGGTCAACGGCCTCTAGCAATATTACCACAGTTTTAAACAAGGAAGCAGAGTGACAGATACAGGAAAAAGGAAACTTAAGACTGTGAAAGATTGCCCAAATGTTTCCAGTACTAACAGATGTAAGGGTGCAGCTCCTTCTGTGCCTGTACAGTTCCTCATGGCACCAGGAGCCCTTGGGCACTACTGCTGTAGCAAATGAGGTGACCAAGGATGAGCTCACAATCACCAGGAAGCACAAACAGCTCTGAGGATCCACACAGGGCAACACCTCCAGCTCAGCACCCTGTACTCACAACTGGAGACAGCACTGACACCTGGGAGCACACACACATCCCCTCACACACAAGCAGAGCACAAACCACAGCTCCAGGGCACAAACACTTCCTGGAGACAGCAAAAAGGAGTTGTGAAGTGTTGTTAAGACAGCATACACACTTCAAGAAACTAAAATAACTTAAGCACTTGCAAAAATATTTATTGCGAAATTAAGAAGAGAAAAACTGAACCACAGGTCACCTGAGCACTCTCCTTTTTGGAAGGGTGCCTGCCTTTTTGGGGAGAAAATTTATAAAGCAGTGACACTGCTTCCTTCTGAGTGCATGTTCCCATCAGTCTGCTCCCAGTTCAGAAGTCCTGTGATTTAGTGTTATGTATCAAACTTACTAACTGTAGATCCTTGGGATTTATCCTGCACAGTCCTCAGGGCTCTCCACCTGCCCTGGCTGTGTAAGCCAGTACAGCCCAAAGGCCTCCTGATCCATGGAGTCCAGGGCACTGCTGCAACTGGAGCTGAGCTCAGAACATCAACACACAGCTTTGCAAGAAGTGAATGCACAGGAAAGAGTGGATTTTGAGTAAAAGCTTGGCTTGTGGCTTTTCTTGTGCATTGACAAAAGGTGGCAGGATTATTCTCTCTTTCTAGGCATCATGAAGAAAGCATGCAGGGCTGTGACTGCTTCTAAGACACTCTTTTGACACAAAGCATTTCTATTTAATCCAGAACACAGTCATATTAAGAACATCTAATTAATGTGCAAATTGGTTTCTTAAGTTAGGGAGAGGCAAGGCACCACAATGGAGGAAACTTCTTGGTATTGTGGTGGAATCAGAGGGCTCCTACTCATGATGTAGTGACCAACTGCAGCTGTAGAAGGACTGAAAAGGAAACCCCACAGAAGTGAGGGCTGAGAATGAGGCAGAGAGTGGAAATAGAAAATGCATCCTTATTTAAATCCAGGGCACAACTGCCAGGAGTAACCCCCCCAGGGCTGAGTTCATCCCAAAATATAGACTGTAAGTCATAACTCTGGTGACTGATGTTACTGATCCAATTTACTGACCAATACACAGACAGGTGATCTGCATAGAAGCCCACAACAAACCTGGTGCAGCAGCTTTTAATATCAGCTGAGTGGATTTGTTACCAAACTACATTTCAAAAGCAAAGACATGTCTCAAGTCTGACCAAGTTAAAGAATCCTACTGTGTAAGTGAACCTTGTCTATCTGACATCCACTTTAAAAGGCATTTCCTCTGTCTTGACTTTGTTCTCGTGTATGTCCAAAGATTCAGCTGCTGGGCAGTAATTCTGCTGGTGGGAAGTGGGCAGGTAAGTTCTCAAAGGCTGCCACACCTTAACAGAGCAGAGAGTCCACCAGTGTTAGGGGACAAATAAAACCACTCTTCATTCTCACCCACATACAATAAAACAAAAAGCTACTTAAAAAACCCCTCTATCACCCTAAAATAAACAGCTAGAATAGACTTGCCAATCAAACATGCATGGTTTTTCAAACACTTTGATTTACTACTCTGTAGCACAGTAACAGTGTGGCTGTAAACTACAAGTGATCCCCACCCCTAATATTTGACCACATATTTCTGAACTTCTGTACTATAAGTTTCCTTTGGAGTTTGTACTCAAAGTGAAGGCAGAAAAAAAGCAAATTAGAATTTGTGATCACTACCTGCCTGCGTGTTTCCTCCCAGAAGAACAAATGTCTGAGGCACAGTACCCACGGGCAGGCTGTCTTACCTGTGCTCTCTCTTCATCAAATTCCAGGCAGCCCATTCCATCCAGTCTCTGTAGGTCTATCCAGCCTTTCCAGATCACACAGACACCATTGAGAATCATCGGTGCCTTCAAGTACACCTGAAATAAAAGCCAAACACATGCTGTGGATTTGAAAGCGCTCACACCCGTGCCTGCACAATGAACATACTGATCCAGGAAGCTCCTCTGTGCATTCTTAGAAGAACATCCAAACCAGCTGGTAACATGAGACTCCATTTAACAGCTTCTTCTGCCTCCTTTCCAAGAACTCATTTTAATCAAGTGAGTGCTTTAACTTTTGCCTGCTGAATGGATGGAACAAATTTAAGCTGTGTTCTCATTTTATAAACTGGCATGCACCAAGATTTGGTTAGAACTCTTACTACTTTCAGTTAAATTAACTGTTTTTCTTGTCAGCTAGCCTTCCTGTCACCAAGGAAGTGGCACAATGCCAGACAGGGAGGATCCTTTACAGCACATTTAAACAGTTAAATGAACACGTACTCCCAAGAAGCACTGGATTGAACCCCAACACACGAGAGCTTTCATCAAAGAGCACATACTGGTTTCAATCCTCCTAAAATTTATGAACTAGTCAAAATTCAATAAAATACACTATATATACACACCATGCTAAAAATAAGGAAGTCTTCCTGTGTCAATTCTAGCATGTGGGAAAGGGTTTCCAAAAGAAGCAACACCAGATGATGAAAACCCAAGTACAGCACCAATGTGCACAGTGCCTTGAACTGCAGCAAGGAATAATGCATGAGCTTAAGGCCCCACATCTAGATAATGGTAGATGATACAGTGATGACACAAGGGAACTTAAAAAGAAGCAAATACAACATTAAATGAGTTTGACGTGTTGTATTTAATGACGTCAGCCTTAAACAAAAGTCACAGCAAAATTACCTGAATTGTACAGAAAAAAAAATAAATAAAAAAGAAAGATAAAAATCAACCTTCTGTGGTTATTTCAGCCTACTTGGCAAGTCAAAACCCCTCGTGGAACAGAGTTTGTCTATGTTGAATCACCAGAGAGGCAAACCAGGCACGCAGGCCTGCACCCACTTCAGACTGGAAGACTGCTCACACAGATCAAATCCAGAGCTTTTTCAGCCTTCTGGAGCAGCTCAGCCAGGTGGGGGAATTCTCACACAGCACTTCCTCTAACAGCTCTAAATTAATGCTCTGGCAATTCCTCCTGAGAGCCTCATCGATGCTCAGCATCGCAGAGCACCCCAGCTGTGCCTCCCTGCTCAGCTCCACACTCACCAGCTCAGGTCACTGAGCAGAAGAGGAAAAGCCCAGAGGAGCAGGAGCCCCAGAGGAAGGTGAGCCTCCCACGTGCAAAGGCACTAAACAACATGAAAGGCAACCCACGAGTGGGAGAAAGGGAACAAATAACGTGAATCCAACTGACAAACAAGTAATGTTATTTGCCAAAGAAAACACACGTTTAATCTCCCAGCTTGACTTCTGCAACTTAGCACACTTTGGTCCAAAGTGATGCCCTCCTGATGTTTTAATGAGTGCAATGTGCAGGAGCTCAGTGATGAAGGGGCAAGGGTTAGTTCAAGGGATCCTCCTCCCATGTGCACTCCCCTGCAGGGTCTCGGCCGAGGGCACAGGCAGTGCTCAGTGCTGGCACTCGGGGCACAGCCCTGGAGTCACCCCCAGCCCTGCGTGGTGCCAGCACAGCTCTGGGTACAACCCAGGGCACAGCTCTGGGCACAGCTCTGGGTACAACCCAGGGCACAGCTCTGGGCACAGCTCTGGGTACAACCCAGGGCACAGCTCTGGGCACAGCTCTGGGCACAACCCAGGGCACAGCTCTGGGTACAGTCCGGGGCACAGCCTGGGGCACAGCTCTGGGCACAGCTCTGGGTACAGTCCAGGGCACAGCCCGGGGCACAGCTCTGGGCACAGCTCTGGGCACAGCCCGGGGCACAGCTCGGGGCACAGCTCGGGGCACAGCTCGGGGTACAGTCCGGGGCACAGCCCGGGGCACAGCTCAGGGCACAGCCCGGGGCACAGCCCGGGGCACAGCTCAGGGTACAGCTCGGGGCACAGCTCGGGGCACAGCTCGGGGCACAGCTCGGGGCACAGCTCAGGGCACAGCTCGGGGCACAGCTCGGGGCACAGCTCGGGGCACAGCTCAGGGTACAGCTCGGGGCACAGCTCGGGGCACAGCTCAGGGCACAGCTCTGCCCCACGGCCTCTGTGAGCAGAGGTGTCACAAGTAGTGTGAGTAAGACGTGGACTACCAGGAAACCACCTCCCACAGCCCTCATTTCGAGACTGAGCATTTCAAACACATCCCACCCTCTCAGAACAGCCCTCACTCACCCATCTCACAAGGAGTAAAGTGCACGTCATCAATTTAATACCTGTGTTTAACTAGTTTAGAAGTGAAAAACAGTTAGAAGAGGCTATTAGTACCAAGTGTCATTCTCTTCTAAGAAGAATGAAGAATAATTCAAGAGGGGAAATAAAAAAACTGCACAAGCCAACTATGGGTCTGTAAAGACAAAGCAGCCTGTACTCTAATCTAGTTATGTTTTACAGGAGCAAACAAGCCCTTTGCTGATCTTCACTTAGGGTTTACTTCTCACCTGGCCTCTGGGATCCCTGGTCCCTGCTCTCTGGGATCCCTGGTGCCTGCTCTCTGGGATCCCTGGTGCCTGCTCTCTGGGATCCCTGGTCCCTGCTCTCTGGGATCCCTGGTCCCTGCTCTCTGGGATCCCTGGGGCTGCTCTCTGGGATCCCTGGTCCCTGCTCTCTGGGATCCCTGGGGCTGCTCTCTGGGATCCCTGGTCCCTGCTCTCTGGGATCCCTGGTCCCTGCTCTCTGGGATCCCTGGTCCCTTCTCTCTGGGATCCCTGGTCCCTTCTCTCTGGGATCCCTGGTGCTATCTGCCCCGAGCATGCTGCCCAAAGCTGAGCTGCTGACACAGCAGCTGGGGAACCTCTGGCACACAGCCTGACCTTTCCAGATAAATCCTGTGCCCTTGCTCCCAAATCAGAGCCACCACCCATTCAGTAGCTCTTCAAAACTCTGATAAATAATCATTTTTCCCTTCTGAAAGATGAATTCCTTAGCAAGATATTCAGGTTTTGAAATTACCATATAATCATTCAAATGTAGTACAATTCATATTGAAACCCCACGAGTTTAGGCAGGAACTTTTCTCTCATTAAAACACAATAAAGCATACTGATACTTTTTAATTTATTTTAGAGAAAGGAATTTAGACTCCTTTTCCCCTCTCTCCTCTTTCTGGAAAATAGAAACCACCTAAGACTATAACCAAAAACGTTTAACCACACATTTCCTTCTTTTCAATAAAGCCACGCTGGTTCCCTTTCAACTTCTGAACTTAACAGAATAATTAATAAATTACTGCTCTGCCTCTGAGCACATGATCTGTTATGGCACCTCAAAATCCAGCAAAGTGGTCTTTTAAAAAAATTTTAGAATTGCCTGCTCTGAAAGTTGGCTCAAGACAGTCACAGTAGGAGATCAAAAGCAAAAACTGTGTTATTTCTCCCCCCCATTAATATTATATGATTACACAATTTGATTAGAAGTAGACAAAAGAATGTTGTTGTAACTCTTTCAAGGTTTTACTGTTAACCCCAGGTTAATTGCATTTATATATTTTTATAAGTCCTCCACACATCTCTGGGTGCTTTTCATAATAATACCTGGAAGTCAGTCCTGTAAAACTCAAGAGACAGATGAAAAGCACTAAAGAGCAGAAGGAAGGTTGGAAGTCAGGCAATTAACAAATTCATATTCAGGGGACAAATCTAATGCTACATAAAGAAACACCACTCTAGGGACATACAAGAGGAAAAGGTAAATCATACAGCTGCCTCCTTTCAGTACAGCCCAGCCTATAAACCCTTTCTGACACTGAGAGGAGACACTTGTGCAGCTGAGTAAAGAACTCATACACATGTTCAAGGATGAGAGTAAGTTCTCTCTCATTTTGCACCCTCATTTTCCTCACACTGGCACAGCCAAAGGTAGTTTGCTAGATTGTGAGAGCCAAGTAAACTGTCATATACCAAAATACGCAATTTTTACTAGACTAGCAGCTGAATTTTTGTTCAGGTGGCTATTGTACAAATAATTTCATCTCAAATGACATCTTCCATTTCCAACTTCTACTACAGATCAAAGTAGCATTAGAATTTTTAAATGAGAAAAGCAGACGTCACTTTGGAAGCAGCCTTTTAGTGTTAGAACAAATATTCTGCTGGCTGATTGAACAAGCAGCAAGAGTAAACACTCTTATCTCCTGACAGATTATCTGGACAGAGGACAAACAGCACCACAAACACACATAAACTTGAGAAGGTGCTGCATGAATAGGCTTAGTTGGGCTCTAAGTTGTAAAGCTGTGTTTGTGCTTTCTGGGAGTCCCAGCCAGCTTGTTCTCAAAGACCTCTGTGCCACACCTTCAACATATAGTGTATCTCACCCTCCCTTTTGTACTCTTTCAACTAATCTGTTATTTCTTCTGATCTGCATTTAAATGAGCAACTCTCTCCTCCAACTCCAACTAACTGAGAGTTATCTTTGTTCTTAAAAATAGCCGAGGACGTGGATTCTGTAACACCATTCATATTTTAAAAACCAAGCCATTTAAACAGAGGACAATTCTCAATGACTTTTTAAAAACTGCTTTATTTGAGCGCAAGATGAAAAAACTCGGTTTCACATCCTATTTTAGCCCTCTAGTAAATCCTTATCTCACAGCACCAGGGTATTTAACCGATGTGCTGGAGATAGGCTATCTGTGAGCTCCATCCACACATCCTGCAGTTACAGACAATGCTCCTGCTCCCCACAGCCACCGAGCCATTTCCTCCCCCAGGGACTGCCCCGTTCTCACCACCCACCCACTCCTGAATCAGCCAGAGCCAGGAGGAGCCCAGCTCACCCCCCAGCTCACCCCCAGGAACAGCAGTCCCCAGTGAAGGGGTGCAGTCCCTCCCTGCTGTTTGCATTTTCCCAGCACACTGGAGCAGAAGGCTCTCTCAGAGGAGGCTCAGCCCTGACTCACCCTGTGCCTCATCACATCTGCCCATTCCCAGCTGCTCACCCACCTCCCCCAGGATCACACCCCACTGGTCATGTTTGAACAGCAGTGTCCCAGGGACTGCATGGATGAAACACTGACCATCGAGAAAGGAACAGCTGGAAACATTTCCTCCAAGAGAGAAAGCTGTTCAATCGGTCAAGGCTGACCTCCTCACTTCAGCTCCTCCTTACATTATCTATACACACTGCTGGGCAAAAGGAGACTGCCTGTTCAAAATCTTCCAGTAAGAAATTATGTATTTATCTCTTTCCTTTAACAGGAACCTTATATGAATATATATACATCTTTATAAATAAAATGCTGCAGTCTTGCCATGGACATGTGGCATGACTGTGCTGAAACGTGAAGTTGAGTCAGTCCCATCCCTGGGTCCCCTCCAAATGCCAAGACTCACTCTCATATCCCAGAGAAGGGTGTCTAGCCTGGATTTCAAAGAGGGGGCAAAGCACAGGAGAGGAAGCAATCTATGAAATGCAAAAAAAAAGTAACAGCTGAAGTTACAGCAAAAGCTGACAACTCCACACAAGGCTTCAGACTACACTTCCAGATATCCATCACTCTGACTTTAAAAGAAACTAATGACAAGCAACCAAGGTACAGACAGAGTTTACAGCATTTTTCTGACTTTGTAGGTTTAATTCCGAAACAATGACCTTGTAACATAGTTTTTTTTAACTGTTAATGAAACAGTAAATACAAACAGTTGAAAAGAATCCCCTTTAGAAAGTCACTATGAGTGAAATAGACTTTTAATTTGGATCAATCCTTCTGCCTCATGCCTCAAAGTATATTATTATTCTTTCTTCAAACACACAAAAAAGTGTTTTCTATTTTATAAGCTACATTTTTGAGCATCTTCCATTATATGAAAATGAGGTTTTGTTAACATTTAAACCTTACACTCTTCTGCAAAAACGTGAAGGAAGTGATACTTTCTGACCAAACAAGCATCTTTCCTAAACAGCTGTACACAGATGACCCAGCTGTGGCTCTCAAGATGACTACAGCTCCAAGCTTCTCAGGGGTGGCACCCGTGTCACAGCTGGATCACACCACCACCAACAGCCTCTGCTGCCCCCTGAGCAGCTGCCAGGGTGGGACTGCTGGGCCAGGGCTGGGCAGGGCAGGAGGTGCCCAGGGACACCAGGCTGGCCAGCAGCAGCTCTCTGCCTGTGCCCTGCTCCTCCTGCTCCTCCTCCTCGGATCACAGGGACATCTCGCTTTACAGAGAGGAGATTCTGACAACAGCACAAGGGGGAATGGCTTTACATTGCCAGAGGGCAGGTTTAGATCAGGGATTAGGAAGAAATCATTCCCTGTCAGGGTGGGGAGGCACTGGCACAGAGAAGCTGTGGCTGCCCCATCCCTGGAAGTGTCCCAGGCCAGGTTGGACAGGGCTTGGAGCAGCCTGGGATAGGGGAAGGTGTCCCTGCCCGTGGCAGGGGGTGGAAGGAGATGTTCTTTACAGTCCCTTCCAGCCCAAACCATTCTATGATGCTGATTTAGGCTATGCAAATAATCTGAAAAGAGGCTGGTAAGAGGAGGAATGACCAGGCCTGTTGTAGTGTGTGAAGTATTCATTAGAAAAAGCCCATTTCAACTTTTTAGTTTTCTTCTTTCCTCTAAGTTAACTACATATCCCACAACACTCACCCAGAAACCAAACAGACCAAAAAACATCCAACCCAGGCATTAGTTTTTACAGAACACAAGAAGAATTTCTGGAAAGAGAGCAAAACATTCAAAATGAAATCAGGTTTCTCTGCTTCATCAGCTCTGACACAGATTGATTCCTCAAGCAAACCCAGAATATTAACAAAACCGTGTGTTTGATAAGAGTTCCAATCTAGACTGTTATGCTTAAGAGGGGGAAAAGAAAAAAAAAGAAGAAATAGAAGTTCTAAAAGTAGCCTTTCATACCATGATGTTTTAACATGACAAAAAGCACTGGAAATTCAAATTCACTGACTGTGAGGAACAAGATATCTTGAATAAAAGAATTTGCTGAAACACAAAATATCCCTCAAATTGCTAACAGCCTGTACTAGAATTTTAATAGCAACAAGTAAAAATAGCTGAGCACAGGGCTGAGTAAGTTAACTATTATTTGCAGAGATTTGTTGTACATAAGCAGTTAAAATTGTTGTTAAATACTTTAAACTCCTGCATTTTTCCCCCTTCGGAGCAATATATCCCTGGTTTGTTCTGCTTCTGTGTACTTCTGCTCCTGCTTAAAGCCAATTAACAAAGTTGCAACTATGATTTAATTTCTCAAAAAGGTCTTTTATTTGGACCCTTAACAAAATACTGCACTTGCCAGACTCAGGAGTCATAGAAATTTTTTATTTTTTTTTAATCTAAGTTTTAGACTCATAAATGCATTCCCCCTACTCCATAGAAACTTATAAATTAATACATGCCTATAGATACACACATACATGCTAATTTTATGGAGATTCAATATACAGCTTGAAATATTAACTTCAGGCATTTCACAACAACAACAAAAAAACTCAAAAAACTTCTGCAGTAAATTCCATTCAAAAGCATCAACAACACAAAAAATTATTTCAGCTCTCTAATTATAGCAGAAGGTGTTTGGATAACAAGTGACAGTATTTCCTTGGTGTATTCCCTGAGGAAACAATGCACTCCAGAACTAAAAAACACCTCAGAAAAATCCATTTTTACAAACTCATGTAGCAAAAATATCCACGTGCAGACTCACATTAAAAATATCTCTGTAAATAACATCAGAGCTGTGACAAACCCTCTCCCAACACGTTTTCTGTACTACTGCAATGCTACAGTAATGGGGTTTAGTTTCTAAAATGTCACAAAAAGAACAGCAGAAGAATTTTCCTCACTTTACTGGAGAGTCAGAGTTTGAAAGTCCCTTTCAGAAAACCTGGTATTTTTATGGTTTTTTTGGTTGGTTTCATTTGTTAGTTTTTTCTGCACAGTTAGCTCAAGTATGTAATCATGACTCCTTCTTGAAAGCAGATTGATGTTTCATTAAATTATGCACGTTGCTATTTCAGTCAACTAAAAAACAAGTCTATAACTAAGAACAGATATGAAGCAGTAAGGATGTCAGATTAAAATCTGTGGAAACTGCAGCATTTTATTCCTGGACTAAGACCACTGTTCAGTACTTCTGCTTACAAGCTTGCACAGAAAAATACCAAAATGCTACTGCACAGAAGTTATCCTCATCCATTTAATAACAACCAAGGCTCTCCAGACACAGCTCTTCGTTCCAAAATAGTGCAGTTTCTGGACTAAGCAGAAAACATGAACCAGACCTGACCACAACCACCAAAAAACCCCCAACACAAAGCAAAAAGTTGACAGCTTCTAGTTTTCACATTGTCACTGCAGAAAGGTCTGATGCCTCCCAAGGAGACCTGCACCTCAGGCTCCTGTCTGACCTTGCAAAGACAAAACCAACCACACAGCTGGAACTGAAAAATCAACCAAATGTAATGAGCAGAATACAAGGAGCATCTGAAAGGCAAATACATGCTGGGCTTTTCCCCCTTGAAACTCTACAGGGTCTTTTATCAGTCCATCTTTACTACCAGATTCCACACGAGAAAGATGGCTGCATTTGAAATCTGCCCTCCCTCTTATAGTGGAGAGGGCAGGCACTAAAAGACTCCATTTTTGTTGCAACAATTAAAAAGAATAATGTTTTTGCAGCAAAAGATTCCCAGGAGACTGCTGCTTGGTTTGCTGCTGCAAGCACACATGCACACTTATGCTCCCAGACCCAGTAACTAACAGGGGCACACACAGTTTTCTGCCACGTTGACAGAATATTTTCCAGACAGAAATTTCAATATTCCTCGGGAAATTCATTCTTTTCAAGCTTTCAGAAAAAAATCACATAGCAAAAAGCAGTTATAACCAGCAACTGCAATAAAGGGTTAGAAAAAGAGGTTTATCTAGAAGTCATCATTTGCACACCATGCTACCTGGGTGCAAATAAACAGCCTATTAAGCCCCTACTTTTGAACTGAAAATTTGAAGTATGTAATGCAAGTATACTCAACTAGAAGTTACCTGATTTTGACAATATGGGCAAGCAACTAATAAAAACCATCCAGGAACGGACCCAAGCAGGAGAGGGGCAAGAAAAGTTGCTTCTTCTGCCCTTTGGCTTTCATTACCTTCTTGAGCACTCTGACAGCCTCGTTCTTCCCCCTTAAGCAGGATTCAAGTCTGGGAAAACTGTATGAACATTTATTCAACAAGTAGTGAGTGCTGCATCAAGGTTTAAAATAATGTTAGTAATTTTTTGTCTTTTTTAAACTATAACAATTACGCAGCTTTCATCACTCAATAAAATTTCATAGTGTCAAATATTCTGCAGAAAACTGTCAGCTTCTGCAGAGAACATCCTTAGCAATGGCTGGGGATTTTCTTTAACAGAGTAACACCAAACTTGCAATTATACAAGTTAATGAGCTCATTTTGCTACTTGTGTTTGGACAACAAAGCTTGAAGAAACATTACAGTAACTTTCAGAAAAGTAACAGTTTCTTGGAGCAGATGTTTCATCCTATTGAATTATTTTTAACATGAAGCATTAAGTGATTTTCACAAAGAAGCAGACATTCTCAACAGTGATGCTCTTACTTTTCTCATTCATTTATAAGAAGAGCAGAGAAGCACAATGTTAACAACTTTGCTCAGTAAGTGGAGACTGATATGCAAACAAGAGGATTCAACAATCCAAATGTCTGGATTTCTTCCAGCATCTGTGCTGTAGAGATCTGAAGTACTGCTTTTATCCACACAGCACTCCTGTGCCCTGTGCTGCTTCCCAAATGCAGAAGTGAGCTTGCTAACTCTGGTTTTGTTCCTCCTCTGGGAAACTTTAGGATGATGACATGAGTATATTTGAAATCTTGTCTATACAACTCTAATGAGTGCATTTAAACCACTGGAAGGAGTTCAAGGAGCTGTGACTGAATAACTGCTTCTACACTGGGTAAGAAGAGCTGAGCAAAGGCAGGTTTGCTGCTGGCAGAGCTCAAGCTCTCCCACAGCTCCAAGTGCTGCTGTGAGCACTGCTCCAAACTCACTGCTCCAGAATGGCATCACCTGCCTGGAATGACCAACGAGGGAGCACAGGAACAGAAGGATCAGAGATGGAGGGGGCTGAAGGATCACAGGGAGAAGGCTGGGGATAGCTGTCACATGAGAGATGCCTGGTGTGACTCATGCTCTGGTGGCAGAGGGCACCCTGTGATAAATCACTCTGGCAGCAACAACTGTCCAAACCCAGCCAGTGGCTGCTTGCCAGCCCAGGACAACGTGTCCTAGCAATCTACGTGCCCTAAAGATTGCTCTTCCCAAAATCCAAGTTCCTAACTGTTCATAGTGTATAAACTCCCAGTTGCATCTCCCAGCTGGGAGGTCAAGTGAATAAGCAAAGATACGCTATCACTACCTGGCTTCAAATGGAATTTTGACTAAATAGCTCTCCTCTATGCAACAGCAGGTCATAACAAAGAACACTTCCAAGTATCTAGGGGGAAAAAAAAAAGAAAAAGTTTCACTCTTCTCTAAAGCAAAAATGGTTCTAGGAGCATAAACAAAGAAATTACATAGCTGGAGAAAAAAGAAAAGAAAGAAAAAGAAACTGAGAAGTCTCTGCCAAACAAGAGACTCTTAGGTACAAAGATAATAATAAATTTTAGAATCACAAGTACCTATAGAAAACTAATATTTTACTCAAAACCATATAGATGATCCTGGATGAAAACTAATAAAGGGGATGATCAAGAAAAGTGGATTCTTCTCATTCACCAAGCCTTTGCAGGACTCCCACCAAGCAACTCTGAGAAAAAAAAAAAAAATCAAGTTGTTCAGCCAGGCTGGGTACAAACTAGATATTCCACCAAACCCATTTATCTGCTGTCAGAATAACCACACACTGACCTTCTTGTTTCAGGCAAACAGAAAAAGTCTGAGAAAGATCAAAAGGAACGTGATGTGGGGTTTCTTCAGGGCAGCACCACTTCCCTTGGCCGGGCAGGCAAAGGCAGCTCGAGGGCCCTGAGCACAGCCAGCCCAGCAGCTGAGGGCCCTGCACTGGCCACCTGCTGCTCCCCACAGAACAATCCCTCCCAGCTACCACAAGGGTCTGGGGTTGTGGGGTCACCGGGTAGGCATGAGTAGGAGGATAACAATTGTTTAAGGGTGCTCAGGAAAAGCACCAGTGAGATCTTCCCTGCCCCACGTTCCTGGAGTGAGCAGAAACTAAGACAGAAGAACATGATAAAAATCTGACCCCAAAATATTGTTATCCACCAGGGCATTAAAGGACCAGCTAAAAATCAGTCCAGGACTGTACAGACCTACACAGTGAACCTCACCTCCCCTTCAGATCTGGAAACATCTCCTGTTCTGCAGGAGAAAGTGTTTATGAGCAGGACACCTCCTTGGAAACAAAACAGCCACACATATTAAAAGGTGATCCACAGAGAATTACAAGATACTCCTTAAAGGCTGACAGTTGCTAGTGTTTTAACTAAGTTACATCTTACATGTCCATAAGTTCCACCACACACAAACAGCTCCATGAACCTTCCTTAGGCGATGCCCAGCTCCTCAAGGCTGCAGCACCTCTCCTGAAACACTCTAAATTGAGACCTTCACAATAATTTGAAGGAGCATTAAATTACTACAAATAGAATGATGAAATCTTGATAATTGTGAAGACCACAAGCATCTCACAGCTGAGATGGTTTGCCCTATGTGGTGGCACACCACAGCGTGACCTTTAATTAATATATTATGGTTTTTTTTTTTTATAAATCCTTAACATCAGACACCCTTTCCCACTGATATGGGAAAAGGTAAAATCCTTTTTTCCAGAGACTCACTGAATTGTGGGGAACACATACAATAACTGCAAACCGTGAGAATGTTTTAGATGATGACAGTGCAAAAACCCCAAATACTACAGGACTGAAAATACAGGGACTGGTGGAGTAGGGCTCATTACAGAGAGGGCAAAGAGAGCTGAAACTGTACATTGGCTTTCCAGGCACCCTCACCTTTTTTCAAAACTTAAGCACACTTAAAGAAAGGAAAATGAAAGACTTAATGTTACACTTAAACTCTTCAGAAAATGGTGATGACCAAAGAGATTGAAATAAAACTTTGGACTCAATACATCTTAGCACAGATGTTCAGGTATTTCTCATACATTAGGCTTTCCCCTTCCAAACAAATTCTACTACAAACACTTGTGATCCTCTGTTTGACTGGAAATTGCATTTGCTCAGGAAATGGAGCAGCCAATACACCACTCCAATAATCTGTTAATTGTGGACAAGTTAATCTGTGGACAAGTCCTGTCTATCAAGCCTCTAGTGAGAAAACAAGACACAAGTGGAAAATTGATGCTGTTGCCTGCCATTTAAATATAGTTTTTGTTTAAAAACTATTAAAATATAGTTTTTATTAAAATACAGCACCTTTCTCATGACACTTCTGCTACTGCTGTAATGTTGGCAGCACAGCAGAGATTTTCTTTTCTTTAGATTCACCCAAGCAGTTAACAACAACTTACAGCCAAATAAAGTTCTCAGTTACAACAAAAACCTGCACGAGTAGGAACGTGCAGCATCTCCGAGGAGCAAACTGAAATTCTTTCGTTCTGGCTGGAACAAAGTTAATGGTTAATGAGTAGAAATCCCAGCTCATATGTGACACAGCAGGCACTCTGAATCCATTCCCATCTTGTCTGCTGTGCTCTCCTCCCAGGCTGCAGAGCTCAGAGCACATCTCCCTGCAGTGAGTGGGGAAGGCTCTGGTTTACGAGCAGCTGCTGCCAAGCAGCACAGACAGGAAGCAAAGCTGCACTGGGGTGAGCTGGAGAATAGCATTAGAAATAGTATTAGAAAGGGGAGGGGAAGTAAAGCAACTTCACACACTTCATCAGTGGCCGGTATTTAAACAGCGAGAAAGAATATCTGAGTACTGATGTTCTTTCAAGTAAGGAAGAGCAGAGCTGCATAAACATCTTGAGTAACAAGTGAGAACCGAGGACATTTATCCTGCTGTGAGAGGGACACAAAATGAATCGTGCAAAGAAAGTTGTTCACATGGCTTTTAATAAAACAAAAGGACTTGGAATAAAATGAGGTTTCAAGATGCGCTGAACTCCACACACACACAGAGCTCAGCCTGAAGTTCACACAGCATCAGTATAAAAGTGAAATAAAAATTAAAGAACTTCATTAACCACAATAAAACCAGCCTAAGTAATTAATGATACCAGAGATCCAAGGTGAAAATACAGCTCTCCATTTAATTGCAGGGTTTCATCACGTAAGATTTCAGGCAACACATCAGACTACTACACTGTCTACCTCTGAATTTCTTAACAACACCTATTCACTTATTCTTTAACAAAAAAAAAAAAACAAAAAGAAAAAACCCTGGACACTGGCTGACAACACAAAGGATCATGAAGCCTTTCATGGTTCAGTCCTCCAGAAATGGGACATACACTGAGTCTGACACACCCCACACACACCCAAAATCACAATGAAATACAATGTTCTATGATTTTTATGATCTAGGGACCTATTCTTAGTGCTGTTTTTTCTTTTGCCATGACAAACCTGAAAAATTGCTCAAATACACAATTAAATTTGCTGCAGGTCAAAGACAGCACAGAATGTTAAAGCTATCTCAAAAAAAAATGTTAAACTTGGGTTTAAAATGAGTAGAAACATTAAGTGAACACTAAGCTATCCAATTCTTGGATTAATGAAGACAGGGTATCCACCAGAGGCCTACCCACCCATTGTGAACATCAGATGCATCAAATTAAAAGGCAAATTAAGCATACAAAAAACCCCCTCAGTTAAGAAATACCAGACTGAAAAACCTCAAGCCTATGAAGTATGTATTTTCAGAATCCCAACTTTCACAAGGGTGTTGTTCCTTCCAAAATTCAATCATTTAAGCAGCAATTCCAGCAGATGCTGCATTGGTAGCTTTGTCAATGTGTGTACAAAACTGCTTAGGCACAATAGTGACATACCTTAAATCTGGATAAACTATTTTGGGCCATCATTTGCTTGGCCAAACACCGAAGCAGAATTCCAGAATAAAAATATTCTAGTGTTGGTAAGTTTATCTACATTCTAGATCTCAAACTAATGCCTAAGATAATAATTAACTGACAGCTCCCCCCATAGCCTTTTTTTATTCATATAATTAAAAACATGCCTTGCTGGCATAAATCCAGTGATGAACAAACACACATTATGCACTGCCTCAAGAATCAAAGCTCATAAAACAATGTTGCACAGAGCTACAAAAAATCACATGGTTTTAAGAGACTGCTCGAGCCTATGAAAGAAATTCTTAATAAAGCCAAATGACAAAAATCTAGAGAACAAAATCTCAGACAATTCACATGAAACACTGAACTGTTTCCGTTGATAACGTCAGAAACCCTCTCCCGTTCTGCCCAGACCGTGGGAGTGGCTCCCTTTCAGAGAAGTTCAGTTCTGGGCAGAGCAAGGCTGCATTCATCTGTGATTTACCCAGCAAGGTCTGATTACAACCAGGGATTTGTGATTTGTCCACGCCAGAGTATAACATTATTCCCACTTATCAGTTTGTCCACCTCCAGCCTCATTCAGAAGATTTCTCCTACACATTTTAGTGAGGCACTCTAGAATTGACTGTAAACACACATAAAAGAGGGAGTGGCATTCACTAATGAGGCTCATGTTCTATTTTAATACACAGCATATCTACCACGCTCCTACATGATTAAGGAAACACAAGAAAATGGATGAAGTAGTTCAGTACTTCAAGGATTCATTCAGAGAAAACAAAGTTAAAAAAATCATAGGAGTAAATAAAATTAGTTTTGAACTGGGAAGAAGAGAGACTTCAGTCTTCTTACACATTACAAGAAAAATTCCTCATTCAATTGTGAGCCAGAATCAATATTTTTCAGTAAGAGCCAGATTCAATTCAGCTTCCTTAGCAAAGCAGCCAGTACCCAGACAGCCAGCTTCACTCCTTCTCCCCCAATTTGTCAAACTTCTGCAAGCCTCACAGGACTAAATGGAAAACAATTTTTTCCAAAAAAACTCATTAACTTGAATTCCAAATACCATAACTGCCCTCAGGAATTTTTTTTTCTTCCAATCAAGTTTTCCCACTATAGGAAATATTTATCTTCCACCTAGAAGTATTTAAAAGACCCAATATGCCATTAAACCTGAATAGGCTTCAAGTATTTCCTCCAGCCTGGTAGGTTTGGTAGCATTAGCTGTTTCTTGTTATAAGGGTAGGTAAAAAAATTCAGGCAAATGAAGGATTTTGCAGTCCTTTAAAAGTCTTTAAAATCAAAAAATTATACAGAAATTAGCCTGAAATAGAAAGGCTGTGAGGGCTTAAATGCTGGCCCAAACCCACTGAGGTCTGCAGAAAGTCTCCCAAAGAATTCAGTGATCTTTGGATTAGTCCCAAAGCATCTACAATAGCATAGATAAGAGACAGTGTCTACTTTTTAAAGGTATGTTTTTCCTGTAAAACAAAACCAGCTGTAAGTGATTTCAGCAACTTTATTCTGCTGAGACAAAGCAAGGTTTCTGACTTTAAATCTTATACAGTTTCACAGTAACCATCACTGTCACCAGGGAATTCCAGCTTTCAATATCAGTCTATGGGACAACCACCCCAGAAAAGAGAGATTCAGAAATCAATTCTGAAAGTGATGCTGCTTCTGTGTTAGAGCTCAGGGTGAAACTGAGAAAGAGACTCATCCCACTAAGAGCACACTGACTGTTTGCTTTATCAACAGGCAGCCAAAGACACAATGGAATAACCTGTTGAAAGTGCAAATTTTCATTAGACCACCACAATTCATTGGACAAAGTCTAATTTCTGAACCACCTTAGAAGCAGCTGCACAACATCAAATTTAAATTGTTCCCCAAAATTTTATCACAGCGTGGCAGCAGAACTAAAGTTCTGTTCTTCAGAATAATAAAAAGCCACATTTCCCTGCAGAAACATCAAGATGCTTTAAAACAGAGCGACACCAGATTTTATCCTGCCAGCTTTCACTTGCACTCCCGTCACTACCTACCTGTGAAATACCAGAAATTCTGCATAACACATGTGGTCCATACTAATAACATCAGCAGCACAGCACACAAATTTACTTCAGTCACAACAATTTCCCTCTTACCTTGCCTCCTTCTCTTTCAAAGTCGACATATTCCCGGGTCGGTGTCTGTCGCTGCTCCCCCTGCCAGCTGGCCGGAAAAAACTGGAGAGACAGATTGGTTCCTGTGGCCACAAAAGCCTTTTAGAAAAATCAATACAAACAGGATCAGGGAGCAAGACATTACATAAATTATGCAGGCAGTCATTTATTTTTACATCAGTTTATGTCTTAAGCCAGGCAGCATAGAGAATACTTAAAGTCAAAAACATGCACTCATCATTTTTCTTAAGTATTAAGTTACAAACATCTGATTCCATTTTGACAACATTTGCCATTGGCTGCTTCGGATATAAAATACAACATGGAATCAATACTTCTTTCAAATCAGTTTTGCTGACATTAGAATCTGTCCTTTCAGCTCTGTCTGGATACCCTGCACCAACTTAGTACCTGCAACGTTAAAAACTGCTCATGATTTTAGAGAGGCTGCATATCTCTCAAAGAAGTACTGCTGAGGGAAAATTAACTCCCGAGACCCGAGACTAAGGAACAATTATTTGCAAAAGAAAATTACTTGTCTCCTTTCACAATCTACTTACACCTAGAGAAACACTTCACTGACACGTAAAAACTCCTATTTGATCATCTCCTGGCACGGCTCAGTCAAACCTCACAGGACCAAGTCCTCGTGCCACACTGAGACACCCGTGAAATCCAGCCCAGCAGATGCTGTCAGGGAGAACAGGCAACTGCAGGAATTCTCAGCTGCAGCCCTTTGTAAAATCATTAAAGCGACCGACTTAATCATAATAGAAAAAGCACACATTGCTTTCAAGCAAATAATTTTCTATGATTTCAAATGAAAATAGGTTTCAGTTTTCTTTATAATTCTCTGTATTTATTTGCATATCTTAACTCCAAGCCATAAAGAGTACATCAATTTACAGACATGATATGAAAAATTATTTTTGCAAGTAGAATTTGGATTTGCAGTATTTATACTCTTCTCTGGTACAGGTGAGCACACTGTCCCCTAAGAACCAGAATACTCACACATGCTCCCAGAATATCACTCTACTCAAAATCCCAGGGTTAAATGTAATTTGTTGCAATCAAACAACTGTATTGATTACCATGATCACTTAGATTTAAATGGTCATTAATCTAGAATATAGTTCTTCTTAAAAGCTATACAACTACTACTCTAATAGCTGGAATTTCCTGAGAAGCAGATTTCTTTCAAGCAACCCAGAATTCAGGAACTTTATGGCATAACTGTACTGCTACCTATGACACAATAGCTCTACATGCTATTTAAGATAGTTCCAGTCATGGGCTGCAATGCTGTCTGCCACAGGATTAATACCTCCTACTCTGAAAGTAGCAGTGCTTTGTCTTGACTCTTTCCCCTCTGCCAAGGGAGGCTCATGCTCTGCAATTGGGTTCCATTCCGGGCTATCCTCAATAACAGATTTTGTAAGTTTTCTTTGCTTGTTTGTTTTTTGGTTTAAAACCTCCTGGAAGCATTTTCTCAATGTCATCAAAATTAACAAATTGGTCCTAGTAATACCAAGGGAAATACTGCATTGGTACATTAATATTTGTTTGCCCTACAATGCTCAAACACTTCAATCAACAAAACAGAAGCTTCATCAAGGATACACTTGCACAAACAGGAGGCATCCAAATTGCCAGGGCTGCAGACCATCACTATCAGCCTGAATACCTTGTGCTGTCCCTTGGCTTCTTTGAGGGATTCTATTTATGTACCAACAAAATATTATCTCCAAATACTTGTGACTGTAAGTCTTCACCACTTAGTCTGTTCAAGAACTACCTTCCTACCTCCGAGCATCTTTAGTAAATACGTGTTTTATACTCCTCAATTTATACACTTAAAATGCCAAAGAGTGAGACCTTTTGAGTGTAAACCAGCTGAGCACTGCAGCCCTACAGAGCACCCCAGTCCTGGTGCTGGCTCAGGACTATCCTTGCCTCCTGGGAAAGCCAGCCAAGTGCCCCTGCCTGCCTGCTCCCACCCCTGTGTGTGCTGAGGGTCATGAAAAACGATTGAAAAAGAAGAGAAAATAAAGAAAACAAAAGTACACAAATTCCACATCCTCGTGGAGTCATGCAGGCAACATTCAAACCGTAGGGTATCTAAAAAGCTACATAGATATTTTTTCTCTGGATTTTTGAAGCCTGTTCCCTCCCTTGGAACAGATAAAACCATCCAGTTAAAATACTCATGGGCTTCTCAAATCAAATCATAGGCCAATACTGAAAAACTTGAGAACAGACTCGCTTCTAACCACACAGGACTACACGGAACCCAACATTTTTCGAGTAACAAGCAAATTAAACTAAAAAAAAAAAAAAAAGTCACACCACCAGTTTAGTTTTAAAGTTGAAAGTAGGAAAATTATAATTTTCTATGCAGAGCCTTTTAAAGCCCAGCTTGAAAAGCCATCAGACATTTAAGCCCCAAATTTTGCAAAAAGCTTATCAGGTACTACAAGGGTGACCTGACCCACACGTAGACAACGTAAATACAAGCACCTTCCAAGACAAACCAAACATGTGAAGGTATTTTCAAGTTATCAAAGCATTACCAGTAAACATGAAATCTTATTTAACATATTTCACCAGTGTTACTTCTCATAACACTGGTAATTACTTTTTTTATTCAATCAGGAGCTATTTGACAGACACAGCCAACACCACACTGCCGGTTCTACATCAAATCCCTAAGCTGTTCTCTCTGCTTTTTTGTCTGCTTAAAAATATGTAAGGTCATTTGCAAAGGCTCCCTTTGGAGATAGAAGAATAAATCCTTGATGTCTGGAAAAACATTCAAGACTAAAAAAAAAAAAAAAGAAAGTAAAATTACTAGCTCTTTTTAACATCAGTCATTACACACATTACATTTCTAAATAAACCTGACTACTCGTGCCCTGTTCACAAAACAAAACCAGATGTTTCAGATCAAGAAATATAGAGCCTGTTTTATAATTAAGTAGAAGTGAAAATATGTAGAACAGGCATCACTGGTAGCTTCCAAGGGCTGAAGCTGTGGTAGAAAAAGACAGCAGCACGCTTAGAAGTACAAAGGTGAAACTACAGCGATTTCCTATTTATACAAATAGCTGCATGGGCTGCATTAGCAAGGTGGTTTATAAGCTACATGGGTTTTTTTGTTTTTTTAGGGAGGGATTTGAGTATATTA
Organism: Corapipo altera; assembly: GCF_003945725.1. Taxonomy (NCBI): domain Eukaryota; kingdom Metazoa; phylum Chordata; class Aves; order Passeriformes; family Pipridae; genus Corapipo; species Corapipo altera. The sequence continues at coordinate 11,933,347 of NW_020884894.1, read as the reverse complement.
TGCACTTTCACCTGTACAGGAATTTCCAATGCTAGCCAACTATGTCTTCCTTACCTACCTATTGTTTCCCTGGTGACTCCTTAAAGGAAGCAAACATGCACTATGAAAATTGAACGTAAAACAAACAGTAAAATTAAGAACCTGTCTACAGAGAGCCTCTCACAAGATAATATTACAGGTTCTAAGACCAGCGGTAACAAGCAGGGTTAAGATTCAGCCAAAATAAAGTTACTCAGTAAAAGGTAATCACGTTCTTGAGTGTGCAGCCTTTTACTGACAAATGCAAATGACAAGACCAGCTAAAGTAACAGGTATTTAACTATTTTTGTTTGGATGTCCACACGAGTAATTTCATTGTGTGTAAAAATAATTTCCTTGTGAATTGACTAGTAATATATACACCACGTGAAATTAAAGAATGCTCATAAACCAAACTTGGTGAAAGTGGGGTTTGTTTTCTATTTTACCTTGTCTTTCACTACATACTGTAAATGAAAAAGAGGTTACTTCTGCATTTTAATAGTCAAGAGTTACAAACTTGGTAAAATGCTATGAGCTACTGATCCTATAGAAGCAACCTACAGCAGATCAAATCAGGAAATACCGAGGCAGCTCTTGACTACTCCGAGCCATACTTCATCTCACTTCTTAATTCAGAAGAGAGCAGTCTGTAACTAACCTTAATGAATGAGAAAAACGGGGCTGAAGTTGCAAGTTTCAAAGCCTAATTCTAAAAGCATTTGATTTAGCTCACAAATACATCAAACAGCTCACCCAAGGCTTTTAGACAGCGCCTTCTGAACAATGTTACTCATTTCTGAAGGCTACTGTTTCCGGAGAGAAAAAAAAAAAAAAAAAAGAGAGAGGGGAAAAAAAGCTGAATGTTGAAATAAGCAGCTGGTAGCTGCAGCACGTGTCCGGGGAAGGAGCACAGCCCGTCCGCAGTGCCGGGGGATCTCCCTCCCTTCCCTGTCACTCCGGACGCGGAGCGAGCCGGCCCCTCGGAGCGGAGCTGCTGCCGAGCCGGACACGAACGCTGCCTGCCAGCGAACCCCTCCTGCCCCTCGCTGTCTGAAAGGCGCCCGGTGTCACCCCGCTCCCTGAGGAAAACTTTCCCCCCGTCCCGTCCCGTCCCGGGCCCCGCGCAGCCCCCGCCCCGAAGGCTCCCGCAACTTCGGCGAGCGGGGCCGGGAGCGGCGGCGGGGCCCGGCCGGGGCAGCGCGGCGCCACTTACGATCTCGGAGCGGCCGTCGCGGCAGGCGTTCTGGAAGCGGGCCTGCCTCTCCTCGTGCGGCCGGTCCCTGAAGCCGGTGTATTTAATCTGCGGGGAACAGGGCGCGCAATCAGAGGGGCCAGCCCCGGCGATAAGGGGGCAGCGGAGTGCACTGACTGCGCGTCCCCGCCCGGCTCCGCCGAGCCCCGGGGCTGCCCCGGCCCCTCCGCGGCCCGCGGAAACTTTCCCCGCGCAGGGAGGGAGGGAGGGAGGGAAGGGGGAGCCCCGCCGCCGCCTCACCTCGCACTCGCGGCTCAGCTTCCTGAAGAACTCCTCGTTCTCGAACTTGCTCCGCTGGTCGGGGACAACCCGCGGCATGGTGGTGGGGCCGCCGCCGCCGCCGGCTGCCCTCCTTCCTCTCCCTCCCTCCCTCCCGCCCGCCCCGCGCTGTCCCAGCCCCAGCGCTCGCCTCGCCCTTTGTTAGCCCCCGCCGGCGGCGCCCCCGCTCCCCTCCTCCCGTGCCTCCTCCTCCTCCTCCCGCGGCGCACGCGGAGCAGCCGCAGCCGCCGGAGCCCGACGCTGCCGGAGCCCGACGCCGCCGCTCCCGCCCCCCGCCCGCTCCCTCCCTCCCCGCGCTCCGACTTCCTCCCGCTCCGGACTCGGCCCGAACAGCCGCGCCATTCACAACTCCGCGCCGCCGCCGCGCATGCGCCCCGCGGCCGGGCGGGGGGCGGTGAGGGGCCCCCTCAGAGCCCGGACCCGCCGGGCGGGTCTGCGCCGGGGCTTCCACCCCGCGGTGCTGCCCCGCTCCCTGCCCCGAGGGGAGCGGCCGCACCCCCGCGCCCCGGGGGCGATGGGGCAAAACCCCCTCCCGGCGGGGACCCGGCCGGGCCCCGCACCTGCCGCGGCGTGAGGGCGGGCGGTGGGCGCGCCGTGTCCCCCCCGCCGGGGCGGCCGTGAGGATGGGGCAGGTGGGGAGGGACAGCGCCGGTCTCGCACCGGCCTCCTCTGGCTCCCTCCCCCGGATCAGTGAGGGCCGGCCCCGGGGGCAGCATAAAGCCTGGCGGACCCCCAGCATGGTCCCAGAGCCCCAGGGATGGTCCCAGAGCCCTAGGGATGGTCCCAGAGCCCTAGGGATGGTCTCTGAGCCCCAGGGATGGTCCCTGACCCCAGGGATGGTCCCTGAGCTCCAAGAGTGGTCCCAGAGCCCCAGGGGTGGTCCCAGAGCCCATGGGGTGGTCCCTGACCCCGGGGATGGTCCCTGAGCCCCAAGGGTGGTCCCTGAGCCCCAAGGGTGGTCCCTGAGCCCCAGGGATGGTCCCAGAGCCCCAGGGATGGTCTCTGAGCCCCAGGGATGGTCCCTGACCCCAGGGATGGTCTCTGAGCCCCAAGGGTGCTCCCTGAGCCCCACTGATGGTCCCAGAGCCCAGGGGTGGTCCCTGGGCTGTCACTGCTGTCAGAGGACACAGCCCGCTCTCCGGCTGCCACCCCAAACGTGGTGCCCCAGCCCCTTTGCCTGCCCGGTGGCCGCTGCAGAGCCCCACACCAGCCTGTTCCTGAGGGGAGCAGGAGCACCCACCGCCACCTCAGGAAGCCCAGCAGGGCTGCTCACTGTCTTTGAAGTCGTGGTGTCAGCTCAGAGAAAAAAAACCCAGCACTTTGCTTTCCCAGCTCTTGGAAAGTTCACTTTCATGCTAAAAACACAGCAGCCTGAACTTTTGATTCTTCATCTTCACAAACATGCACTTTGCTGGAGCTAATTCAGTCATGAAGCACAGCAGGACATACATCACGTGTCCCTAAATCCATTTTTTCATACATACACTGATTATACCCCAATAGCTCATTGCAGTTACAGCTTCCTTGTGAAGGGAAGTGGAGGGGCAAGCAGTGATCTCTGTGGTGACCAGTGTCAGGACCAAAGGAACGGCCTTACGTTGTGTCAGGGAGGTTTAGGTTGGATCTCAGGGAAAGGTTCTTCCCCCAGAGGGTGGTCGGGCACTGCCCAGGCTCCCCAGGGCAGTGGGCACAGCACCAAGGCTGCCAGAGCTCCAGGAGGGTTTGGACAACGCTCAGCCACTGAGATCAGGCAAGATCCTGGGGATGTCCCATGCAGGGGGAAGAGTTGGACTCAATGATCCTTGTGGGTCCGTTCCAACTCAGATTTTTTTCCCTGCAATCACTCCTCTGGGTTTTTAACAGCTCTGAAGCATCATAAGAATGGCTGCACGAGCCAAAAAGTTGTTGGATTACTGCAATACCTATTGCCAACGTAAAAATATTAGAGTGTATTAGATCTTTTGATAAAGAAATGAGGTTTTCTAATCTCTCAGTATTACAATCTTAACTTTACACGTAGTCATGCAAATTGAAGAGAGCAATGCTAAGGTTAGCCAGAAGGCATGATTTGAATGAAGTATGAGCAAATTAATTAAAAAAATGAGGGAAGCATCTGTATCCCCTAACTAATTATATACAGACTTCATAAAAACAAACTTTAGACTTTTTTTCTAAATGTAGAAAATATGCTTAATACATTTCTGATCAATAGGAACTGCAGATTTAGGCAATAACTCTGTACGTGTTCAAACTATATCTTCTGATTTTTGGTATGTTACTGTAATGCAGATATATGGGTAAATTCAGAAGTTAAAAGCACTAAAAGAACTGTTATAAAAGGTTTTTTCGATAGTAACCAAATCTGAAAAGAAAATACACTGAGATTGAAAACACAAAATGTTATGTATTATCTTGATTCATTTAGATTAATACCAACCCTTAAGCAAAATTCTCGTGAATGTCAGGCACATTTAAAAGGTCCCAAAATAAGACATTTAAAAAAAAATCCATATCACTATTCATCTTACAACGAGATCAATACCAAGAGCATAGGCCTGCAGGAGAGCTGCCAAGTTCATAAGGCAGAAACCTGCTCTCTTAACCTCCAATAATCTTTCACCACTTGCTAGTTCTACCTCCTCACCCCCCAAAACTGACTCTGCCTTCTTCCAAACTGCAGTTTGCAAAAAAAAATTACCAGAGTCAAAAGCAAGACGAGTGGTTGTAAAGCCCTGGAATGAAAACAGGAGACAATATCACCCAGCAAGTTTGGTGTTCTGACCTTGGCATATATTTTTCAAGACTTTGGAAACAAGATCAAGTTTGTCTGCTTTCCCCCGTGCACCTCTTTGTTTAACACTTGTCATCCCACAGTTTTCATCTTTCCAAAATTTTTATTTTAAATAAAGTGAGTCACTATTATCAGAAAGTCTGATAAAGTAAGAGATCAGACACTGCCTCTGTTTGTTGCCTCAGTTAGGCCGATGCAGAAACAGGATAGCTGGAACGGGTGAGACTGAACATAGTGGCACAGGATCATATTATTATTCTGAATTCATCCACTTTCTCTACAGTAAGCTGACCCTCACAAAACAAAACAAAAAGAGCTTTTGCTCTGCAGAATACCCTTTTAGCAAAGGGAACTGATTCCTGTATATTGTAACAGATACATCTGTGAGGAAACTATTGTTTTAGGGCTGTTTTCTCATCAAGGAAAGCTATAAAATCACACCAAATCCTCCTTCCTCTGCCCCACGCAGCCCCCAGCCTTTCACAAGGCAATTCAAGTCTTAAACACAGAGAAGTTCCTATTGTTTTGTTCCTAGCTAGACAGAGGAGAGGCACACAAACTAATGTCTTTGCTGCAAGAAAGGCTAGATCATAATTTGCACAGTTATTTACCCTGTTTGGCCAGAGCTGCTGGCCAGCGGCCAGACAGTCAGCACAGATCAGAGGCAGCTCTGCAGGTGGTACTGGGGGACAGGAGAGGGAAGGCCGAGGTTCTCGTGCTGGAGGTGGGATACAGTCTCATGGGAATTCTGCAGCTCACCAAGCTTTTTTTTTTTTTTTCTTTTAGCATTCAATCATCAACACCCCAAAACAAGCTAGAACCTTTTTCCTTGTGCATAACCAAATGGGACTGCTTCCCAAAGGCAGCTGGGGGACAGCTCTGCAAACCATTTCAGTGTGCACTGCTCAGATGTCGGGAGACTCAGCTCAGCCTGCAAATCACTGGGCTTTGATTCACGAGAACTTGGGCTATTCATCAGCCCTCTGGGTGAGTCACCTCCAGAAAACAGAAATGGTCAAGCTTGTAGGCATGCTGCTTTCAGAGCAAATTCTCAGAACAGACCCCTTTCCAAAATAAGATCTAACATGTTTACAGCACATTGATAATTGAGACAGAACGCTACTGAAAGATTTGCAGATGGAATGTTTTTGAGAAAGGGAGCTTTCTTCAAGTGCCAAGTCCTGTTATGTACTGTTCTTTCCAACCTTCCCTACCATGTCTTTAAAACCTCTGGTTTTCCCTAGGCAGCAGCATGTGATGAACAACTGCATGGCACCAGTGTTATATTGTTCTCCAGACTTCATGTGTGAGACAGTAATAAGCCAGACTCCTGTGTATCCATTGATCTATGGCAGCTGCAGTATAATCAAACACCAGCATTATGTATGTACAAGCTACTCTGTGATTATAGATCCATTAATAAACTGTTTGCAAGATATAATTATGCACATTAGGTGTGAAATGCAATCCACTTACGCAAGGTCTGTGCTTATGGGCTCTACAAAATTCTGGGGGGAGGGGGAGAAACTGAGCAGATTAATTGACTTCTTTCCCCCAGACTAATTTAATTTCCCTACTACTACAACTGATGCTCCCAGCCAGAATATCCTCACCAAAGTCAACCCTCTGGTGCTGTGGGTTATTGCTGATCTGCTCACAGACCCAGAGTCACAGAAACAGTCCTGAAAGGCTGCAACTCGCCCCCGGAGCAGCCTTTCATGTCTAGCCCACAGACATCAGCATAAAGATCTATCTTATCTCAGGACTCCCAAAACAACCCAAATGAGGGATATGGGCAATGCATAGGACCACGAGCTATCCGAATTGGTTCGTGCCTGTGGAAGCACTTCATGCAGAGATGGATGCAGGGACTCCAAAGGCAACAATGTGCAGCTTTCAGGACTTGGCCAAGTCCAAAGTTGATACCTAAACATCTTACTTAGCACACAGAGAGAGATAAGAGCCATACCACAACAGTTAAACAAAACAAGTGTATAATTTTGCATTCTGAGTGGGAAGCTGCCTAGCAGTTAAACAACGCCAAGCACGGCAGGTATTAGGGAGGAAGCAGCACCTCCTGTCTCTGCTCTCGAAACCAGGGTGCAAGACAGATGCAGCTCTTCACTCCAGATACCAAAGCTGAAACCTTTTTCCCAAAAGAAGATGCCTGCAGGTGCTACTTGAAATAAGTGAATGGGACTCTCCCTTATCAAAACATCTCTCCTGCTTGCCTTTGTTGTTCCCAAGCATTTGGAGTACTCAGCAAGGACACAGAAGAGCCTTCCCACACTGAAGCTGTTGAAACCCAAATTCCCAGCCTCCACAGTGACCACCACAGTCACCATGACTCTCACACTGGAGAAGCTGTGTCCACATCTCTGCTTCAGCATGGGTTACTACCACAGTGCAATAAAACACCCGGCTCTTTGTGCTCAGGCCTGAATTAAAAGCCAGTAAATACAGCCATCCTTTCTCAGCTGGGTGATTTGGACACCCTGGGCTCTTTCTGCTCGTAAGTACTGGCAGTTTAACAGATGTTTCACAAAGGAATAGACTTTGTTTCAATAAAATACATGTGCAGCCTATCCCACAAAAGCATGGGCTGTACAGCCTGGGACATCCACAGGAATACACTCTTCTGACACTTGCATGCCAGTAACTAGTCATAAAAAGGTCATGGATGTGTAAATAGGAAAGTACAGTGTGATACCAGGTACAGGAGTCTGATGCAACAAAGACAGCCTCTGATCATTGAGCTTGGCACACAGCATCTTAATTAATTGAAAATCTGTTTAAATTCATTTAATTAGCCAGTGGAATACAGATGTTTTTTTCTAGAAAAACCAACGTGAACTGAAACTCAAGGATGTTAGAACCAATTATTCCTCCAAATGATGTAATGGAGTGAACTACACAATTGTTAGAGAACCAAACCAGATTATCCCAGAAGGCTACTTGACTTACACACTGGTTACTTGGGACAATGGTGATTATTGCAGTAGGTATACATTCTATGATTTTGTGCTACCTATGCATGTTTTGGCAATGGAACTATGAAGGTTTTATATTAATCCCCCCTTCTTTTTTTTCATTTTACCAATTGCAGCACAAACTGTTAAAAGAAATAGTTGAAGTCAGAGTCTCCATTGTCTGGCAAAAGAGGCCAGGACTGGGTGCCTCTTCCAGCCTTGCCTGTGCCCTGCTAAGTGATTTTGGGCACATGGCTTCACCTCTAATGCCTCAATTCACCCACCTATCAAGTGACTCGAGATCTCCAGATGAAGATCTTGAGATCCCTATGGAAAGAACTATCATTATCCCTAATGTTGGGCAATGAGGAGAAAGTTTAACTGAGCACAAGCTGTGACTCACACAAGCCTAAATACATAAAAGGAAATGTTTAAAAACTGCCTTTGTGAAATTATGTCTGAAGATGCCATTATCAGTGTAGAGCCAGTGCTAATGGCAGGCATAGCTTTTGATGTGTTATCCACTGAGCTATCAGCCACACTGTCTCCTCACACTGCATTTCACAATCCATTACAAACTTAGGATCATCCAATAGTTTGGGTTGGAAGGGACCTTTAAAGGCCATCTAGTTCAACCCCCCTGCAATGAGCAGGGACATCTTCAACTAGACTAGGTTGCTCAGAACCCCATCCAACCTGACCTTGAATTTTTCCAGAAGTGAAGATCCATCATCCACCATCTCTCTGGACAACCTGTGCCAATACTCCCCACCTCACTGTAACAAATTTCTTCCTTATATCCAATCTAAATTGACCTTCTATTTGTTTAAATCCATTACCTCTTGCCCTATTGCAACAGGCCCTGCTAAAACATTTGTGCCCAACTTTCTCATAAGCCCTTTAAGTACTGAAAGGCTGCAATAAGGTCTCCCTGGAGCCTTCTCTTCTTCAGGCTGAACAATCCCAGCTCCCAGCTTGTCTTCGTTGGAGAGGTGCTCCAGCCTCTGATCATCTTCACAGCCTCCTCTGGACTTGCTCCAACTGGTCCATGTCCTTCCTGTGCTGGGAACCCCAGAGTTGGACGTGGTAATCCAGGTGGGGTCTGACCAGAGCAGCAAAAAGGGACAAAATTGCCTCCCTTGAACTCCTTCCAAAGTACATGCATGGTTTCAGTGGGTGGCATGAGACAGTGGAGTGCCTTTCATACATTTTAAAAAACATTGATCACAATCACACATAAAAGGGCCAGACAAGAGCTGTAATCTTGTAGCTGTTCTGAAAGTCCCTGCAGATTTTCAGATCTCAAGGGCCTCCAGGAAGCAACATGAGAATGGACAGTGCAGACAGTTTCAGTTCCTCAGGCCCAGCACAGGCCAGCTGCAGTATTTGGGCAGCTCAGAGTGGAAATGAACCTGCCCACCCAGGTATCTGAAATTTTCTTCCAGATGAAAGAATGAGGGTGACACTAAATGGCTCTGTCTAAAAGATAATCAAAATACACACATGCTCCACCAGCTGAACTGATCTGATAATCTAAATGCAACATCATCACTCTGGATTAATTATATTTGCTCCTCTTCTGTTTCCAGTCTTCAGGGGGTCTTGGGCTTTGGTTTTGTGTTGGGTTTCCCCCCTCCTGTTACACACACAGTGCTGTTGACATTAGTTGACATAAATGAAGGTGGTGGGCAATGTGAGAGAGGAGCTTGTGTCCTGCATCATTCTCTGGTCCTGCAGCCACCCCTCCCTGTTCCTGCCTGAGCAGCACAGGCTATGGTGGGATTCCAAGCATGGAAACAAAGCACTTGTAGCGGTGGCTGTTCGTGGGTTTAATCTGAGATCATGGGGCAGAAAGCTAAACAGTGACTCAAAGCCCCGTTCTGGTTTCACATGTGAATGTTTATCACTGAGCAAGCTGTGTTATAGTCTGTCATGCTTTTGATTATACTCAGTACAACAGTTAGAGGTGATTCAGTCCTGGTACAGATAATGTCCAAGTGATTTTCCAGCTTCTAAAGAGATTACTCTTGCAAGCTTTGAGCTATAATTCTTTCCTCTTACAGCTCCAGTGGTGGAAAGAAATTGCTTTTGTGAAGCTTTTTTCACCTTCTCTTTCTAAAAAGTTTTCCTGAAGATTCTGTAAGTCAGAGTTTGTCTCCTGCCATTCAGTCATCCCAGTCACTCACACTTCATCCCATGACCAACTTGAAATCTGCCTCATGAAAGGCAGGAAAATGTTGACTTTTAAACCATCGGATTATTCTAAAAATCTTGTTATTACCTAAAGTATTAATTTAATTCTCAAGCTGAACATTTCAGAACTGAGCAGAGGAGTTCTTCTGTCTTGTTACGCACTAACCACATCAAAACTTCACATTTCCATACACCTCACACACCAGGCTGCCATGTCTCACTGAAACAAATGGATTGGCAGCTGGTTTACTGTGCTTTCAGAGAAATCAGTGGTCCACTCAGAATGCAGAGACTGGTAGAGAAAGCTGTGAAGCACGTTGTATGATTAGACATTCAAGGCTGGGGAGAGCTGCCACCGTTTACAGATGGATCACTGAGAGGTGAAGGCTCTTGCTGAGGCTGATACTGGAAATTAGCAATATTTAAATTTACATCTCAAACCGAGTCTGCAAGGAAACATTCCTCTTTATCAGCACATTCCATCGTGGGCAGGTTTGGAGCACTCTGGCACAGGGGGTGTCCACCGACCGCTGCTTTCATTATGGAGCTCATAAAGTTAAAAAAAAATCCCTGGCTGCTGCTTTGGGGTGCTGCTGCATCGTGCTGGTCTCCTGTCAGCAAGCATAGCAGGGCCCATTTCTGGGGCGTGTGCTGCTGAGGGAGCTGCCTTTTCACCTGCTTTTCATACAGAGCTCTTATTGTTTTTGTTCGCATTGATCTTATCCTTGGAGAGCTTGGAAGGCATTTCAAAAAGGCAGGGTGGTGTTGACAGTAACTTTGTTTTCATGCTTCCCCTCTGTTGCGGGAGCTATTTGTTTTCACTGATGAGGAATTAGGATGGCCCCAGTCTTCCACCCTGATCCAAACGGGCGTGCCCCGGGTCAAAACCAAGCTCATAGACTTTGCCCTGACTTTGTAAGGGCACAGAAATTTCCCCCGTGCAGATTTGATTGCACGTTCCAGGTTGAAGGGTATATTTACAACAGCCTTCTTTACGTCCCGAGACAGATTCCTCAGCACACTCTACCACAGGATTGTCCTGTTAGATGTGGATTTTCCCTCTCTTCAAGTCTTTAGCATTGCAATTTGCTGCATTTCTGTGCTTCTCTCCCCCTGCTCAGAGCTGTGCTTACCAAGAGGAAGGAGACCAGCACGACATCTATGAGCCAATGCTACAGAAGCAGCAAAAGAATCGAGGCACGAGAGTGGCGAAGGTTGTTCTTCACCTGTCAGTCACCTTTGTGGTCTCTGTTAGCAGTTCAGCCTTTGTAGATGTCCAGTTAAGCTTGAGACTGACCCACAGAACAAGGAGAAACAAAGGTCACTTCCAGTTTCACCAGAAAGAAATTCCAGTGGCTACTCCAACCCCATAATCCAGCCATGATGAATGTGTATCAGAGGCAGATCTGGTTTCATCAGAGATCTTAGATTTTGAACAGTCTTAACTGTTTGAGGGAAAGAAAAAAAAATCCAACAAACCATGCTGAAAAGAAAAGGAGGAAAAATACACCTCAAATACATATCTGGATTTTGTCACAGGGGTGTTAACATGTGACAATGTTCTCCACAAACACAGGCTGCTCTGCAGAGCATTAAAACAAAGGTAGGGAGGCTTCCTCGGGATCTGCACCTCCATTCTCCCCTTTCACCCATACCACGTAATTTCAAGGCTTTTGAAGGAATTTTTGAAACCTGCTTTCCCTTCCATGCTCAAATTTGCTTGCATTTGACCTCCAGACTCAACAATTTGCGGTGCAGAAGAACAGAAAAGAGGGAAAAAAGGTGCACGGGTGTAGGGAGCTCCCTCACCTTGTTCTACTGTGAGTCCAGCGTCCAACTGAGTCTGTGCAGGGGGAGACTTTTGGATGGAAAGTTCTTTCAGGATGAGAAGTGTGACTCCTGAACCTCTTGCAAGAAACATCTCAGTATGAACTGAGAGTCCCAGGCTGGAGCTACACCAACCAACCTGTGTCCACCATGGAGAGCTGTCATTTTGGGGGGTTAGCACCTGGCTGGGTGACCCTCAAGTCACAGTCCCTCCCTCAGATTTCAGATCAGAGCACTCAAGGTTTCCAAATATAGTCCCACTCCAGTTCTCCCGTTCAGCAGTGTCTGAATGTTCTCCTAACACAGCAGCATCACTCCCTAACCTCGTTCTCAGAAACAGCTGAGATTTTTGGCTGCATTTTAAAATAAAAAGGCAAAGAGGAGGGGAAAAAAGCAGGGGGTGGAAAAGAGCTTGAGGGAAATGCCTGGCATGGAAAGGCTTTAGCCTAAATAGCTGAGCTTTGGCAAAGCTGTAAGTAGTCAGACTGCTTCTTAGAATGAAACCACCCAACACACTTGATCAGTACAAACCCACTCATAAAACCCAGACACCTCCTGTATCTACAGAAACCTGCACTCCACAGCAGATAGGGGAAGCACTAATGAATGGGTTCAAAACACAGTAGCAAGATCAAGATGAGGTAACAGGAGAATATTTACCTGTAAAGATAACTTGAATCCTGGGATTGGTTTCCCAGGAGAACTGAGTTTCCATCACGGGAGGTTGTCAGAAGCAGATGGAGTGCAATCATCCCTGACATAGTGAAGAGCAGCCAAAAAGTGAACTGGGTGACACATTGAGACTCCTCAATATTTACTCTATACACAACCATTTACACATGATAACAGTGAGCAACAATACCCTTCCCTTAGTGGAAGGATTTTATAACTGCTGAAGTTTTTTACATCCATGTTTTAAAAGAGACAATATCTCTACCCCCATCTGAAAGGAGTGGTGAAGCAGAGGCACATGGAGGCTGCAGGACCTGCCCATGCTCAATAGTAAACTAGTTTGGGTAGGGCCAGTGACACCAGTATTTAGAGTTCTGCATTCATCTCTTCTCAACCCAAATTGTTCTTCTCTTTGGGAATTTCTTAAAAATTCACACACACGTTTTCATGGTCCCTGATTGATGGAGTTCCTTTTTTGACTGCTGCTTCTTCTGCTCTAGGGTTTATTTGAGCCCAGTACCCCAGGATCTCCTTGCAGCTACTGCATCCTCTCTTTCTTCTTTTCTCCAGCCAGGGGATTTCCACTCTGCTCTCAGATCCAAGGTTGTTTGTGTCCCTTTTATCTCACAATCTGCTGTGCTTCGTCTTTCTGAATGAAGATCCTGAATGGGATCTTTTCCTCCCCATTTTCATCATCCACTTTTCGGCTCCATCCCTGCACTTCCAGCCTGGCAGGTCTTCACTGTATGTGTAACTGCCTCATAAAATGGGGGTACCTGTTTATTTGGTGTTTCTGTTCCTTCTTGTTCAAGGTTTCATTTAAATCAAAGAAAGTCAAAGCATCCTTTGGGAATCAGAGGAAGACACTTGAGGGTGTCAGAAGATTCAACAGAGAACATCCTACTGCTACCCAGCTAAGGATATCTGGTGGGCAGCTCATCCCTCTGGGAACAGCTTGTTTCATCACCTCTTTGCGTTTGCTCTTAACAGCAGCTTCCTCGATATTATCATGTACCAACAAATGTATCAGTTTTGAGCATCACAGATCTTTTGAGATCCAGAGGGTTTCGTTTTGCACTTTGCAGACTGATTTCCCACAGTGTTGGATCCTGGCCTCTATCACATCTGATCACACTCAGTTTGGCAATGGACTCGGTTTCCACCATGGTATCCTAAGGGTTCTTTTCTGCTCCTGTAAGGAGTCTGCTGCCATTTCAGGGTTTTGCCCTTTAATGTCTTTAGCTGGCAGGAACCTGAAGCAACATTCACTTCCAAAGATGAAAGCCAGGAGTGCTCTTCATGCTGCTGCTTTAGGGTCAAGACAGGGGATGTTTGTCCACTCACCTTAGGCTTCTGTCTCCAGTAAAAACCAAGCACAGATTGAAGGGACTCACACCTTTGCCTTCACCAGTAAGCAGTCTGGATGAGAACGTGCCAGAGACAACCTGCAGTGGCACTCAAGGATTACCACCCTGGGAGATCTGCCTGCAGGCAGCAGAGTCCTTCATCGCCTCTGAGGCAAAGCGTCTAGGTCATTATGAAGCTTAACCAACTGTTACTTTGCAGCTCCTTCACAGTTACTCAGTTGTCACCACAGGCCTCTTCTCTCTGCCAAAGGAGAGACATAGTCTGGGTATCACTCAGCTGAGAGGGGATGAGACAGTGACCAAGAAAATTGGTCTCAGCAGAAGATATTAATTCAAGCACTTTAACTTTCATGTAAGAGGTGCCAATAAAGCATTTCAGGGCAGAGCCTTAAGGTCCAACTCTCCTGTTTCAAGGTGTGCCACCCACCACGTTGTTCATCTCAAGGCTGAACTTCAGTGGGTTTTTTCCCACTGGGAACATGGCTGGAGTTTTATCTCCCACAGAAGAAGCCGTAGATATCTGAAAGTGTCTCTAGGAAGCAAATTCCCCCCGAGAACCACAAAGCCAGGAAAAGCCTCCACTTTCTGTCCACTAAAAAAACACCCTAGAAATTTTAAATTCAATTAGTTGCAGTCCCTGAATTACTTTGGCACATGCTGAAATTAGAGCTGGTTTAGTCAGTCTGGTCTGTAGTAACCCGAGCTCAGCGTCAAAGCCACACAGCACTGCTGTCCCCACCCAGGCACAGGAGTACACAGAGTCCCAGCCGTGCTCCACTGTGGGTCCCTTTCCCAGCTTTTATCACTAGCACTGTATTTAGGAATAATGGGATTGTCAGCAAACATCTAACAAAATCCCAGGAGCACTGTGCAGCGACTGAACTCTCTGCCTGGGAGCTCCCTGCTGTCTGCACACCAGCTTTCACCCCGCTCCATGTGAAGGCCGTGCAAAGTGCTTTGAAAGTCAGGTCTGCACGTTTTTCTCTGAAGCTGCCTGTAATCCACCTGGTTTTTATGTTGACGTAGGCAAAACTGAGTACCTTGGATCAGTAGCTGCAGTCCCAGGCACAGAGGCAGGCTGTTACACATGCTGATGCCCTTGGTTTGAAAGCACCATCCTCCTCCGCTTTGTTTCTCAAACACTGATATTTAATGACAAACAAGAACTTTTCTCCAAGGAAAGAGACACTGCCACAACACAGAAGTGAGAAAACAGGATCACGAGTTGTTAAGTGTGAGAAGCCACGTTTGAAACACAGTCAAAGCAGAGGTGTGCATGAATATGGACATGAAGATGGGACCTCGATCCCTCTGCACTGCCTTTGAACTGAAGAGGAAGTGCTCGTGGCAATGCAGGATGTAAAGCTGATTATGCTTTGCTCTGTAAGAAAACACATGTAACCGGGGAGCACATGACTGCTGAAAGATTAAAAGGAGCCTAAAATTCAGCACTTTGTCTTCATTAGCAGTTGCACAAAGTACTTACTTTCTTTTTCATCCTTCTTTCTCTTCAAAGATTTCAGAAAACACTTAAGAGACTAAAAGAATACCTCAACTCCTGAGAGCAGAGGTAGGGAAACTGAGGTGCAGTTTATTTTCCAGCTCTGCTGCATAAAATGAGCTAGAGCAAAGCAGCAACTCAATTCAAAGACCTCGAGCCACAGCCTCTGTCTCCCAGTAGCAGCTACTTACATTCCCACCAACTATTCACTTACTGGTTTGTGAAAGCTGCCCAGCGTTGAACTCTCTCCTAACGCGTCCTCAGCCTTTCCTCTCCTCAAGGATTTCAGAAACATCTGGACCCTTGCAGAGACCATGTACCCTCTCTTACCTTCCTGCACTTTCCATTAATCTACTTAGAAACTATTGAAATAGTTTCTTTGTCTTTTTGATTTCCTAATTTCCATTTTAAGCACGTGAAGCCTTTGCTATGAGAAGCGTTCCCCAGCAGTGTTCCTGTTCCTCTGCCAGTGAACCTCCAACTTCAATGTGGTGCCAAGCCCCTGTGAGAGGCACAAGTTCAGAGAGACAATGACAGCTCCAGCAGCAGCTACTGAAAGTCATGTGGGGCAGAAGGTGCTCCAGCTGCCGATTGCTTGGGAGGCAAGGAAAGGCTCACGTCTCCATTTCTGGCACTCCTGGGGCAGGGAAGGCACACACGCCTGGCACAGAGCTCCGAGGTCCTTCATCAGCACTGAAACACAACCTTCAGCCTAACTTTTCTCCCAAAGTTTCATTACTCTCATGGGATTTCCTTGCAAGATGCACTGCCCTAACCCCAAGGGGTTGGCTTGTCAGGCACAGCTTTATCCTGACTCGTACAGAGCCAGAGATCAAGAGCAGCTGCTCCCTTTGCACTGCCAATGTGTTTCCAATGACTTCGCTCTCTCCGTGCTCGCCGGCGTGGCCGCAGCGCAGGAAGACATTTATTCAGCACATGCCTAAAAGCCACTGACCTGAATGAGCCTCAGGCTTGTGCTTCAGGTTTGCTCCCCTGAAAGACGGGATATTTTTTTTCTGCTCATTTAAACACTGAAACCCAAGACTGTAACAGAGTATATTGAAATGTCCCTCTGCCGCTGTTCCGTCAGCTCATGAATCTTGCAGAAAGGCCACCAGTCACAGGTTGCTGCAACTGTGGTAAAATCTGAACCTTACATTTATCTTTCCACAGTGTACATTGATGACTAAGATGTATGATGTTTTCTTGCTATCAAATTTAGAAAAGTTTGGAAGCTTGTGGCATATGATGGACTCCTTGAAATGTTTTCTTTGGATTGAATATCAGGTTGCATTCTGATTAGGAGAAAAATATAGCAGGGAAAGGCAGGCAGTGATGAATTAACAATTTCCTATTGCCTTCTCAGAGTAACTATTCATTTTAGGTGGAACAAATCTGTGTCAATTGAAAATTCCATAGAGGCACTGATTTATTTGAAACTTAAAGATACAGTAAAGAAAACATTCAAAGAGTCTTAATCATGAAGAGTATAGTTTTGATTAACTCTAGGATTTTTAAAAAAGAACAAATTATTTTCCAAACTGTGTCTATTTCAAAAAAGCTTTCTCTTTATACAAACAGTTTAGGTGGAGGTACATTGCTTCTGTCATGCAGCACTAACACCAAACTAGCGATGTCTGTCACATTCAGCTGCCTTTGGGTATTTCTAACTAAAATAATCATAAAGGAGTCAACATTGAACCCCCCCCACACTGAAGAGGGGAAGTTTAAGACAAAGTTACCCACTGGAGCCAGTGCTTGCCTCCCTGGTAGCTCTTGCTCTCTCCAGAAGGTTTTGGAAAATGCAGCTCTCAATAAAATTCTCCATCACTCTAAGGGAAAAACAATTGGTCTATATTTAGGTCAAAAAATTAAACAGTAATAAACCCAGTGAATTCTAAGCGAGGCTGACAGAGGAACACAGCCACAGAGGAAGGGTCATGCCACTGGTCTGCCCGTGCTGGCCGCTGTCACCAAGCTGTGCCCGAGCAGGCTGGTGCCCACAGCTGCATTTCCAACACCAGAAAGGCACCAGGAGCAGCCCCAGTGATGCTGGCAGGGTCCTGCTCTTCAGGGGCACTGATCCAACTGCAGCCACAGCTCAGGTGCAGGGCTGGGATGATTTACAGCCTGAGCTGCTTTAGGGGCTGGCTGCTGAGCTCCGAGATTGTCAAGTCTAGACTGGACCATCTTTTTCAGCCCAAATGATTCTGTGAATCTGTGTTCCCAAGCCCATAGAATGAGACACCTTAACACCACCCACCACACCTGCACAGCAGCATCCACACACACCTGACCTCTGGAAACCTGGAGCAACTCTCCTCAGTGTCTGAAACCCACTGGTACCTTCCAGCCATCCTGGAGGAATTATCCTCACTAATGCTGGTGCCCAGGGCTTCCCATACACCACCAGAAAACAGATATGCAAGAGCACATAAATTTAAATGAGTGAAGGAGCTGTGGATCTTTTAGATTTAAATGAAGAATTGTATCATGTGTGATAATTACAGCCTTTGCAGGCAGCAAATGCTTCAGTCAGGTTCACACTCCTTTAATTAAAAGGGCTATATCTTCTTCCACATTACATATCCTCATCTAAATAATGAACTTCCAAAGCACAGGATCCAAAAGTGCTGCCTTTGGATTGCATATTTAGTGTCATCAATAAATAAGGCTATACTTTCAACTACTAATCAGTTATGAATAGCAGTTTAAAATAACAAAGCGGCCATTCAAATGCAAAGTTAAAATGGCATTTCAAGTGCTAAAATTGTTTGAAATTGCCACTAATGGGAGCCATTCTGCTCCAGTCAGCAGCCTGTTGTCACAGAGCTGGACACCCCAGAGACTCCTACCTCTCCATCACACTGAGCTCAAGTTGGCCCTTGGGTTCAGGCTAATTGGAGCAGGGGATGGACGGCCAGAGCACGACCTCCTCGGCTTTGTTTACGGAGGAAGCTCTTCTCATTAGATAGCTGGATGGGTCTGCACATTGCTGGGAGACAAATATACGGACTTTCACTTGTAGGTCAGCAGTTCAGATCTGATGGGGATGAGTAATGACAAGCTAATTGATCTCAGATGGCCGTTTGGTGGTCTCTGCAAAATGAATTTGGTGATCCGGGTTCAGGTCTCAGGGGACAAGCATCCATGTCATAGAAAACCAGCACTGCACAGCCCCTCTGCAAGGGCAAGGCCTGGAAGAAGAGATGAAAACCACCCTGTTTTCTCAATCTTACAGGGGGTCCCTTGGAGACAGGGCTGCAGTGCACTGACAGCTGGAGCTGAGCAGTTGGCTCTTGCTGAGAAACTCCACAGTGGCTCTGAAGAGATGGGCTGTGTTTCCTCAGCCAGCTCCTCTGCTCCCAGAGGAGAAGCCAAAGGTTTGCTAACAGCCCCTCTGCGTGCCGGGGAACTTGATGCCCACTCCTAATTGGAGAAATGCTGACGAGGTTCTCTTCTAATCAGAAACTACCGTTTGCATTCTGGCTCTCTAATAATACACCCCCTGTCCTCCCAGCATAGAAGTTAAAACATGACCCTTTGCAATTCATCTGCTGGCTAAAATCAGTGATTTTTAGCTGCAATGCATTTCTTAAATTATGTCCAGTGGGGCAGAAAGAGCCTCAAAAACTCTTTCTCTCAGGAGGGTCATTTATTCTGACAGCAATGCTAAAGCATATATCTTTCTGTCACAGCTTTGGCCCTCAGAAGAATTTCTAGATACAGTACTGCTTTTTTTATTTCTTTTGTTTAAACGTTATTAATTGCCTCCCCAGCCCTCTCCGCTGAAAACAATTGTCTGGGGTCAGACTTGAGGGCTGTTGTTTCCATTCCTGCTATGCACAAAGGGCTGCTTCATTACAGAGCCTGGCTGGAGGAGCTGCACACGGACTGATCCTGCTCTCCCACTGCTTCCTTCTCAACTCGCTCTTTTTAATACCAAAGTTGCTCAGCAGGTTTGCTCCCGATTTGCAGGGACGGGCAAACCTCAGCCTCTCCAACAGGATCGACCTAAAGCCACAGGTCCGAAGGCTGAGGGTGCCTCTCGAAGGGCTCCAGCCCGAGGGGTGTCGGTGCATCCCCCGGGTTGTGGCTGCGCCCCTCGGAGGCAGCGGCTCCGGCAGGTGAATGGGGAGGGCACGTCCCGCAGGGGTTTCTGCTTGGCTTGTCCCCGTGGGAAGCTGCCCTGGAAAGGCGGTGAACACTGCAGGGAAGTCTGCGCGGGTCGGTGGGGAGGTGAAGCGCCCGCTTTGTTCTCCGTCCCAGACGCGGTGCGCGGCCCCGGGCGAGCCCCGCGGGTCCCGCACGGCCGTGCAGGCAGGCGTGGGCAGCGGCTCTGCCTGCACACAGCCCCGGGTGCCCGGGCAGGTCCGGCCGGGCAGGCACAGGATGGAGACACCCGGCACGGGATGCCCCCGGCTGCCCTTCTCGCCTCCAAGTCCTTTGCACCCCGAAACGTGAAGAATAGTGACCAGTTTGTTAGGGATGGGAAAATACACCGTGGCGCTCAGAGGGGAAGCTCTGGAGAACCAGAAAGAGCTGTATTTGCATGTATAATGGCCATGTTTGCTGCTCCCTCCCCTACTCCCCCTCACCTTCCTCTCCCTGCTTCTGCGGCCATAAATTAAGGAGCAGGCAGGAGGTGCGCCGGGGCTCTCCTGCTGCTAATTTGGTTGGGGCTGGGTGTAGCCAGGGCATGCAAATCTGCTCCTGCTTCCTCTTCTGCCTCGAATGGGCACCTTTGCACCTGAGCTCCTGGTGGGCAGCAGGCACGAGAAGTGACTAGATCCTCACCCTCCTGCGGTTGGTTGTAAGGCCTGATGTAAAAAATACCCGTGGCTAATCCCTCTTGGTCCTCCCCCATCCCTTCAGCAGACCTGTTTCATCCAGCAGCCACCGCATTCCTCCCAGATATCGCATGGGCTGTGGTCCTAGGGAAGACTTTATCCTGTCTACCCTCCTCCTGGATCACATCTGCCTTGTGCAGCCACTGCCTTTTCCCTTTTCAGCATGCAAAGGACAAGTTGGATTAACTCTCCAGCACCCTGGCAAGGAAATATTCCATTTGTTTGCCCCAACCATGCCAAACAAGTCCCTCTGTAGCAGCGGCTGTCCCTCTCCTCATCCCCAGGCACGGATGCAGTGAGCAGCAGCACACCCATGGAGGCCATCTGCAACATCCAAGATGTTTGGTAGGACAGAAGGTGGAGGTGTGTATGCTCTTTGCTCTCCTGTCTCACTGTAAATCCAACAGCCTCCCTGCAGGGTCACGCTCTCCTTTCAGTGCCCCTGGGGACTGGCAGCGCCGTGGCACACGTGACTTGCCACATGAAGAGGATGAAGCACGCCCGATCCTCCTCCAGGAGGGGAGTTTGAAGAGGTGTTTGATAACCCCTGTGGGTTTGTGACTCTCAATGCCCCTACAAATCTCAGCTGAGAATCTGCCAGTGCATTTGCTTTGGTCTTGGGTTCAGGACCAAAATCTTTGATGCTGTCCCTTTCATGCAGCATCTTGTAGCCCTTCCATCAAGGCTGCTCCCTCAAAGCTCGTGGTTCAGCCAGCCTGGAAAGAGCTGCCCTCTGGATTCAACACCTTCCTACACACATACAAGCACACGCACTTGCTTCCAGGCCCCGTTCACCCCCGTGATCAAACATCACATTTCTAATACTCCGCATGGCAAAGGTGCACTTAATTCCTAATGAAGTCTCCACCCACAGACCCCAGAGGCTCCTTAGACTGCTTTGTGTGCAATTCCAGGCTTCTGGACTAGAGATACAATCCCCACTCCAAGATCCATAAAAAACTGCTGCAGTTGCTGAGAGCCCCAACTCCATTTTTTCCAGGAGAAAATCCTGTTTTAATATCTCCTTGCTTCAACACCCAGATGCACAGCACTGCCCCACAGAGCAAAAGACCCCTTTATGGAGCAGTACCACCCCACTGCTGCATTTTTACCTGCTATTGCAGCATCACTTCCCTTCTGCTGGGAGCAGAGGTTCAAGCAACTCCTCAGCCTGAAATCAAATGCACAGGCCCTTTCTCTCTGCAGGAGCATCAGGTGGCTGCAGCCTCTCACAGCCCTGCTGTGCTTCTCAGGTGTGGGGCTCCCACTTGTAATACAATGAGTAGGTTTAATATTTTTTATACAGTACATTTTTCTTTGTAATAAGACAGGGCCTTCAATTTTCATGCATTGTGGAGAGGCAGATTCTGAGAACTGATGTTTGGAGACACTGAAAACTTAATGATTCTCAAGTGAAGGTTGGACTGTGCAATAAGAGTTCGAGTCCATTGCAGGGAGAAGGAGGAAGGTTTTCCTCACCCTTCCTGGGAGGTTCAGAACCGGTGCCCACTGGAGCTAACTGGGCAGCTCATGCTCCTTTTGGACAATCAGCAGCAGCTCTCTGATGGCTCCTGGGCTGGGTCTGGGATGCCAGATGTCACAGAGGACCCCGTGTTGTCCTGGTGCCCTGTTTCCCCCAGGAGACGCAGGGTACAGGGGAGGAAGGAAAAGGCTCTGTGGGTCACTCCTGCCTATGATGTTTTCCAACTGCTTTTCCTGCCTGGCCAAATGAAAAGAGCTCATTTCTAAGTGATAATATGTGGCAAATGATCCCAACAACAGATGAGAAGATCCCAGCACAATTGTCTGTGGGACACAGGCCTTCTCTGGGTGTTTCCCAGCACTGGAAATACCACCTTCACATCAAAAAAGCAACCTCACAGCAGAATGCAACCTAGTGGCTGATTTATGTCGTGGAAAAGCCAGAGGTGCTCATCAAAAACAAACTTATAAATAACATTGTGGTTGATGTTCTCACAGTTCATAAATATGCCCACTCACTCCACAACTGGGGGGTTATTTTTTCTTAGAGAAGGGGGGAAAATGGAGCAAACCAGGATTGTGAGCTCTCTTTTTTTTTTTTGTTAAATACAAGGAAGAAAAAAAAAACCCAGCAGCTCTGCATCCAGAGCTACCCGGGCTTCGCTCCTGGAGGAGGAACCAGCTCTGCCCTTTGCTCCAGCATCCTCCTGCCAGGCCTCCAGAGCTGCCTGCCCCTGCGGGCTCTCAGCCAGCCCTGCAGCCTCTCGCTGATGCAGTTTTCCCCCAAGCTCTCCCAGGGCAGGCAAACCATGCTGGCTGTGCCCGTACACCACAGTGTGCCCTGGGTCCTGCCTGGGTTTTACCCACAGATAAAAATCGATTGCTGTTTTATATCAGAAATCCCCATGGCTGCAGCTCACCACCTTCCCACAGGCAAAGTAAATCAGGCTCTAACCCTCCCCACACATGTACAGCTGCTCCACACAGCAGGGACTGAGCCAGGGGAGGAGGTGAGCTGTGTTTGGCCACCGGTGTGTGCAGCCACAGTGCAACGGCTCCTGAACCCCCGGGCACTTGGGCTGCTGCTGCACAGCAACACCCTGACCTCGCTGGGCAGCTGATTGCAGTGGCTGCTTGTTTAAATTAGAACAGCAACTACCTTGTTCTGTGCTGGAGAGGAGCAAAATAAGGTAAGAAATCCTGCTTATCATGTCAGGACGTTACATGCTGACAGACATACAGCAAGGGAGGTCCCCAGCGGGGTCTGAGGGTGCACGTGGAGCAGCTTTGCCAGCCTGGTGGAGGATCTCAGAAGAAACATAAAAATCCGTGTGTGTGACTTGGAAGAAGAGACTCAGTTGCATCACAGCCCAGACCAGCTATGTCTTGTGAAACCGAGCCATGATTAAAACAACAGACGTGTTTTGGTTTGTCTTTTTATTTTTTTAATTTTTTTTTTTTAGAGTGCTTTAGATCTCTCATTGAGGAAAGCTGGGAGATGACTCACCCGTGGCTTGCAGACCTAGGGGAAAAGAGGAAAAAGAAAAAAAAAAAAAGAAAACAACCCTAAAAAAACCCCAAACCATTTTCTAACCAAATGTTTCAATGCAGTTGTTTTCAGCGTGCCCATGGGCAGGCTGTGAGACCAGCCCTGCAAAGCTGCCTGCCCGCCACCTCCTGCAGCTTGACTCAAATTTGGAGTAACCCCCAGGGGCTGTTTGATGTGGTTGATCCTGGCAAGCACCGGGGTCGATACAGGTGAACGGCTGCGCTCTCTCCTCCTTCCCCATCGACACAAACTTGCCACCATCTGATGAGCAGAGCTGGGCACCCTGCTCTGCACACAAACCAGAGTGACAGGGCCATCCCCACCACGAGCCTCAAGGGGGTCAGGGTCTGCCCTGGGAGGTCTCTGTAGAGGAGAGGTAGATCCTGATGCTGTTTACTGGGAGCTCAGGGAGGCACCTTTGGTGAATACAGGAGTAAACATGTCTAATTGTTGGCTGCAAAGTCCCCCAAGCATTGTTTACACTTCGCCAGGACTGACCCCAGGCTCCACCTCTGCATGTTGGGCATGTCCCAGCCTGCTCCTGCCTTCCCATGCATGGGGGGACACACAGAGCACCCCCAGGACAGAGTGGCCATAGATGGGCTGTGTGAGAGTTAACTCTGAAAGAGGGAGGAGAAAAAAGCCCAGATGCTTCAAAAGCCTCTGGATGGCTTCTGAACATCTCATACCAGCAATGGAATAGAAAATTGTAGGAATTACCTCCAGTAATAGGCTGATCTTGGCTTTGACACTGCTTTTAGCCCCAAGCTCTGTATTAAGCAGGCCAAAGCCCACAGAAGCTCTCTTAATAGATTATTGTTTAATAAAGCAACCCAATATATTTTCTCTATAGATTTCAGCATCCTCAGCTTCAGCCAGTGTTCCTGGAGTGAGCTGGGGTGCAGGGAGGGATGAGCCCTCCCATGGGCATCTGAGGAGATCAGTCCTGTGCTCACACCCCCCTTCCCCACAGTGGGAGTTGGGTTTTTTGGGGCCTAAGTGGGGGCAAGGAGAGTGAGAAAGGAAAGGAAAGTGAGAAAAGGAGGGTGGAAAGGAAAGGAAATCCAGTCTCTTTGAGGGGTGGAAACAGACTCTGCATCTCACACTGAGAACAGTGTTTGATCCATCACCAGAAGGCAACATTGGAGAAGGAAGGCAAAGGTGATGCTCAAGGGTGACTGAGGGCTGGGGGGAAAAAATTAACCTCCAAACCCTCCAAACCACCTGAAGAGAGGAGGTGCTGTGCAGGGCCAGAAACTGGGGACGAGCAGAAGCCCCAGTGAGCCAGCACAGCGGAGGCACTGCCGGCGAGCGAGCGGGCTGCTTCCCGAGCTGCAATCAGCCTGCTCTTCCAGACAGAAAAACCACTCAGAAGCAATTCCCGCCTCCGAGCCCGGTGCTGGATCCATATCAGAAGAGTCTAGCACTCACCCAGGGGTTTTTATTTAGCGTCCCTGCCTTTGTGCCAGCAGACCTTGCATGGCAGGTTCAGTGACTTTCCATGGGGCCTTAAGAATTCAATTTTGCTTTTAAATTTGCTGCCTCTAGGCAAGATGTAGCAAGTTTTTATGCGCATGGTGCCTCTTTGTCTGCGTAGTGGTCTCATGCATAACGAGGAGAAGAAAAACAGAAAATCTATCTCTCTCTAAAGGATGCTATTGTGTGAAATTATTAAGCAGACAGGGGAGCTGGGGCGGGATTTGCCCAGACCCACGCACTGAGAGTGGCAGGGCCGGCCAGAGCACAGCCTGGGGTTCAGTCCCCCTTTTGCAGCAGCATTGTTTGCCAGGCCCAGCTTCCAAAAGAGTTTATTTTCAGAGCTGCTCCCTCAGAGCAGAGAGGAGCGGGAAAGCTCCAGCCTTGCATCCTGCTCCCGGCATCATCCACCTTCCCTGCGGGGAGGTTTTGGCATGAGCTCCCCCACTCGCTTCTCTCTTTACTGCTGCCAGAGACCCAGCCAGCGATAAACAGCAGCGGGTGCCTTTTAATTAACATCCTCGTTCAAGGCAACATATTATTTTCATTAAAATCAATAAATAGTCTCTGCTTGGACCTCTTCGTACGCCTTATATTGAAAGCAAACCAAACCCTGCTCCTGGCATCTGGATCCCACACTTCCTCCATGGGATGCAGCGCTGCAGAGGCCGCACCTGAGCGGGCTCCACTCATGGGATGGGGATTTTCCCAGCAGGAAAGGCAGCAGCAGGTCAGATGCTTTTGGGAATGCTTCTCCCTGGGTGAGGAAATTATTATTTCAGATACAACAGAGGACAGAGCCAGTGAGCATTGTAGTGCAGCATCCCTGAAAATATCCCACTCCAGACTGCATCCCTTTCTGCCCCACCCCCTTTCTGTCCAGGGTGGACGGACTGGGACAGCTCTGGACTCACATGCACGACAGCAAGTGACCCTGTCCTTCTAAAATGAGTACTGTTAAATTAGGCAGACTGAGCTGGGTTAGCCAGGGGTGAACCTGCAGCACTTCAGGATCTGGGCTGAAGAACTGGTTTAGGTAAAAAGTCAGCCTACAAAAACCAGGGATGAGGGCACTGTGTTGGTAAGAGGTGCATCCTGGCGTGCCAGGCTGGACATGGTGGGGTGCAGGGAGGTGCACATGGACACAGGGGTAGATGGGAATTCTCCCTTGTAAAGCAGGAAAAAGGCCAAGCAGGGTCTGTCCCCAGCACAGCTCAGCTCCCCAGTGTGCTCCCAGTATGTTCCCAGCATCATCCCAAGTGTGACCTGGGCAGGCCTGCCCGGGCACAAAGTGACCTCAGTCCCCTCTCTGCTTCCCTCTGGCCATTCCTCAGTCCCTTTCTCCCCACACTAAAGTCCCCTGTCACACACAGAGCCTCAGCTTGTCCTCAAAGCTCCCGGTGCAGGAGCACTGCTGTCCTTCCCTACAGGCAAGGGGCCAAAGCACCACTCTGAGAGGTTTCCCCCCTGAGATGAGCACCATGCTGGGAGGTTTCCCACAGCCATGCAGCAAACTCAAGGCTCTGCTGAGCTGTGTCACTCCCACCTCCTCCTTGGCTCAGCCCAGGCTCATCCCTGCCTGCTCCAGTGTGCTGGGGAGAGATGCCTTTGGCTGCAGTGGCTTTGGCAAGGACAGTTATCCCCACGACTTTTCCAGGGGAGCTGGTGAATGGGATGTTTGTCTCCTGGCTCTTCACAGTTTATCCAGCCAGGTTTATTCTCAGGGTGTGGCCGGGGTTTGTGCTGCCCCAGCCCCGGAGCCAGCTTGAAGGGATCCAGTTCCCAAGGACAAAATAAATCCATTAATTGAACATGATCTCTGTGTAACGCAGCATCCTTGGACTCCACCCAGAGCAGAATTTTCCTCCAGTTGGGGGCTTTATTGCAAATCTGTGACAAAGCCTGGATTTGTCAGATGATTAATTTTGACTCTGGTATCAAACATAACCCAAACACAGAACCCACCCTGAGCTGATCTCCCGGGCGGTCTCCAAGCCCTGCCACGCCAGGGCAGATGTTGATTTAATGAGGGGGCCGCAGTGGTTTGGCATGAGTTGCTCAGGTATTTTGTGGAAGGGGATAAATAAATGCAGGGCACCCGCTGGCTGTCCCCAGGTGACTGCTGCAGGACCTCTGGGCCAAAGCCTTCTTCTAGACCTCCTGAGTGCCTCATGGAGCTGCTCTGCTAAGGGCTGCTCAATGGGAAAGCCCCTGTCCCTTGTCCCTTGCTGCTGGTAGGGACATGTCCTGCTGTCCCTTTCAACAGGCACATTCCCAGGAGTGCTGGAGGCTTCAGTTTGCCCTCAACTGGTCTAATGGCTTTGAGAAAGGAGATGTCCCAGAGACTGCCTTGGGTTACAACCAGACCTGAGCATGTGGGAGCTTATTCTGCCTTTGGCTTTGTATTTTGATCAAAGCAAAGCTTCAGAAGCCTCCAGACCCTGGTAGTTGGAGATGGTGACTCACCACGATGCTCTGAAGCTCAACCGGCCACCAAGTCCAGTGAGCTCCTGCAGAGCTGTGTCGTGCCACAGCCAGGCCCCTCCTGTGCCCAGCACCCCCAGCTGCCACCAGCAACAGAGAGGTGGGAAATCTTGTTGCTTGTCACTGAGCAGCTCAAAAAAAATGGATTTTTTTTTAAAATGCCCCCACACCATTCGCAGCCTTCAGCAGCAGCCGGCTGCGTGTCCGGGAGGGGATGTGCTGTAATGATCTCATTTGCAAGCTTGGATTTAAACCTAATGGTCACCTCCACATAGAAATAATGGCCACAGGGTAATCTGGTGCCCCTTAAAAACTCCCAGCTCAAATCCAAGCCCAGGAGAGCCCAGCACACTGTGACCCAAGGGGCAGGGCGTGCTGGCTGCACCGTGCCGGAGGCTGAGCCCTGCAGTGACAAAACTCGCCTTGCTGGCGGTTTCTTGGCTGGGCTTCTCTTGAGCAAAGAGTGTCTGAAGTGGGGTTTCTTGCTGTGCTATTGTCCCTTGAAAGCCACCACCCAGTCCTAGTGCAGGGACGCTGCCTTGCCAGGGCGGGCAGCCCTGGCCCCCAGCCCACAGGGATGTCTGAGCCCTGCCATCCCAGCCCTGCCATCCCAGCCCTGCCATCCCAGCTCTGCCATTCCAGCCCTGGCATCCCAGCCCTGCCATCCCAGCCCTGCCATTCCAGCCCTGCCATCCCAGCCCTGCCATCCCAGCCCTGCCATCCCTGGCCTTGCCATCCTTGCCCTGCCACTCCAGCCCTGCCATTCCAACCCTGCCATTTCAACCCTGCCATCCCGTCCCTGCCATCCTGTCCCTGCCATCCCAGCCCTGCCTGCTTCCCCCTCCTCGCACAGGGATGAGCCACGGAAGAGGGACACCTTCTGCAGCAGCAAACTGGAACGGATCTGACGTTCAAAACAACGTCTGGAGTTCATTAGAGTGGCAAATCCGCAGATTGGGAATCAGGCACTTCTGAGGGATCGCACAAAGGCGCTTCCCGGGGGTGTGAGCTCAGTGGGCGCGTTTTCTTCACGGCCCAAACTGTGACAGGATCCAGATGTGCTCAAAGGCGCATCCGCAGCCCTCGTCAGCCCCAAGGCAGGCTGGGTGCCCATGGAGGCTCCCCAGCCCCTTCCCAGCCCCGCTGATGCCATTGCTGCCTGCTGTGCTGCCCAGCACCTGAGCCTTCCTCCTGCCTGAGCCCCGCGGGAAAGCAACAGGACCTGAGGACCCATCACCTCAGGAGCAAACGCGTTTTTAAGCAGAGATGATCTTCAACCCAGGCTTAAAGTTAAGCCTCTGCTTGAATGCCTTGTGACCCTGTACCAGCCCTGGGCTCGTGGCAGATGGGGTGGTTCCCTGCCCAGCTGCACTCCACTGCAGGGCTTAACTGAATTGCAGCAATTAAGGGACATCAGTGCTGCTGCTTTCCATAGTCCCAAGCTCAGTCCTTCAGCTGGGCAATGGGAACACCAGATCCTCCCCAGCAAAACCCCATGGGCAAAACCAGACAGTTTGCAGAGTACAGGTCTGTGCAAAATCGCTACAAGCTGATGAGCAGCCCCGGAGTCCCCTCCAAAGGAAAGGGGTGACAGCTTCCCCTCCCCACAGTGCTCCACTTCTCCCATCCTCAGCAAAATCCCCTGAGCTGCCCGACTGCTGGCTGGGCTCGAGTCCCTGTGCACCCAACAATGCTTGTGTAACACGGGACAAACACGGCCCGTCCCTGTCAGCAGGTTTAACCTTGAAAAATTTAGTGATGTTGGAAAAGAGCTGCTTGTGAACGGAACCCCGTTGAATTAGTCCAAACAAAACACATGTGATGGATTAAAAATAAAAATGCTATTAAATTCTTTCAGGATGTGAAATCTAACAAAAGGCCTGTTGTGTGTGGGACGGAGGGGAAACGCCGGAGTCGGGACCGGGAACTCACTTAGCCAGGCAGTTTTGGAAGGACCACCTCGGATTTATTTTATGCCACTATTATTGGATTTTGCACGCGGGTTTTGTTCATGGAGTGATCTATTAATCCCTCTGTCTTGTCTCCCCTGGTTCCCCCTGCCCCAGAACTCTGCAGTGGGTACGCTGGGGCAGCCAGGCTCCCAACCAGGGCAGGCTGGGCACAAAGGGCTGTGCCAGAAAGCAGAGCTCTCCCTCCCT
This sequence comes from Corapipo altera, assembly GCF_003945725.1. Classification (NCBI taxonomy): domain Eukaryota; kingdom Metazoa; phylum Chordata; class Aves; order Passeriformes; family Pipridae; genus Corapipo; species Corapipo altera. The sequence goes on along the minus strand of NW_020884894.1, from coordinate 11,904,475 downwards.
GCCCGGGAAGCCGTGACCTTTCCCAGCAAGTAAGAAACAAAACCCGACAAATTCCAGAAAGTTTCAAAATCACAACAGCAAAACCCCAGAGCATCGCCTGGGAGCGGAAAAGCCCTTTTCAGATCGACGCTGGAAGGTTTTCGGCTCCGATTCCCAAATGCCTTGGTCCAAAAATTCACTATATTTTTCCTTTTCTCTTGTTTCTCCCCAAGAGGAAAATTTTAACTCCACCAAAGCCACACGTCGCACAAGGGCTTTGTCAGCCACCACAGCTCGGAGAGCGGGATGGGGATGACCCACCACTGCTTCCGCAGCCTTCTCACTGCCCCGGGGCTGCTTTCTGCCCCTCTTGCTCCGTACCCAGCTCCCATAATCCCTGTTTCTCCTGCCTGCCGGCCGAGAGGAGCCTGCCAAGCTGGAGGAGGGCCCGGAGCGCCGGCCCACCGCAGCTAATGCAATATTTACTGCTGCGGAGCGGCGCCGGCAGCGCCCAGAATGGGCTGCTTTGTGCGGGGCAGCTGCAGCAGGGGGAGGTTCCCGGGGGTCCCCCCACAGCTCTGCCTGCTCGGGGCATCTGGGGTGAGCCCAGAGCTTCCCGGGGCACAGGGCAGCTCAGAGGTGAGCCGGACACGGGCTGCAGGACGTGCACAGGAGAGTGTCAGCGTGTCCAAAGGCCCCTCCACAGGGCTCCAGAGCCATCTGGGGACACTGGGGCAGTCCCTGTGGTGTGGGGCAGCCTGGTTACTGCTCCTGCCAGGATGGCTGCTCAGATCCCTTCTTTTCAGAAAGGTGGTAATAAAAAGTGGAAAAGTGGCCTGAGTTTGCAGGATCTTGATTTGCAGGAATGAACAACCATGGTGTGTGCCCTGTTGTTGAAGGGGCTGGTGGGGAGATGCCCCCACTGCATGTTGAGAGCCCCACATGGAGGCTCTTTAGCTAATAAAGTGCAGCTTTTGAGCAACCTCCTGCTTTTTCATCAAAAGGATGAAAAGTATTTTCCAATAGCAATGGGCAGAGACCCACAACCCCCACTCTTCTTCTCAGGTACATGTATTTTTTTGACTGGTTTTCTGAAGAATTGCCACCAGGAGTGAACCTGGAGCTGCTTCAGTGACCTCCATGGGTCACCACCAAGGATGCCTTTGGCCCCAAGAGCAAAAGCATCACAGTTTCATTGAGGACTCAGCTGCTGACGAGGCTTTGAGTTGGGGAAGGTGCTGGCTGAGCTCCCAAGAAAAACCCAGGCTGGTGGAGCCGAGGTGCCTTGGGAAATCCTGGCTGGGACATGCACTGTCTTTGCACTCTTGGCGTGGTGGAGGCAATGACAACGTTGGAAAGCCCATTCCCCAGGTGTCTCTGGGGTGGGAGGTGTGGGTGACAGGGGGGAGCAGAACCCCTGCAGTGAGCTGCTTGTGTGAGAGCATCAGAGGGGATGGGACCGTCTGCATCCTCCAACCCCAGCTGGGGGTTGGCTGCCCCAGAGAGCCCCCGGACCCACAGATTCACCAGAAGGCTGGTGCTGAGCAGTGAAACCAAGGGGAGGAACACAGGGGGGTGTTCCAGTTGCTGAGCCTCCATCTCTGTCCTTCTGCAGCCAGTGGCAGTTCCTCCTCTTACAACTGCCACCTGCTCTGCCCCCAGTAAGAGGGTGCAGAGGCACAGGCAGGGTATTCCTTTGCAAAATTATTAACAATGTGTTAATAACAATTCTGCCTCCGTGATCCCAGTTCACAGCCATGCTTGCCAGGGGGCCAGGCTGGCTGCTCCAGCCTTTCCTCTTACTTCTGCCACGGGTGGAGGGGAATGACTTCTCCAGCGTGAGTCCATTTGGTGCTAAAAACGGGAAATCAGTTTTCTATCGATTGGCATTTCTCTTAACGTGTTCTCGCAAGTGCTCATTAAATTTTCATTCAATTATCCCGGGCCAGGCTGTATTTTTTTTCCCCCCATCCTTTTCAGAGGGAGTAGGCGATAATGGAGGCATCCATCCCTCCCGCGGAAGCCGTTCAAGCTAATTTAATCAAGGAAAGGCAAATCTTAATAAAGGAGGAGGGAAGAGCAGTCCTCATACCAGGATGGCTGATGGTATAATGACCTGTCTTCTAAAGCAGCAGCGCAGCCGAAGCTCTCCCAGTGCCATTAACGTTCGATATGTCAGAGCTGGAGGTACCAGGGAGAGGAAAACAACATCATTAAGCAGGACACTTTCACGCTGGAAGGGGAGGCACATTTATATTCTGACAGGGGATTATCTAGGCAGCAATAATAATAGCAGGAGTAATAATAATAATAATAAATCATTATCACTTGGCATTGCTGGCTGGAGTGGGACCCAAGGGTGTGAAGCAGCTCTGGTGGAGTTAGAAGGGTGAGTGGCAGACGTGTGCATCAGTGGGAAAAGACAGTCTTGCAGGGTGATCTGGGACAAGTTCCTGTCTGCTCCTGCCTGAGTTTCCCCAGCTGCAAAGCCAGTTTGGATTTGCTTCTGCTGTGCCTGGAAAAGCTTTTCCCTACAGCATCACCCCACTTGGTGCAGAGCCCCCAAGGACAGCCCAGCCCTTGCTCAGCCCTTTGCACAGGAACAGGAGGGACAATGCCAAATCCAGACCTGTGTCCGAGCTTGAAGGTGAGCTTGTTCTTGGATCCTTCTCAGATTTTCACATAAAGACTCATGAGAACATTTGTCATAAGGCTTGTGACAACAGCTCATCCATCTGCAATGCTGACAAGCCCAGCCAGTAGCCAAACTATATTCCAGACTTGGCTCCAAACACCACGTGTTGGACCCGCCTCTGAGTACCACACATTTCAGACAGACGTGTTGTTCCTGCAGGCAGCACGTTCCCAGGGGTGATGCCCGTGTGGCACAGTTGTGCACCTCACCTGGGAGTGCACGAGCAAGTGTTCACTCTCAGGGAGACACATCTGCTGTTATCACTGGCTTAGGTAGGTCGGGCTCTGGGCAGAGATGGGCAAGCAGAGGAGAACTGGGCTCTGGCTGATCCCTGCCCCATGTCTGAGCAGTTCTGTGCAGGGCTGGGAGCCTCCCTGCACACACCACCCCTTATCTGGGCTCCAAGGCAGCATTTGATAAAGAACCACAAGGCAGACGGCAGCAGCAGCTGAGAGGGCTCGGGGATCAGGGTAGTGAAGAAAGACCTGGTTCCAAATGAAAAGGATCTCAGTGTCTGTGCCGAAGGGTTGGCTCCTGCTCGGGGTGGGATGGGGGATGCCCCCTCCTCTTTGGAGCAGGGGAGTGGAAGAGGAGAGAGGAAGCGAGGCTGCAGTATTGCTGTGCACCCTCCTTGCACGGGTTTTGCTGCACTCATTCCCTTTGCTCTGCCTGCTGCAAAGATCTAGTTTGTCCCCAGTATCGCAGTGGTTTGTACTGCCCATGATTCGAACCCAGCTGAGGCGTGGCAAAAAGGAATGCCACGCAACCTGCAGCCACGCGGGGCTGCCCCACAGCACGTCCAGCACCTCTGCAGCTCAGCCTCCCCTTCGCCACCACCCCAGGTGTGCTCTTGGCAAATGCCAGCCTTTGAAAGGAGGGAAGAGACCCAGAAACTCAGGATGTGCTCAGAGCAAATAAGTGTCTGAGCTGAAGTGCTGGGAGCTCTTTGCCTGAGTGCTTGCGGTCAGTTCCATTACCCAGGGCTCGGGACCTTCAGAGCTGCACGGGCCGGGAGAAGTGCTCCTTAATGCCAGACTGGAGCTGTCTTTCACAAGGCAATTATTCCTCAATAATCTTGAAATGGAAAGGAGGCGGGGGGAGGGTGTGCAGGGGCAGCTGGGATGTGCAATGCCTGGCTGTGTTGGACGCAGCCCCTGGCCAGGCCCGCGGGCATCGTCTCCAGGCAGAGCCGGCTGAGCCCTTCACCTTAAAGATGAGGAGCAAAGAGGAGGGTTTGGGGTTCTCTTTTTCTCTTTCATCTTCAAAAATAATTAGGCTGAAAAGTGTTTCGGAAGAGGCTTGCAAGCTTTAAGTCAAGCTTCTGAAGAGTCTGATCAAAGCAGCGGCATCTTCGTCTGCGGAACTCCCCCGGGTTATGGGGCTGTGCTGTTGTCCCTGGATAACCCCTCCTGGCCAGAGGGATCTGAGGCTGGGATGCTGGGATCATAAAATCATGGAATGCTTTGGATTGGAAGGAACCTTAAAGATCATCTATTTCCAACCCCTCTGCCAAGGACAGGGACACCTTGTACCAGAAGCATGGAGAATCCATCCATGGGTGGAAGTACCCTAATACTGGACACTGAGTTTCCTTCCTAGGACGGACTCTGAAGCCCCTGATAGTCCATATGATCCCTCTCTTGCACCCCTGCAGGCAGAAGGTTTATTTATCTGAGGATTAGATGCAGCTGGGGGTGAAGGATAAAGGGGTATCTGTGGGGTTTGTGGGGGCTCCAGTTCCCTGGAGATGGATGCAAGGAACATCCCCAGACCCCTCTCTATCCCTAAAGCTTTAGGACTTCTGCTGGCAGGAAGTACCCATGGATCATGGCTGGCTTTGCTTCACCCATGCCTGGACAGACACCCCCCCTCTCCAGACAGACACCCCCCAGACAGACAGCTCACCAGTTTCTGGGAACTCTTAGCCATGGAAAAAAAATTCCCAGCCCTCTAAGTGACTCATGGGGGAGATAATTGCCTACAATGCTTGTTTTTCTTCCTACTTCTGCCTAAAGAAACCATCATCTCCAGTGCCTGGCACTGGGACACCACAACTTTCACCATTTCCCTTTGTTTTGTCTGATTTATTCACTCTGGGGAAGGGGGGGAGGGTGCTTTTCCCCCCTGCCAGAGCCCCCCGGCAGCAGAGCTGGGCTGGGGATGTGCCTGGTCCCCAGAGGAGCCACCTTGCTCTGCAGATTCTTCAGTGGATAGAAAGGTTTGTGCTGGCAGCAGAAGTCTCTCCTTTTGCCCCATCCAGTGACCTCATGAAACCTGGGGCAGCACAGTCACCCCTGGGGCTGGCCCTGAACCTCACAGGGCCCATAACTCGGGCTTAAGTCAGGGCAAGACCCACAAGCACCGCACACATCCCTCCTCATGGAAGCACCAACTTTATTTCCTGCAGGATTGAGGCTGGAGAAAGGAAACAAAGGCTGTACAGGCAGCCCCAAGCCCACATGCCTATCCCTCCTGCCTCAGGACCCCCGCTGGAGAGCCCCTCTGAGCACCCTGGGCAGACAGGGGCTGTGGTACCTCAGCACCCACGGCAGCCCCAGGTCCTCCAAACACCCCCCACACCATTATAAAAGCTTTGCTGAATCAGATCTAAACCAGGCCTGGAAATTCCTTTGGCATGAGCTGAGCAGGGGATTTCAAACCACATACAGCTATTTCATTGCAATGCCTGTGCTTTCTTTTAAATATACATATATTCTGATTTGGGGAGGGTGGTGGTTCTGCTGCTTTCCCAGCCTGTGGGTTTCACTGAGTCCCCATCCCGGGGCTGCCCCACTCCCATGCTAAAAGCTTTTGCCTTCTGGCTGCTGGCTCATTAATACAGCTCAATTAATGCTTACTCCCCTGGTGTCCAAAGGTATTGGATTCCCAGTTCCTTCTTCCCCCACTGTGCTGTGTGCACAGTCCTACTGACAGCCAGGGCTGTTACCTTTCTTTGGGGTTAAAAGGGTTTTTATAGAGATTTTTACTTTTCAGCCTTGGGCACTGGGGATTTATTGTGGGTGACTGGAGCAACACTGCTGCAGAAGGACAGACAGGGAAACAGAGACACATAACCTTCACCTTGGCTTTATCTCATGACCTATAGAGTGCATTTAAACACATATCTTGATTAAGTGAAGAATGTGGGGTCGGTCACCCCACAACCATCACCCTATTTCCCAGGGTGAGACCCTCCCAGTGCTGCCACTGGGGCAGGAACCAGCTCTGAAACCACGAAAAGATGGAAACTGGGCAGGCAGGAGAGTTTTTCCAGGGTGGGATTAAGATAAAACAATTTCCATCAGAGCCCCTGCCTGCCACAGCTGGGCAGGGCTCCTGTCCCACAGCCCTCCAGCCCTCTTCTCCTGCCCATGTCCATGGAAAACACCTTCACAGGGGGATGCTGGGAGCTTTTAACAGAAGATCAGAAGTTTAGACTGGCACAGCAGTGGCTGAGGTAGTGCTTGGAGTCACGCTCTGCTGACACTTTATTTAACAAAAAAGTAAAAGAAGAAGAAGAAGAATACTGAACATGCAAAACAGTGAGGGAGAGGGGGACTGTTCCAGCAACACTTCCCGTCTGTTTGGGGAGACTCAGGAAACACTAACTAAGGGCTTGGACTAACAGGACATTTAACGTTTAAATTGCATTTCTTTGCTGTTTGACTAGCAGAGGAGGTTTGATTCTGGGGACCAATCAAGGCTTTAGAGGCAGCATTGCTCTCTGAGCTGGTGGCCCAGAGAACACCCAGCAAGACACCCCAAACCTGGCTTCTCCTGGGATGCTGTGCCACAGCTCCCGGGGCAGTGACTTGAAATATTTCCCTTCCGCCACAGGGGAAGGTGGCAGGGAGTTCCCAGCAGCTCACACGATCAGGATTTATCTCTCTCCCTATTTTCTAGACTGCCCAGGCAGACTTCTGATATGAGAGGGCTTCTTTTGAACAATTTCTCATCTCGACAACAAAAAAGAAGTGAGGGGGAGAGACAGGGGCTGAACCACTCCATTTGCTTTGCTGGCACGAGGGTTCCATGGTCGGGGCAGGTTGGAGGCTGGAGAGGCAGCAGGGAGGGATGGGGCTGGGCACCAGGTGGGCCAGGTAGGGCAGACTGTGCTCCCGTGGAGGGAAAAGAGTCTCTAAAGGGATTCTTTTGGAAAGGGGGTTATAATTACCTGGCTACAATTATTTCCTACGGCCTCTTGCAGCCCTGTCACAGCTCAGTGCTAAAGACAGTATCCCCCCACTCCAGTCCTGGAGGTCTCTACCCCAAATATTTAACATCCAGACTGTGACTGCTTTTCTGGTAGCAAATTCCTCCCCGAATCTCCCCAGCAATTTGTGGTGGGCAAACCTTGTTTGAGTTTGAGGATTTAGCACATTTTTGCTATGCTGTTTTTTGCAGGGAGGGCTTGGGGCTGTCCTGACAGCATTTTGTGTGGTCTGGCCACCCCTGAAGCACAGCACCCCGTACCCCACCTCACCTGGGACACCCCAGCAAGCACCCTGCCCAGCCCCCAGCAGCAGGAGGGCACGGGACCATGACCTCACCCCATCCTCTCTGCCCTGCACCCCTGCACATCTGGGGCTACCACAGAAACTCAAGGTCGTTGGGCTTTTATGTTGTTCTTTCATTTTCCATTTTATGTGGTTTGTGGGCACATAATGGAAGGTGGATTTCTGGAGAGGTTTGTTCTCTTGCCAGCCTGAATTATTAATCCAGTCGGGCTTCTTTCTTTCTCTTTTTCTTTCCCCCTCCCCGTAGATTTTATTTTAGGCAATGGCAAAATCCCCGGCTGGCAAGGCTGGCCCTCCCCCCAGCCTCCGGCAGCATCGCTCACCAAAGCACAGCCGTGCTCTGGCCCAGGGCAGCAAGAAGCTGCCAGTCCCGGGAAGCATCCAGGGGCTCATCAGCTGGTGACGGTGCCCCTGGCTCAGCACAGCCGGCAGAGAGCCCGGGAGTGCCCTGCACCTCTGTCCTGTGCAGTCCACGGCATTTTGCTGGAAGAGGGTATTGAAGGGTGAATTAAAGCCTTCTGCTGCGAGGGGAGACGCTTCCCGTGCCGGAGGCGATGGGCACGCAGGGCTGGGCTACCATCCTCACCGAATGGCACGGCTCGGGGCAGCGAGGAATTGAAAGCCTGACCAAGTTGGAGCAGGACCAGAGCTGGTCCAGCTCCCCGCAGCCTCCATCGGCACCCGGAGCCACTCCCAGCTCCCCCGGCAGGTCCCTGTGGGGCATCCCAGCCCAGGGCGTCCTCATCCCTCGCAGGCGGGAGCGCGTTCGCTCCATCAGTCCCGGTCAGAGTCACCGCGAGTCCGCCGGGGCAGGGACACCCCGCTGCGTGTCCCACGGTGGAGGGGCCAGCCCCAGACATCCCCGCCCAGGGCAGCGTTGTGGGCTCCCCCGAGCCCCCCGCCTTCGCCAGGAGGCGATTCCCGGCGGGAGGCGGGCAGGGGGGCGGCCGCTCCCCGGGGCACTGGCAGCCTTGGCACCCGCCGCCGTGGCTTTGGGTGGCCCCGGCCCACCCAGCCGCACCCGGGGCTGCTGCCTGCCCGCCAGACACCGCGCTCAGCTTTAATTAGCAGGGTGGTTTAATGAACGGCAGCTCGGCTGCGACCGCGGAGCCTTCCTGGCTGAGCGGCCGCGGTTTGTTATGGCTGTATCTGCCTGTCCCCCTTTGCACCCGGGGTGCCCCCTCCTCTTCCTCGCGGGGAGCAGGGCACTGCGACTGCAGCGGGACCCAGCCCTTAGCACACACCGGAGAACCCACATCAGAGGGAGCGGGTGGGAGCAGCCCAGCACGCAGGAGCAGTGCCAGGGAGCCGGGGATGCCTGGCCTTGCCAGGGCTCTGCCGGAGGGCTACTGGGGATGCCGCTCCCCCTGAAAGATGCTTCCCTTGATACCAGCAGAGGGGTGATGGACGCGCCCGGGTTTGCTGCTCTGTCCCCTCGTGCTGCCCCATCCGTGGGCAGACATCGAGCATCACGCTGCTGTCTTGGGGCTGGAGGCATTTATCTGTCCTGGGAAGCCTGTGAGAGCGTTATTAAAATGAGCATCGCCAAATGGCCACTGCGGAGGGGCAGGTGCCTCCTGCCCTCGACAGGGCTGATATTCCTGGGGGGCGTTGAGCAGCCCCTGCCTTCGGAGGGAGAGCGCGGCTTCCCGCGCACACGGTGCTAACGAAGCCCCCGGGAGCACAGGCAGCACGAGAGCCCGCGATGAAGGGACAAAAGCACTTGTTGAAAGAGGCAGCCAGGTGGGAGCAGCTGCAGGCACCTCTCCGGCTCTCCGTGCCGGCAGCAGGGCGCTGGGACGGGCAGCACCGCTGGCACCTCACTCCTAATTGGCGACCCCCGGATGGAGGCGGCAATTAGAGCTCCAGCCCTCCCCTCCGCTGGGACTCTCATTAACCACCTCTGGCTGCATCCCGCGGGGAGTTGGGTTGTGGGAGGCCGAGGTGGGGTGACAACGCTGCCCACCCTCGCTGGAGCGGGAGCAAGGTGAAAATTTGTAGCTGCACTAATTGGCCTCTCTGCTGTCGAGTTGTGTTGAGTGGAGAGCAGGGAGGTCAGCAGATACAGGGTCATCCTCCTCCTCCTTCTTAGAGCAGAGGGTGCCTGTCCCCAGGGGCTTCTGATTTCCTTTTATTCCCTTCCCCGAAGCAGGTTTTGCAGCAAGCAAACTGCCACGGTGACACTGCAGGTTCAGCTCCAGCTCTGGAAAGAGGAAGGATTCAGCAGCTAGAGAGGAAAAAAAAAATAATTCCCCTTGCCGAGTATTGGGGGCCAGATACTCACAGTTTTGATTACACTGAAGCCTATTTTATCCCTGTCCAGCTTGATATTATTTTTCATGACTTATAGCTAAGCAGAATCATTACACGACTCATTAAAATCACCTTCTGAACGTGCCATTTTGGGAGACCTGAAAAAGGGGAAAATAAGTAAAAAGCACAAGTGTGGACCCGTCTCTGCACACCAGGTTGATCAGGATGAACCAGCCTCATCTACTGCATGTGGAGAGCTGAGGCTTTGCTGAAAAATAGGGATGTTGGTGTAGAAGTCTGTGCCTGTAGGTGGGCAGCAAGGGTACAGTCCCAAAATTAGAGCACTGATGCAGCAGGTTGGGAAAAGCTGGTGGAACACAGCATCCATCTCTCCCCTCCATCCAGACATCCAGCGGCTCCTCTTGCTGAGATGAGATACCCAGCTCACCGTGGGAAGCCGGTGGCTGCCAAGGACAGATCCTGATGGCAAACAGCATCTTTGATCTTGCCGTGGCCGGCACTGGCAAGGCTGCCCTGTGGGGTTGGCTGTAAATAGGGCACAGCAGCTCCCCGCTCCCAGCCTCAAATATCTCTGTCTGTTCTACCCCAGCCACAAACCCTCCCCCGGACTAGAAGGAGGGAAAATGAAATGCTACGATTTGCAGATTTGGTGGAGATAAATCCCCATGGAAGCCGTGGCTGGAGATGCCCAGGCCGATAGCGCCAGGCTGTGCGTGCCACAAGTGCCCTGTCTCCCACCGTGCCCACTGCCCTGACCTCGGGGCTGTCCTGTTTGTGGGGAGAAGCTGGGAAATCCCCTGCTGCCCTGCTTGGGGATGGCAGAGGGCCAGGCTGATCCTGTCAAACCCTGAGGGTGGATCACTCCATGGGCAAAATCATCTCAGATGAAGCGTGGGGGGAAAAGCAGAGCAGTTATGCATAGGGGGCGGGCACTCGTGTAGTGAGAGGATTTGGCCTCAGCTGCTGGGAAGGGCAGGCAGGCTCAGCAGCGTACCTGAGCTCTGAAAAGGGCAGAAGGGATGAAAAGGACAGCCAGCTCCCAGGAGACCATCAGCAGGGAGTGATGTGATGGGGACCAGTCCTTCCAGGATGACGCTGGGCGGGATGCAGGGCGGAAGGGCTGCTGGTTCTCACAGGCTGTGAGCTGAAAGCTGAGAGGAGCCCAGGAAGGGAGGAAAAAACCCCTGACGTGTGCCATATTTCATAACAGGAGATGTGAAACTTTAATGGGCTCTGTGATATCAAAGAGGACAGGAAGCCTAAACCTGTAGGCAGCACATGAAACCCAACAGCAACACACGATCCCATCGCCCGCAGCGTCCGCCGGCTGCCCCCGAGGACAGCCCCATCCCTGCAGCACCAGCCCTCTGCTGTGCCCCAAGACATGCCAGTGCAAGAGATCCTGACCCAAAGAGCTGGGCCAGAGCAGCAAACCAGGGTTCTGAATAAAATGTGACAATGCCCGAGGCCAGGCTCTGGCGGAGGGCGAGCTGGGAGAGCGTCCCAGCGCTCAGGGCTGGCAGGTTCGTCCCCGTGAGTTGTGGCCAGTGCTGTATTTCTCTGCTGCAAAGTTGAGCTGTAAATCCCGGACAGAGGATCTCACGGAGGCACCAAGGGACAGGCACTGACAAAATTTATGGCTTAAAGGCGGCAGAAACGTGCCATAAATATAAGAGGTGTGCAGGAGAGCTGGGTCCTGCACTTCCCAAGGGGAGGCTCATCCCCTTGCCTGTCCTCTCCTCTCATTTTGGTTTGGCAGCCGGTGTTCATTACTGTTAAAACATCCCCAACTCTGAAAGGAGCCAGTACCTGTCACTGGAAGCACCAGGAAGGACTGTAACAGGTAACAACCACCATGACACACCAGTGGCATCAGGAATAAGAGGGAGCTGGGATTTGGAGTGGTGACACCTGCAGACTCTCCTTGTCACCACCATCTGGGCTTTGCTGCCCGTGGTTGGTCTCTCCCAGAGTTTAGTCCCCCTAGCCACATCCCACGAGCTCACTTGCCATCAATCCTCACTGGGACAGAGCCCTTTGGCTGCTCACAGACCCTGTTTAAGGCCAGAAAAGATGATTTCAGCTGTGCTTGCACTTATGCTGGGGAATAAATCTGCGGCAGTCGCAACTTCTCTGCCAAGTGACACCAGTGGTGGCCAGCCAGGCTGTGACAGAGGGCAGTGCAAGAGCTGAATGTGCCAGCCCTTCATGGGTGGCACAGGGATGGCACTGGGATGGTGCTATGATGGTGCTAGGATGGTGCTGGGATAGTGCTGGGATAGTGCTGGGATGCAGGCTGCAAGAACACTGGGGTTTCATTGCAGGTGGGGGAAAACAAGCATCTGTACCTCAGAACAATGGCCAAGGAATCAGAGAATGTTACCAATGGGCTGAAGAAGGAAAGGGAAAGGTCTCCTGGGAGGATTAACCTGGCATTTGATCCCAGTTATACCCCAGGTGTGCCAAATCCATGGGCATGGGAAAAGAAGACGAAAACAGGTTCAAAGGGACAAGGTGGAAAATCCTGTCAGAAATGTGAAAGAATAAAAGCAGCTGAGGGTTTACCTAATAAACATTTATCCAGGAATTAAAAATAATAATAATGAAGGAAATTAAAGTTCTGCTGTTCACTTCACTTTGGGACTATGCCCTGATGGGGGATTTATAAGCCACGTTATCTTTCTCAGGGGAGGGATTTGCAAACCTGTGCCCTTACCTATCACATGAGGCAGGTGTGGGTACCACACACTTGGCTTTCCTGGGCACAGCTGATGCTTCTGCCTGGAAACCACAGAGGGAGCAAAATCTGGGTCTGGGATGAGAGGTGATCCCGTCTGGTGGGGACAGACACCACAGCACAATGGGGCAACTACAGCTGTGTCCTCGAGCCAGTGACAGGAAAACACAATTCCAAAAAAGGAACGTGCTCCTCTAGCCCAGCCAGACCCATGAGCACCACAGCAGAGCCCCACTGAGCTCATCCCAGCAGAGATGTTTCTGCCCAAAGGCAGAGGCTCGTTTCCAAGGTCTACACGTTCAGAAGTCCCAGCAAGGAAGGATAAAGCCGTGGAAGAGATTCCAGGAGGGAATGTGGACCCAGCAGCGCTTCTGCTGCAGGGGCTGGGAGAGGCGTGCTGTTTGCTCCAGCACTGGGATTGATCTGGGGTGGGAGAGCAGCAGAACTCAGGTCCCAAAATCCCTAAGGATCACCCCTTGCCCGGCAAGTCAAAACACCGCGGGCAGAGCCCGGCTCAGCCGCACGCACCCACAGCCACGCGTGGGGCACCAGCCGCACCCACCGGGCACAGTCCTGGGGCCGAGGGGGGACAGATGACACCCCTCGAAAAGCGAATTAAGCTCCGGCGCTCGATGCGGGTCCCACGCGGGGACCGGCCCGGCCCGGGCGGCACCGCCACGACCTCTGGTGGCCACGGGGGGCACGGGCGGGACCGGGACTGTGGCCAGCGACACCTTCCAGGGGTCGGGCTGTGACCAGCGACACCTTCCATGGCCGGGATGTGACCAACGACACCTTCCAGGGCCGGGATGTGACCAACGACACCTTCCAGGGCCGGGATGTGACCAGTGACACCTTCCAGGGGCTGGGCTGAGACCAACGACACCTTTCAGGGCCGGGCTGCGACCAGTGACACCTTCCAGGGGCCGGGCTGTGACCAGTGACACCTTCCAGGGCCGGGATGTGGCCAGTGACACCTTCCAGGGGCCGGGCTGCTCCAGCCGGCCGGGAACGCTCCCAGTGCTCCTGCTGGGCTCTTACAAAGGGTTTTCTGCCGCATCTCGCAGCGTTTAAGAGTGTCTGGGCTTTAATGTCTGGGCTACTCCCCACTGAGTTGTAAATAATTTTTTCCAGCACGGAATGTTGTTTACTAACATGTTATTGAGGGCTTCTTTTCCAAAGAGGGATGAGGCTTGGACACGGACAGCGACAGCTCAGCCAGAGCTCTGGACTGTGGCTGATCAGACACTCTTTGAAACTCATTTACAAAATTCAGAGGGAAACTTTGCAGTTTAGAAACACAACATTGTCTCCCCTCTGTCTCAGTATTTTATTTACTGTTTTTCTATGGTCTATCCCAGTTCCATGTACCAGCTCCCAGTCTGAGCAGGGGTTTGGATCTGGGTTTGATGCACACACTGCCCATGTCTCACCACTCACACTGTTTCATGTCAGTGTGTCTGCTGGGATGGCTCCAGCCACCTCAGGAGAGAGCTCACCTCTGCTCTGCTGAGACCCCACCTGCAGTCCTGTGTCCAGCTCTGGGACCCAGCACAAGGAGGACATGGACCTGTTGGATTGAGCCCAGAGGAGGCCGGAAAGATGCTCCAAGGGCCAGAGCATCTCTGCTATGGAGACAGGCTGAGAGAGCTGTGGTTGTTTAGCCAGGAGAAGAGAAGGCTACAGAGAGACCTTAGAGCCCCTTCCAGTGCCTAAATGGGCTACAAGGGAGCTGGACAGGAACTTTTGACAAGGGCATGGAGTGACAGGACAAGGGGGAATGGCTTCAAATTGACAGTGGGCAGGTTTAGACAGTTATTAGGAAGAACTTCTTCCCTGTATGGTTGGTGAGGCGCTGACACAGGTTGCCCAGAGAGGCTGTGACTGCCCCAGCTCTGGTCACCTTCAAGGCCAGCTTGGATGGGGCTTTGAGCAACCTGCTCTAGTGGAAGGTGTCCCTGCCCATGGCAGGAGGTTGTAAGTAGGTAACCTTTAAGGTCCCTTTCCACTCAAACCATTCCGGAATTCTATGATTCTATGTCATGCTCCCTCAGTCTCCTGGGATCCAGAGAAACCCCCAAGGGACAAACTGTTCCTTTTCCCTGTGGGAAGCAGAGCCTGGATGCTCAGACACACAAACTCTGGCTACTGGGGTGTCATCTGAGAAGCAGCAGAGCTGCAACGTGACGCTGGGAAATTACAGAGTCAATGGAACAGCTCTAATGAGAAAATGAACCAGACATCATATGGTGTTGATTTAGTGCTCAAATACGAAGAATAGGGGAAAGGGGGGAAAATAATGCCAAGCCAACCTCAAGCCCCCAGGAGTTTATAAAGGCATTTTGTGCAAACACAGTGCTGTTACCCCAAGGAGCAGGCAGTGCTCCTGCCCATGCTCACCCAGGGCTGCAGTTAATCTGCTTTGGGCAAACCAGAATCAAAGTCCCCAACTCTGTTAAGAGCCACCTCTTGTGGTGTCTTAAACGTCTGAGCAACTCAACGCTGCTTTGTGACAGGCTGGCAAAGACGAAGGGAACAAAAGAGTCATCCAGTGTGACCCCATCAGCTTTGCCCCATGAGATAATGATGATGCTTCTGTCGTTTGAGGCACCTCATCAGCATGTTCTAAAAGTTGTGTGTTTGGGGTGCTGTGAGAGCTGGTCTTGCTGGGGAATGCGACAGACTGTGACCACCTTTCATCTCCTGTGGCTACAAAAACTAAACATCCTTTGTAAGGAGTCCCAGGGCTGGCGTCTAAAGATAAAAATGAAGCCTGTTTTGGTTTCTTTTAGAAACCTGAGTGCCAGCTGTTAGCAAAGCAAGCACACCCCACAGCCAGGCTCCAGGTTGTTAAACTGAAGGAGGTTTCCTAAGCAATGGAACCCTGAACCTTCCCTGTGTCAGGGCGGCTCTGCCCTCCCTCAGGTGATGGCTGCAAGGAGCTGCAGAAGGCTCTGGATTTCAATCAGACACACGAGTCTGCAAATCATTCTATTAAACCATTCTATTAAAACTGTTACACAAATACAAGTCTCCCTTGAAATGCTCTGTGACCAAGGGTGTCCTGCTGCCCAGTCAGCCTGGCTGGGGGAAACACAGCAGTTCAGCTGAGGCCATTCTGTGAACTGAAGCTGATTCAGAAATCTGAGCTGCCAGCAGCCTGTGGAGTTTGAATCACCCACACTGAGTCCCCTCAGTGAAGGCAGAGGCCGACCTGTGTTTGGAGAAGATGTAATTAGAAGAGATCCCAGATCATTAGCTTCATTACTGGAGCTGTGATTAATAGCAGTGGCAGCAGTGTGGAGCATCACCAGGGAGGATGGATGTGGGATCCCAGCCCGCAGTGATTTCCCACCTCCAAGAGCTGCCCCCGGTGGCTGGAAAGGGAATTGAAATTGCTTCCCAGGGTTGCAGGGTTGTAGAGTCAGTGGAGTGGTGCTGGGGATATGGAAGCTTTGGCTCTGGGGCTGTTGGGGTTGTGGACCCTGCATGTCTGTCCTGCACCATCACCTGTGCTCTCCTGCTGTCATCCACAGCCCTTGATTCACCCCGTGGGTGGACATTGCCATGCTTGGTTGGCACCCGGGACACTGCATCTAATATAGAATACTCCAGGCATGTCACAGTGGTCTGCTTGGAATCTTTTTAAACTCATTCCCTGACTGTGCTGTGGTGGTCACACCCCGACTCCTCACCACTGTTACACGGCTCCTGCTATTCCTGCTGCCATCCTCTGCTCCCCTCCCTCTCCCCAGCTCACGTAGCTGAGTGTGCATCCTGATGGGATTTCTTCTCTAATAACCGAATTAACACGCCAGCAGCAAGTGCTACTGAGTGTCAGAAGGAGCCGGAGAGGCCGTTCCTGGGCTGGAGGAGGCAGGCGGTGGGGCCGGCGGGGCTGCAGCAGAGCCGGCTCCTCCTCCGAGATGCTGAAGGTGGCAGCATGTACCGGCAAAAGCGAACCGGCCGGCAGCGAACCTCCTCTCCCTGCAAAAAACATCGGGAGTTTACAGGGTTATCTTGCTACAGGCCAGGAGCAAAAATAAATAAGCCCCCAAGCTTGCCAGCTCTGGTCTCCTGAACCCTGGAACGGCCCCGTGTGTGCAGGAATGTCCCCTCGTGGGGTGGGGCAGGGGTTGACACAGCTCACCTGTGCACACACAGCCCGTGTGAGGAGCTTGTGTGGATGTTTGCCTTCCTAGGATGTCCTTGGGATATTCTCTGGATGTACTCCTTGCTTGGAGTGTTTCATTCATCCACCTTCCAGCAGCTTTGCTCTGCACCACACCAGGGTAGCCCCTGCTCAGCCCAGCTGCTTCCTCCCTCGCACAAGCCTCGTGGGAGGGATTTTGGGTGATGAGAGTCTCCTCGAAAGGGAGACCCAGGGAGAGCACCCCACACCCCAGCTGGCAGCCAGAGAGTCAGTGCCACAGGGAGCTGCTGCTGGCTGTGCTCGGTGGGTGACTGGGCCACTGCAGGTGACAAGTGATGCTTCTGGCCTGTAAATCAGTCAGGAAGGCAATCAGGCACATGGTGAGCGGTGTTTGTGGTGCACGTGCCAGGCTGATGGAAATTTTCCATGCTCTAAAATTTATGGCAAATACAGTTTGGGCTTGGAATTGTTTTTTGATGGGGTTTTTTTCCACGGTGTTGAGAGGTTTGCTCTGTTGGAAGGGGAGTACTTTGTTTCAGAAAGGTTTGTTTTCAGTTCTGAGATGTTTAAAGACATGCTTGTGGTTTTAAAGGGGAAGAAAATTATAAGTGAAAGCACCTTGGAGAGTAGAAGTGAAGAAAACAAAAAGTAGTCTCTTCAGAAGCTTATTTCTAAATGTTCCATAGCTGACACATTCACTTTTCTTTCTGTTGTTCCCAGAACAAGGTGCTCTCCCTGTTAATAAAATCCTCCAGGACTCAGGAATAGGAACAACCCAGCACCCAGATGGAAGCATCAGCAAAGCTGTGTAGAAGCCCAGAGCATGGGAAAAAAAATCAAATGAGCATCACACAAAACGTGTGGGAGGCAGCATCTCTGGTGGTACATGGCCAGGCACACACCCAAATCCCAGCCCTTCCAAATGCTGCAAAATCCCCAAGTATCCCAACTGTGGCAGCCCTGGGGCTCCTGGGACTCAGGAGACCTCCTGACCACCACATGTGAGTGAGGATACTTGCAGAGTTTGAACTCCAAGGGATTAAAGGCCAGCCAACAGAACCTCACCTAAAATTCAGCTGCAGAGTGCAAGGATTCAGAGGAAGGGATCAAACCCAC
Source organism: Corapipo altera (assembly GCF_003945725.1). Lineage (NCBI taxonomy): Eukaryota > Metazoa > Chordata > Aves > Passeriformes > Pipridae > Corapipo > Corapipo altera. The sequence goes on along the minus strand of NW_020884894.1, from coordinate 11,887,004 downwards.
CCAACAGCCACCTCTAACCACCCAAACTGCACTTTCAAGAGGTCTCCAAATGCCTGTGCTTCGGGAGCTCATTAAAGATGTTTCTCCTGGCTCTCTCCAGGAGCAGGGATGGGATGGGCAGCAAAGCCATCCCCTGCCAGCACAGGCACAGTGAGTGGTGCCAGCCAGGGTGCAGGTTTGGCACTTGCACTGGTTCAGGGGCAGGAACACACAGGCCTGTGGCAGCAGGTTGCAATTTTCCCTAAGGAAAGCCTGTCTGGCAATTCCCAGTGCTAATCTACTGTGAGCTGTCACAGGCAAGGATCCTTCCTCAGGCCTGAGGAGGTAAAGCCATGATGGACCAAGAGGATGCAGCCTCTGGAGTCTGTAACCCCCGGGCTCTGCAGCAGGGAGAGCCATCACCTCATGGGAGCTGAGGGACAAAACGGCTCAGAATTGCCAAAAGTTCCACTAGAGCTGGTTACCACTGTCCCCCTGGATTGTCACCTGCCCCTGGGGGCTGGTGGGCCCCGGGCAGTGGCCGTGCACAGGGCATGGCCATGGCTGAGACTGGGCAAGGGGGGTCCCACCTGTGTCTCTGCACTCACTCACCTTGGCAAAGACAAGGACAGATTTACTATGTTTTTGTTTGTTTTATTTTCGTTGTAACTTGGGTGGAGGGGAGGTTTCCTGGGAAGGCACTGCTGCTCCCTGTGACCTCTCCCAGACATCCCTGGTACTTTGCCAAGGAGAAGCAAAAGCACATCTCAGGGAGGCTCCACACTCACCCCAAATTCATCTGTTCCATCTGGAAAAGGAGCTACCACTTCCCAGCCTGGTCTTCCATCAAGAAATGCTCCTTGTGGAAGGTGGTCTAGTGGAAGGTGTCTCTGCCCGTTGCAGGGGGTTGGAATGAGACGAGCTTTAAGTACCGTTCCAGCCCAAACCATTGCAGGATTCTGTTATTCCTCCAGTCCTGGGGCAGGTGTAGGGCATTTATTTTGTGCTATAGTTGCCTCAGTGATTGTGTGGCACACGATGATGGAGAAAGGGAGGAAGTTGACCTAAAACAACTGGAAGGGAAGCAGTGGTTTCCTTCAAAGGGACAGGATTACAGCCAGAAGCAGAGGCACGGCCAAGGGAGCAACACGGGGAGACCAGAGCATCCCCACAGCCCCAGGCTGCTCTGCACCCCTGGGCTCATGGCAGAGAGAGAAAAGGAGAAAGAAATGCAGTGCAGCTGGTAATTTTAATTTCCCTGACACTGGCTGAGGATGAAGCCGTCCTCCTAATTAATTGCAATTGTTTTTGGACAAAGCAGGAAGGAGGGAGGGAGAGCTGCCTCTGCTCGCTGAAGTGGGAAGCAAGAGCCTCTGGATGGAAATCTGGGTGCTGAAGGAGCTGCAGCTGCGGCTCAGGTGCCACCGTACCCCCGGGAAGGGGCTGGAGCCAGAGGCGAGGGTTGGGAGGAGGGAAGGGGCCGGCTGGCACCTCTCTCCCTGCCGGATGAGGTGGCGGGAGATGCCCGACTCATTGTTCCCGGCTCCGGCCGGGGCACAGGATATCCTGGAGCAGTTGTCAGACTCAGCATCTGCAAGGGGTAGCGGGGGGGAACATGACTGGATTGGACCCGCTACAAAAAGGGCACTTGGGTTTATTTTTCTCTGAGAAAAGCCACTTCTAAATGGTGCCGAGGCTGCGAGGACATCACAGCAATTTGGAGCGAAGCGAGAAAACTGGCTTAATGTGCTCTCATCTGCTGAAAAGTTAAACCCGAGGGGTTATAGTGACCTATAACATTGTTAATGTGGGTGTTGGGTGAAGGAGTGGGGTGGAAAAACCACAGCCAGCGAGCAGCGGGCTGGAGGGAGGGGAAGCCTCCCAAGGTCTGATAAGCCCCGGGGACGCGGCGGTCCCGCTCTATCTGCCCGGCTGGGTCTGGCTGGCGCCTGCTGTACCTTGGCAAGGCCACCCAGCCCTGCCAGCGCCACGGCCCCCGAGCCCCGGGACATTTCCTGCAGCTCCCGGGAGTGCACGGCAGCACCCGCAGCCCTCGGGCTGGAGATGGACCCGACCTGCCGCGTGTCGCGCTGGCTCCTCGCCACTCCCGGTATCGAGCTGCTAAAAATAATCCGGAGGCAGCAGAGAGAATGCAGCGGGTCCCAGAGCCCTCCCAGCCTGGCCTCACGGCGCTGGGTCACTTTGGCAGATGGGGCTGAAGGGGCTGAAGGGGCTGAGGCGGCCGCGCTCGTGTCCCGAGGGGCCCTGGGAGCCGGGGAGGGATCTGCCTTTCCCCATCCATCCTGAAACTACAGCCAAATGAGCTCCACGGAGGTGCCAGACCCGGTCTGATTTCCTCCCATCTGCTTTCCCAGCGATGGGATACTGCAGGCAGAGATGGAGCTGATCCTGCCACCAACTCTACCAGTGGCCTCGGTCACATCCCTGCACCTCCACTGCTCACACAGGCCAGGAGACCCCTCGGCTCGTGCTGGCGAGGGGGGATCCCTGCAAGCGCTGCCCCACCGCCTACCTGCTTTCCTTTGGGGCTTTTTGGGGCTCTGGGGTTTTTATCAGGGCTCAGGCAGCAGGTGGGAGGGGGAGTACAGCAACCCCACACTTGTGCCTTTGTGCCAGCACCCACAATCTGGGAGCACAGCTCATGCCTGCCCACGCACTCCCCACCAGCTCCTGCTCTGGGAGGTGTCACAGCTCCACTGAAACGCTGGGATAATATTCCTTGGGTTTTCCTCTGTCTCTAACAGTGGCTGATTGAAACTGCTGAGACCTCTCGAATTCAAAATGCCCCAGTGAACACCAGAAATATGTATTTTTATCCTATTTGGGTTATCACTTGGCTGCTCATTTATTACAGTTACACCCCAAATATATGCACAGGGGAGCTTAAGGGAGTGCAGCAACCAGGATTGGGTTTCTCCAGACCATGAGTCAAGAAAAACTATCAGGAAAGGAGTTTTTTGGCAAAAATGGAGATATAAAAAGATCAGTCGGGCTTGGTAGGAGAAAAGGGCAACTGAATTGGGTAAAATATTTCATTTTGGAGCCTGACTTCGTTCTTTAAATTCCACTGGAGTACATTTGGTGAGGAAATGTCAGTACAGAAAAAGTGTAAAGTCCTCCTGAGACAACCAGTGTGACTCGGGGGAAAAAAAGTCGGGTTTTTTTTTCCCTCCTAAAAAAAAATGTGATGAACAAAACAGGAGTTCGTGAAGTGTTTGACTTGACATGACTCTGCCTATTTCTGTGTGAGAAAAAAAAGAACAGAACCCCTCGGTGCCGTGACTCAGTGACTCTGCCCGGGGCCGGAGCAGCTCCCGCCCGCACACCCGGCCCCGGGTGGCCGTCGGTCCTGCCGGGCTGTCGGTCCTGCCGGGCTGTCGGTCCTGCCGGGCCGTCGGTCCTGCCGGGCCGTCGGTCCTGCCGGGCTGTCGGTCCTGCCGCTCGCCCGGCTCAGCCTCCCCTGGCGACGTGGCATCCGCCACCAGCTCCTGCCAGCGGTAACGGGGATAATACCCAGCTTTTAAGGGATGAAGCGCGCCGGGCAGGGGAGCCGGTCCCGGCTGCTGGAGCGATTCCTCGTCAGCATCTGTCAGGGAAGATTAATGCCTAAGTAGGTTGTGGGCTGGCTTCCAGCAGCATTTTTAATAATCAGATGCTGCGCGCTGTTTGAGCAGCCCGTGGAAATGAAGTTGCCTCATTACCAGAAAGAAACAAATATGTTGACATGAAGTAGCTCATTTGCTGGGGATGTTAAAGCTGGTGACAACCCCGATTCACGCCTGGGGGGCTGCTGACACCCCCCAAACCCTCTCCTGGGCTGCAGCGTTGCCTGTCCTGGCTCAGGGGCCAGAGGAGGGATGTGCAACCAGCACAGCTCCTACAAAAAATGTAAATAAGGCCCCCAAGCTGGCACTTACAAGGTCTTGCAGATAAAAAAAAAAAAAAAAGACCAAATTCCTGCCCCCCAGGGAAGGAGTCTGGCTGGGTATGGATGTGGGGGCTGGGAGCCCACGTGCTGGGATTGTGCCTCGGAGCATGTCCAAGGCTGTGGCAGCACCACTGGGGGAAGTGTCTCCTTGTGACTCATCAGAAACGTCACCAATCGGCAGCAGTTGGAATATGGTGGAAAACGGCACCAAACTGCTGCCTGATGCTGCTGTAAAATCCGTGTTGCTCTGGAGTTTGCTCTTCATTTTCCTCCACCTGCAGAGAAAAGAAGCTGCTAAAGGAGGAAATCCCGGATATGTTAATGTGCAGTCCTCTTGCACCAGATCATGGATTCTAATCGTGCAGGATGCTGTGCTGCCGGCAGTGAGAGCCAGGGAGCAGAGGGCAGGACCTCATGCACCCAGCCACAGCGGCCAGAGGGGCTTGGGCATGTCCTGAAGCTTCACTGGGGCTGGAGACCCCGAGCAGCTGCCAAACCATCCTCATCTTCCTGGAGGCTCTCTTGGCACCAGCCCAGCATTAAACGGGAGCTTAACCATGTGGAGAGGCTGGGCAGGATATTAATAGAGCCCGGGCGGAACGCGCCGCTTATTGCAGGTCCCAAAATAGGCTGCCGAGCCCAGGGGTTGCCTGGCTGGGGCTGCCCCTGCGAGGGAAGCTCCCCAAAAGGGTGGAGAGGGCAGGGGCAGCACGTCTGGAGCTGGGCTGGGTCGGGAGGGCAGCGCTGGGCCCCGTCCCTCTCCTGGAGCAGCGGCAGCCAGCGAGAACCTTTCTCCCGGCAGTGAAAATGCATTTCTCCTCCCTGGCATTACACAAAGGCTCTGTGGGTGCCCCAGGCTGACCCCCATAAGAGGATTACCAGGCTATTAGTGGATTGGGACAGTGGAGAGGATGTTTGGAGAAATTTGCTCTCCTGCCCCTCGGAAAGCAATGCTCACAGAGTCGTGGGTGATGGCAAGGCTGCCCAGCCCTGTCCCCAGCCCTCTCAGCCAAAGGCCACCAGCAGAGGTGAGGACAACTGCAGGGCAAATTCCCGCAGTCGGGCTGCAGCGGGCACCTGGAGCCCTGAGTGGGCTCACAGAGATGAGTTACCAGGAATGGGATTTGCACTGGGCAAGGCTGAGCCCCCACACACCTGCAATCTGGCCACTACCACGGGACATTGCCAACTCACTGGGAAAGTTCCTTCCTCTGGAGCTGGAGTGATCCCAAAGCCTTACATTTATTTAACCTGAAAACGTAGCAGGGTGGAAAGAAATCTGGGAGAGGTATCGACAGCAAAATCCCATTATTGGCCATGAAATATGCATGTGCTGTAACTGTGTGGGAAGGGCAGGGGTGGCATCCCTCCAGCCTCTGCCACTAGCCCTGCATGGGCACCCTCAGCCCTGGGATGGGGCAGCACTGGCAGCTCAGCAGATCCCCATTTTGTGCCAGGACACAGAACAAATCCCTGCTCGTGCTCCCAGGGAGCAGCCCCTGCCCACGTGCTGTGCTGTGGTGCTGCCCAGGCTGGCAGGAGCCCAGTGTGCCCAGATATCCCCCTCAGGGTCTGGAATTCAAGGCACAAGCCAAAGCCACCCTGCCTCTGTGCTTGCCCTTCGAAAGTCTTCCCTCGTGCTGATCCCACCCAGCCCCTTAGATCCCTGAATTGACTTGACATTTGGGGTTCTTTGGGCATATTTTCCCACCAGCTCCCGGGGGGAGTTCCAGGTTAACTCCTTTTGGCTCAGTGCTGCTCCCAGTGCCAGTTCCCATCGCTTTCTGCTGCTCTCATGAGGCAAAACTGGAACCACAAAGATGAAAAAAAAGGTGAAAATTTCTTGCTGGTGGAAAGCCCTTGGGAAGGGTGGGGATGCCCCAGAGCAGGCCTTTGTTATGGCTCCAATTAATTGTTGGTTGCTGTTGGAGGCAGAGGGGGCTCCATGGAAGTGAGACCTTGGTTGTGAGACCACAGAAATGGTGTACCCACTGCCCAGGCAGCTCCTGCCCCACACAGGGAGTGCTGTGGGGTTTGAGAGGTGCTGCCTGGCACTGTACCTTCCCAGCAATGGTGCTGCCTGTGCTGGTGGCTCTGTCACCCCTCTTCTCCCCGGGCTGTGCTCTGGCTTGAGGCTCAGGTACATCCCCATCCCTCTTTCCAGATGAAGGGGTGGAGATGTGCCTGAGCACAGTGAGACTCTGCACGGCCAAAACACCCTTTGGGGTCAAATGGACCCAGCTACAAGCCCAAACAGGGGATGTTTCACCCCAAAAACAGCTCCATCATCTCAGCATATCCTGAGAGCTGCTCCACACGTGCATTCACGTGTAAAATCAGCACCCAGCTAATTACCTCCAGCAATAAGGAAACCCTCTGTTTGTAGTGAGTATCTGCTTTAAAATGATGTTTTACACAACATAAAAGGATTATTTTATAATTAGCTGTCTTCTAAACCCCGGCCTATTGAAATTAGGATATTAAACCATACACCGTTCTCTGCTTTTTAAATATCATCTGGAAGTTGATTAGTTTTGCATTACTAAAGAGGAACCCATTGAAATATTTAATCATCATGAGACCTTTTTCAGAGAAATGTTAACATTTGATTTTTAAATTTTTTTTCCCTGGTAATTACTCCAGCTTTGCTTACACCAAAAAAAAGATTGTTGAAGCAATTTTCCCACAACGAAGGGATCAAAATAGTGCTGTGCTTAACACCTGGAGCATCCTTCTGTGCTTGCTGCCTGGCACAGCTCCAGGTGGGAGTTGCTGCTGCTGCTGCTCCCAGCCCAGCGACCACCCTTAGGACAGGATGTGATGCCCTGAGGGGGGGAACTTTTCCTTTCCCGAGGTGTTGATCTTGGCTCCAGGAGGAAGAGGTGGAAATGAGATCAGGTAATCTGCCCCAGGGGATGTATGATTTTATGCAGAGTGAAGACAGATCTGAGGACAGACAGACTGCAAACCATGACAGGAGAATGCTCAGGGACTCAGAGAGCTTGGACACATGAACCAGCACGGGGGTGTGGGACACTCCTGCTCACAAAAAGGGACCATGGGAGCTTCTGGTACGTTAAATTCAAAAGGAGAAGTTGGGGGGGAGTGTGGTTATTGCCTTTAAAACTGCACAGAGTTGCACATGGGCATAAAGGGCTGAACCATCACCGTGGTGCCAAAACTGCCCCACTCCAGGCAGGGCTGGGCTCAGGGGACGAGGGGCCAGACTTGCTCAGCCCTGCTGCTCTCACATGTAAAGCAAGGGGTCAGAGTCTGAGCCAGGAGGACCACGAGCCCCTGGGAGGAGCAGGATCCATCCTTCACTGGGTTCTGCTGCCGGCACAGGGAGCAGCTGCCTCCGCTCTGCCTGACCAGCCACGTCTGCACCCGCGCTGGGAACAAACCAACTGCATTCAAACACACTTTAAATTCATCTCCTGCTCCATGCCAGTCATCAAAAATGATGCATTTGTTGTGAAATGAAGCCAAGAGAGTAGTATCAAGAGCTTTTTTTTTTTTCAGTATGCCTTAAATGACAAGAACATTTTATTCTACGGGCGACAAAATTCTCGCCCGTTTGGGTCGAATAATGAGGAAAACATTTCTCACTTCAGGAAAACACTCCTGACAGCAGCAAAGGGGAAATGCACGTTTCAGTTTATAATTTCAAGTTACAAATTCGCATGCAAATGTATTTTTAGAAATTTGAAAGAGCTAAATCATACATTTTTGGCAGGTTTTTACTTGCAAGAGAAATTTCCAGCGTGGATATAGCTTTGTATTAAATTCCAGTATGTTGCTTAGAAAAAAAATCTAAAAGCTGTGGAAAAGCAAAGGAACCCTGTGAAATGCAGCTGGGTTTTTCCTTCAAGGCATATCCTATCCCACGGCTGCACTGGTGGGACTGGAAGTGTTTGTTCCATGCAAGAAAAATGGTTCCAAATTGACATTTGTGGATTGGTTTTTGCAGCCTGTGCATGTTGCATTTGCCCTTACGTTTGAGGTTAATTTTACCTTTCAGGCAGTTTAGGGGACAGAGTGGTGCTGGTGAATGCAGTGAAGTTGGGCACCACAGGGAGATGTGTCCACCTCCTCTCCCTGCCCAGCAAGAGATGGGGTTTTGTGTGGATACCACACTGGAAAGCCCTGAAATAGTTTGATTTTTGCAATATTCCCTTCTAAACAGTATTGGGAGAACTGATGTTTGACCTAAAGGACTCTAAAAACATTTGTCCTCATCAGAGGTCTATTTATTTTTCCCATGGAAAGCATTCCCTGCATAACCCAGAGCCACAAAGCCTAAACCCACCATTTCCAGCAAAAAGCTGCCTTAACCAGTAACAACCCATGTTCTTACCCCACCACTGCGAGGAAAACTCTCCTCCAAGCAGTGGCTCACTTTAAACTAATTTTAAATATGACTTTACAATTCTTCCCCTCCTTGTTTAAATACATAATTGTTTTTTTACTTGCAGCAATCTGCTCTGAGATGTTCGTGGTTGATTTATTGAATAACTTCTCCTGTGCATGTGGAATGTTGCCCATGAGTTATGGAGAGTTTGGTGCTCCATTCACCACCATCATTTTGCTGACATTTTGGTTTGACATCAGCACCCAGCACCCACGGGGCTGGGGAGGGCACTGGCAGGGGTTTCCCCGTGGTTACACACTCTCACAAATGCCATTTGTTCTAAAAAATTGAGGGTTTGGGTTGCAAAAGGAGGGCTGTGGGTCTGGGAATCCATGACAGGGGGCTTATCCCCAGGGCCTGGCTGTCCCTGGCTGTCCCTGGCTGTCCCTGGCTGTGCCATGGGCACACTGGCACTGTCTGCCTGCCTGGGCTCTCCCTGGCTCCAGGGGTGGGGGGTTTCTGTAGCCCAGAGCACAACATGTGAAGGATCCCCCCAAAAGAAAAAATATCCAGGAATAAGAAGCAGGGCTGTTGCTAGGGAACCAAACGTGAGCTCTCAAGTCCTTTTTTCCCTAAAGGAGTCCAAAAGAAATCCCCGAATTTCGGGTCATGTGCAAAGAGGCTCCGGGCTGGCACCTCCTCAGGGATGTTGGGATCTGGCAGAGCCACCCAGCACGTGGAGAGGGTGGTGGCAGGTTGTGATGAAGGATGGAGAAGGTGATGGAGGATGGAAAGGATGATGACGGGGGATGGAGAGGGCAGAGATGGAGAATAGGAAGGACAGTGATGGAGAATGGAGAAGGAGATGGTGGAGATTGGAAGAATGGATAATGGAGGACTAAGAAAGCAGTGGTGGAGGCATTCAAGGATGATGATGGAGGATGGAGAGGAACTAACTGGAGAAAGCAAAGTTGAGTTGGAAACAACCAAGGGCTGTCGTTGGGGCCACTCACTTGACCCAGAAGAAGGTTGATTATGTCTTGTTGCAGTCTCGTGCCAGCAGACATCATTTATGAGCCCCCAGCATTCCTGTATCATTAGGTCTGAAAAGGGTATAAAGTATGAGTGGTGTTAACAGGAATCAGAAGGCTGAGGGCTCTCCTGGCCCCCGGGGAGGGGAGTGCAACCACCACCTCACCAGTGACTCCCCACTGGTCACCCCTGTGTCCTGGGGCTGCTGTCAGGGCCAGGAGCACTGTGTGTCCCCACTGCAGCCACCCTGGCCCCAAATTCAGTCAACCTGCCAAGCACAGATCCCTCATCCTCCACAGGATGCTCTTCCTCATGTCCCTCCTCACAGAGCTCAAACCTCAGTCCTGGAGCATGGCACATGTCATTTCAGAGCCCTGAAATGACTCTCAGCCTCGTTGTCTTCCAGCTCTTCTGTTACTACACATAACTCTGACTTCTCCTATTATTTTTTGCTGAAAATATTTCAAATATTTTCCAGTGCAGAGAGCAGTGCACAGAAATGCTGTTTTCATCTCCCCAGGGGGCTGAGGAGCCAGCTTGATTTCCGCTCACCAAAATAGCCATGATATTACATGGATACATCATTTCTTTACAGGCTGCTTCCCACCAGGACTCCCAAGCAGCCAGGAAAAGGAGGCTCTCTGGTGCTACCCTGTGCCTGGGCTGACACATTTCAGACCTTACAGAGGGGCTGGCACGCTGCTTTTTTCCCTCTTTCCTGCAAAGAATTTGATTTTCTAAAACTTCCTATTTCTTTAGCACTGCCAGTTGTTGAGCTGATGGGCTCATCTTTTCAAGGGACACCGAAGTGAAGGGAGTTTAAAACATGCAGTTGGGATAACAGGATTGTTGCTGGCACTGCAAAATGCCACCTGTATCCTTCTGCATGCAAAGTCAGACGAGGGATTACAGTGTTTCCCAGATTAAGCCATTTTAAAGAATTCAGCAGCACAGGGGGTGCTGGCAACAGCCAGGGCTGAGATTCTGCTCACCACCTCCCAGGACTGCCAGGAAAGGCTGAAATGTTGGGTGCTCTGGTTTAATGCAGAACAAAGACATTTATTCATGATCCCCATGGGGTTATTGGTCTCAGAGAAGGCGTGGAAGGCTCCAGCTGCAGGAGAAGGGTGAAGGGCAGAGAAAGAGGGTGGACATGAAAGAGGGAAACTGAGCAGGTTGATTTTGGGAGAAGAGCCCTGATCAAGAAGAGCAGGCCCCACCACACCACCCTTGCACTGTCAGGATGTGAAGGATGCTCTTGCAGAGTGAGTGTGCCAAGCCCAGCTCCCTGGTTCCCAAACACTGCATTAAACATGAGACAATTCCCGGCAGTTGCTGCTCATCCTTCAGCAAGTTTTAACAATTTAGGGGCCAAGTCAAACCCCTTCAAACTGGAGGACTTTGGAGTTTTCAAACAAAAAATCCCTCTGCCCTGAGACCTCTCAAGCAGAGTCACAGGCTGCACCCAGCCACTCTTTTTTCCATTTCCCTGATATTCAGAGTTCAGCTTATTTGTCCACAGTAAAAGCCATTTTGTTGGAGAGGTGCCTTATCACAGCTGAGCCCCATCGGGTGGATGCTCGGAGGGGAATCTGACATCTGGCTGAGGCCCAAGGACTCTAAAGAAGATTTTAGTCTAAAACTCTTCATAATCCTGTGATAACATAACCTGAACTTGTTCTCTGAGTCACCCTTTTGCTACCAAATCAACCCAAACTTCAGTAATGACCTTTAAGCCCCCTCGACCAGCTCAGTGCTGGGAAAACAAGGGGATGTTTGTACATACCCAGAGCTGCAATTTAATCCTGCCTGGCTGGGGGAAGAGTGCACGGGACCGGCTTTTCTCTGGAAAATATAAACCAGTTCCTTCTTCCTCTGCCATTCCTTTTCTAAAGCAGAAATAGGACAAGCTCAGCATCTGGGGAGGACAGTGCTGGGGAGGATCCTGTGTCCAGGTCCCAGGCAGAGACCCAATGCAATGGGATCCTCCAGCCATTTCCACAACCACCTTCAGCCCACCAGGGTCTTCCTCAGAACCAGACCTGAGCTTTCCCACATCTCAGCCTCTGACCCAAAATCTGTAACCTTTGTACTCAGCAGGGTAAGGGACCCAGGTCCCTCTTTAGTTACACCAACTCTTCCTCTCTTTCTCCTGCCCCAGCCACTTTACTTGCTGTTTCCAGCCCTTCTTCAGCCCCAGTGCCCATCAGGCACTGCCTCCCTCCCTGTGCCAGGCACCTGCCCACTCCAGCTCTGGCTTAGCCCTGCCAAGGGATTAGGATTACACACACTGTCAGGCAAAAACATGCCTGGGAAGAAAGCACTTAGTGTTGTATTTTTTTTTCCTAAGTAGGTAAATATCCCTGTTGAGTGAAATATGAATATCCATCTTCAGGGTCAGGATGGGATTTGGTGCTGCAAATCTCTCTTCGGGCCAGCTCTCTCCATGAGGTTTAACCTGGGGTGACCCAGGCTGGAGCACAACATCTGTGTCTCAGGTGCACATGAGTCCTATTGACACATCCATCCCTTCCATTCCACCCTGTCCCACCCATCCTGTCCATCCCAAAAAGCAAAGGGACCAAAGGAAAGGGAAAAAAATCTGCTGTGAAACCCAGCTGAGCATCAACAACATCCTGGGTCAGCAGCCACCCAGGAATGGTCTGGGCTATTGCAGAGGGGAACTCATGGAAAACGGGAAGAGAAAGCTCCAAGGGAGACCTTAGAGCAGCTTCCAGTACCTAAAGGGGCTCCAGGAAAGCAGGAGAGGGACTTTGGACAAGGTCATGGGCTGACAGGACAAGGGACAATGGCTTCAAACTGCCAGAGGACAGGGTTAGATGGGATATCAGAAAGGAATTCTTGGCTGGGAGGGTGGGGAGGCCCTGACAGAGGTTGCCCTGTGAGCAGTCATGGATCCCCCATCCCTGGAAGTGCCCAAGGCCAGGTTGTATGGGCCTTTGAGCAACCTGGGGTAGTGGAAGGTGTCCCTGCTCATGGCAGGTGGTTGGAATGAGCTGCTCTTCATGGTCCTTCCAAACCAAACCGTTCTGTGGTTCTGTGATTCCATGAAAGGTTTCCTGTCAGGCTGATTGGAAGGTCAGTAGCCACTTCAAGTGCCGTTTTATTCACAGGATATTTAAATGTGCTGATTTTTCAGCATCCCAAGGGCAAAACCAGCAAAGCAGCAAATAAATAATACAATAAAACGATAATAATGAGAAATGTGCTGATGTAGGCAAAGACCAGGGACCAGCAAGAATTCAGCTCTGGACTTTGCTGCAAACATGGGACCATCTCATTTGCTACAGACGTGATATGTCCTGGATTTATTAGGCACAAAAAACAACTGAGCACACAAATAATGAGCGTGCAAAATACTGCGACACTTAATCTTCACACTTGCATTTCCCAGTGGGAATGTCTGGGTCTCGGGCAGGGAAGCCATGAGAGGCACCCAAAGGTTTGCAGGGACAGAGGGTGGGTGAGGAGCACCCAGGGGAGGACACAGTCCCCTCAGGTCCCAGGGGGTGGGATTAGTGCTGAGTACCCCAATTTTGCTACAGGGGCTGGAGGAGAGGGACACAATGCAAGCACTGGTATCTCTCAGCAGCAGCCTGGTCAGAGGTTGGGGGATGATGGAGCCAGAGGTGCCTCTACCCAGTACTCAGCCCCATAGGCTGGTTTGGGTCTGGGAGAAGCAACACGTTACCTGTCCAAATTTCTGGGAATCTCTTCCCTCATTTCATTTCTGTGGCTGTGCATTGGCATCTTGTCTTTAACAATAGTTAATTTTTCTGTTTGCTTGCTGATCTCATTGCATTTCACCTTTGGGGGTTTGTGGGGGTTTTTACTTGGTTTTTGTTTTTTGGGGGTTTTTTGCCCTTTTGACTGCAAAACCACGAAAACACTCAGAAAAGATGAATAAGATCAGACTATCTTACACATCTTACATCTCACTCCAGGAGCAAAGGCTTCAGGGAGGAAAACCACCAACCCCAGTGAGGATCCCAGTTCCCCCCACCAAGAGACTGGCACCTGTGGGGATCCTGTTGCTTTACAGCCTCAGCAGGAGACCCCAGCACAGCAGACCCACTGGTTTTGGGGGTCCAACTACAATCCAGCATCATCCACAAGCCTTCCCTAGAGCCAGCAAAAAGCAATAACCTCCCAAATCCCAGCAGAGGGAGTGACGGGGAGGTGCATTTTCATGTCATAAAAATGCTCTTCAAATAACTGCTTTTCTTCATTTGCTGACATTTAATGATGGGAAGCCAGGACAAAAATTCATTTCGGGGTGAGCCAACGTGACACTGGGCTTTCAGTCCTTCCACTCCAGTGAAATAAGAAATCTCTGTAGGTGGAGCAAAACAATTCATTCCACACTCAGGACATTTTGTTTGTTTTTAATATTTAATTGAGGCGAGGTAATTTCATGACCAAAGGTCAGTTCAAAGCCAACATTTGCAGTGTTTCACTCAGAAAAAGGTGAAACAAAAGGCTTTGACTCTTCAGGAAGGAGCGTTACTGGTTCTCCTGCCACTCTGTGCTAAAGCACTGGTGTGAATTCCCCCACACCAGGTCTGCCTCCTCCTGCTCTTCCCAAGGGCAGGAGTGGCTGAGGCAGCTCCTGCTGGAGGTGCCACCCTTGCCTGGATCTGGCTGGCACATCAGCCCTCATGCAGAAGTGGTTTTACACCATATTAAGCCCCCACAAAATGCAGATTTCATCCCCAGAACCCAGCTGATGGCACCTGAGCCCTTCAGTAACATCCCTGGGGAGAGATAACTCCAAATCACGAGGGGAAGAAATCACGACCCTTATTTTCAATGTAGTCCCCAAAATATCTTCCTCAGTGACTCCTGCACCTCCCAGGTTGAGGATGTGAAGAACATCTCCACTCACATTGTGGTGGCTGTTCCCAGACTCTGCCTCTTGCCCGGTGTGTTGGGATCAGTGGTGCCTCTTCTCTGTTCAGAACAGAACACGATGCTTTATGGCCCCTTTTTGGACCCATTCTTGGTTAAACCCAAGGGTTCCCACCCAGCAGGGCTTTTGTTCTGAACTCAGCTCTCAAATCGAGTGTGCCCAGTGAGGGACGAGTCCCAGGCCAGACCAGTCTTCCCAATCATAGCAGAGGGCAGTGCCCAGGGCAGTGTCCCTGGTCTGAGGGCTGTCAGGATGCTCCAGGGATGTGCTGCCCATCAGCCCCGTGCAGCTCCCACCCCTTCAGCAGGTCCAGCCACCTCCAGCCGTGTCCGTCCTCCCGCTGCCTGACACTGTCTCCTTCCCATCATATATCCAGTTGCCTGAAGTCCCCACTCACCGGAAAAAAGATGACATTTTAGAGGTAATTAATATCCAGGGAATATATATCTCTGCTTCCTATGCTTGTACATTTGTAACCTGAGTCTCTCTGCTCGCCTTTTCCCCACCTCTGCAGTGCCCTCTGGGCAGAGCTGAGTGCAGGGATGTGGGTGTGCCTTCCCCTCCCTGGCCCAGCCCCGGGGCTCAGACCCCACAGGCCCTTCTGAGTCTGTCCTTGCTGGGGAAGGACTGACCCCAAAATCAGCTGGAGGCCGTGCTCAGCACCCTGGGGAGAGCTGCCTTTCACCTCCCTGTGGCTCCGTTTTCCCTGGGGATCTGTGTCCTTGCCTTAAATCTGAAAGGCATTGCCAGGGCTGAACTGGGATAAGCTGAGAAACCCCAAAATGGACACTGTATTTCCATTTAATTAGCCACATGGTTCTGCTTTACCTCCAGAGACAGAACACAGAAGCAACACCAGGGAGGCTCCTGGGCCTCAGGAGGCTCAGAGCCCTTTGAACCAAGTGCATCTCCCACCACCCATTTCATTACTCCTCATCTGCCCTGATCAGGGTGATTTATTTGGACAGAGGCTCATCAAACATCACCAATGCCATGTACTGTTCATGGCCTCAAGTGATTTCCCACCCTGAACTCGAAGAAGCTCACCAGGAGGTAGGAGAGGAAGAGTCAGCACCACCTGCAGTCACCTACATCAATATTACATTTCTCAGCTCCGCTCTATCCAGCTGTCAGACACCCAAATTTGCATCTGCAGCTGGTGGAAACCTGGACACAGAACTACTGCCCAAGAGCAACAGGGTGCTGGGAGTTAGGCCAGAGAAGGCTGAGAGGTGGTTGAATCCTCCCAACATCCTCCGGAGGAGGGCAGGAGGAACAAAGTTCTGCTGCTCCACTGACATAGGACAGCTTCACTGTGGGCAATTCTCACAAAACAAGCAAAGCCCTTCCCACCAAAGCCAACAGCTGACAGGGCACCCAGCTGGGACAGGGGGAATGGTGTGGAGGTGCTCCTGAGACAGGGAGCAGAGCATGAAGACGAGCTCTGCTCTGCAGCCGAATGCAGCCAAGCTGGGTCTGGTTCCTGTCCCAGCACAGAACTGCAGGAGATCCTGGGAAAGGCAGCACTGCTGAGGGAAGCACATGGACAGGGGCACGGCTCCTCCATCCCTGCACACCCTGGCCAGCCCAGTGGTGTGTGACAGCAGCACTGCCATCACTCACTGGGGAAGTGCTGCCTCTGCACCCACAGGGAATTTAACAGGAGCACAGCCCGTCCACCCCGGGCTGTGACCTTGGAGAGCATCCTCAACAGGAGCTCTCCTTCCTTGAGGACACTGGCAGGTGTTGGAGCAGGTACTGCTCCCTGCAAGCAAGTTATCCACTGGGAATCAGCAATCCTGGGCATTAGGAGGATCAAGTTCCAGGACACAGAGTGAGGGGGATGTACAGCCTGGGGGGCCAGGAGGGGCCCAGGTTTGGAAGGAAGGGTGGGGAAGCAGCAAAGTCCCTGGTCTGGGTGTCACAATGCCAAGGTCATCCTCCTTGCAGTTTGTTTCCTGGTTTTAGGACACGATGCACCCGTTTGTGGCATGACTGGGTGCTGTGCTCTGGCCATGCAGGATGGCTGCAGGCTCAGCTCAGCTGACTCACAGTGCCTGAAAGTTGGATTTCTGCTCCCAAGGCCTGTGTTGCTCCCTTGTAAAGCCTGCAGCCAGAAGGGAGCCCCAGGCAACAAAAGGTGCATCAGCCACCCTAGCACACCTCTGCATTCCAACACAGTGATTCACACTGCTTTCCTCCTGGGATGATAAAATAAGCCTGGAATGACTCATCCCAGCTGTGGCTGTCAGCTTCCAGCTGTTGGCATGGAGGGACCCAGCTCCTGTGGGTCAAATCCTGCTTCCCTCCCTCCTCCACCAACCCAAGCTGCCTCCTTCAACAGCAGCTCAGCTGCAACCCCCTGCAGCAGAACTGAGGCAGGAGGAATCCCCTCTGCCCTGCTTGGGCAGAGCAGTGGATCAGTCACTGCAGCTCTTGGACCACCCTGTCATGGGCAGCTCAAATTGTGGGGTTTGGAACAGTGCATCTCCAAGACATGGATGTTCTGCCTGCACTGGGGCCCATGGAGACATCCAGGACGTGGCTCTTGCTGCCTCCAGACAGGGAGCATCTGGCAGCATCTGAGCTGGAGATGCTGCTCTCTCTCCACTGGCCATGCAGGGAAAACTGCAACGCAAATTAATGAAAGATTAAAACCTGAGCAGACCTTAGAGGAAGGAAAACTAGACACACCCTAAAAACCCCATGGAGCAACCTTGTTTCTCCTCCTTGATGCTCTGGGGAGGTTGTCTCAGCTCCACTCCAATCTCATCCAGGCCTGAGCACCCCAGCAGTGTCTCAGGACTTCCCTCCACATCTGCAACTGTGCCCTCACTGCTCCTCTGGAGCCCCGTGGGACACCCCTGTGATTCCCCAGCACGGTCCAGGTGAAGAACAGGTTGCAGTGACAGCCCCCTCCCTCCAGGGCAGCACCCAAGGGCAGCACAGCCCCCCCAAGGGCAGCACGGCCCATGTGCTCCGTGGGGGCTCATCCCAAAGCAGGCCCAGGTGTCCCCTCTGCCCTGCAGTGCCCCCTGTGCCACCGAACGGGGAGCAGAGGTCCTGTGTTCCACCCTGCATCGCTGGTGGTTCCTGTGTGGAAGCACATCTTGTGCTGCGTTTCCATGGAAACCAGCATCGCGCACGTGCCGGCGTGGCCGGGAGGCTCCCAACGCTGGGAGATGCCCCCCGTCAGTCCCGACATCCCCGTGGGTGCCTTTCCCTCCCCCCTTGGCTCTGGTGTCCCTCCTCAAGGTGTTCGCTGAGCAGTGGCAGCAGTGAGGAGCAGGGGAGCAGGGAGAAACCCATCTGTTGGCACTGCAGAGGATCCTGGGGGCACACGGCACGTGCCTCCGGCGTGCCCTGCTCTCTGCAGGATGTGTTTGCAGGGGGCACATGGAAATGTGCAGCTCCTGGCCCGGGGCAGTGCCAGAGATGCACCCCCGGACCGGGACGAGACCCACACAGGAAGCTTTCCCCTACTGTAGCTTTGCTGCCTCTGGGTCTCAAATTTCCGACCCATAATCACAGCCCTGCTATCCTTGCCCAACCCCTCTCTTCCCTACAGACATCTTCAGCACAGCTCCCTGCTGCTTCTCCCAGGCTGGTATTTGATGGCATCACTCCAGAGCCTGGGCTGCGTCAGAAGGGACGCGCTCGGAGCAGCCCGGGGGAGGTGCTGTGCCGGCTCTCCCCCATCCAGCACTGCAGGAGGGGTTGGATTGCTCCCTGTGCCGGCTCTCCCCCATCCAGCACTGCAGGAGGGGTTGGATTGCTCCCTGTGCCGGCTCTCCCCCATCCAGCACTGCAGGAGGGGTTGGGTTGCTCCGTGGAGCCAGGCTGGTGCAGGAGAAGGGGATTGTTCCCACGGTGCCAGGCTGGCAGTGGTGTGCCCAGCCTCCCTCCTCCGGGATCTGGAAGTCCTGTAGTTCCCCAATGCTATTAAACCCTTTATGAAACAGAAATTCCAACAATTATGCAGATTATCAAGCTAATCACTCTGCCCCATGTTTGGAGACACATCGCTCTGGCCACTCTCCTTCACGTCTTCTCCACTATTCATTCACAAACACCTCTGCAGAGGCACATCTGCCCCCTTCCCCTGGCTATGGTGCCCACCAGACAAAAACCACCACTGAAAGGTGGATTCCTGCCCTCAACCCTCACCAGCAGCAATGCAAACCCTGCTCACAGCTGGCAGGGGATGCTTACCCAGCTCCCACCAAGGAATTGATAAGAAAAGCGTTTTGCTGGTAAATAAAACCCCAGAAAAAGGAGGAAAAGGAACCACAGCCCACAGCCATCAGCCACCTGGAGCTGCAGGGACCCCCAGCAGTGGTCCGTGGCAGTGTCAGCATCCATATCAATGCTGATAAGGACTCAAAAACCCCCTTTCAAATCACAGAACCACAGAATGGTTGGGGTTGGGAGGGACCTTAAAGCTCATCTCATTCCAACACCCTGCCATGGGCAGGGACACCTTCCTCTAGACCAGATTGCTCAAAAACCCATCCAGCCTGGCCTTGGACACTTCCAGGAGGGGGCATCCACAGCTTCTCCAGTGGATATCTTGAGGGTATCCCGTGGGTAAGTGTTATCCCCAGGGAAAACATCCGAATTCAATGGTGAAGGAATTTGGGGACAACCTCTACTCCCAACACACAATTTTCATGCCCCTGGGTGTTCCCACATCACATCCTGGCTGATGGGCAGCACCACGCTGGGGTCAGCAGGGCTGCCTGTGTTTGGGCACGGCTGCTGCACAGACCCAGCACCCCGCAGCTTCAGCAGGTGCTCATCCCCAGGCATGTGGCTGACACTGGGCTGGAATAAAAGCCGGGCAAGTCTCCCTCCAAAGCACGCAGCCAAGTGCTGGCTTCCTCCAACAGGAGCTTGAAAACACTCTGTTTATAAAGGCAGAAGTTGGCTTCAAATTTTTTAAGGCAGCCTTGAACTCTGCGAGCTCCCAAAGTCCGGCCCTTCCGCGTTGCTTCACTGCTGCCTTTGCATAGGATGCAGTAAGGATGCCACACCCTTGTCCCCACAAGCACTGAGCCTTGTGTTTATCTCCCCAAAATTGCTATGCAATGCAAATAACTCCCCTTCCAAGGGTGCCGGATGGACGGAGCACATTTTCAATGCGCGGGGCAGAGGATTAGGAACAGCCCCCATCGTTTGCAACTGCTCTGCGCCAAGCGGGAATAAAAGTTTTGTACCAAATTAGAAACACGGCTCCCATTCCTGCCTGCAGATTTGTGGTCTGTGAATGCAGCCAAGAAGAATTTAAAAAAAAAAAAAAAAAAGGGAACTTGGCAAGCACTCACTCACGTTGAATGAGTTCGCTCTGACCAACCGCACGAGGTTCCCACGTTTGTGGCCTCGCCAAAACAACGCTCTGTGCGTGGCCAGGGAGGCCAAGCCCCAGGGGGCAGCTGGGGAGCCCCCACGCTGCAGGGAAGATGCAGACCCCAGAGAAAAAGTAGATCCTGTGATGTGGTGGTGCGTCCAAACTGCCTGGGGACGCTCAGCTGGCTGTGGCACTGGGGACTGTGCTGCACACCAGGATTTTCTGCCGTTCCCTGCTTCTCTCCCATGAGCCCATCCACGTCTGCGAGCTCTCCTGGTTTGCACAGGGATGGCTGACTCCGTTTCTGAAGCAGTGGGATGCTAATCTATAATCAATGCTCTGGAAACCCAATGCTCTGGGATCTTATCTTAATGCACTGATTGCAATATACTCCTGAGTGATTCCTCTATTTGAACAGTGCTAGTCAAAACACTTCACATCTTGAATTTCATCGGGTGGATATCACTAATGAACTTACTTCTGCATTTTACGTAGTTCAGAATTGTCAGCTGGAGGGTGAAGGGAATCAGAATGTCTTCCCTGCAACCTGCAGAGAGAGAAGAGAAGAGAAGAGCTCTGCCAAATAAATGATTCATTGCCCAGCCTTCTCCCGGCCTGGGTACTTGTGTTAGCATCTGAAGAAGCCATTTCCACACGACTTCTCCAATTGCAGGGTGATGCCCTGCCCAGACAAGCAATGCCTTGGGACTGGCACTGACCAGGCAAGGTGTCCTCTGCTGCTGGGAACGTCCTCGGTGCCACCAGTTTGGAGGGGAGCAGCACCTCTCCTTAAGCTTAAGTAAAAATCCCTCCTTCCTGAAAGCCAGAAACTCCAATCTCATGACAAATTAAAGAGCCAGGAAAGAGAAACAAATAAGCCTTATGTATCTCCACCAGGCAAATATATATATTATTGACACCAGCAAGATGCTGAAGTCTACTGGTGGGCTACGTGTGTTGTTGAAAGAGTAATTATCCCATCAAGTTTCCAGCTCTTGATGACGCAGGGGATAAACACAAGTTTCCTGTTCAGGACTTCATAAACACCCTGAGCAGATAAACATTCATAAGCGAGGGGTTTGGGACAGGGAGGGGATGGGCAGCAATCCTCTTTTATGAGAAATGAGATTGGAAAATGGTAATCTCCTAAATGGGCATGGCTGGTGGGCTGATAAACAGAGCTCCTGGTTATTACGGTGATGAGCTCCATAGAAAAAGTGTAATCCCAGCCCAACTGTTCAGGAGATCGCTGCCCAGCCTCTTCCCCCCTCTCCCAAATCATCACATTAGGCTGATAGGAGTAAATAAATGAGATCTCTTTGTGCCAGGTTGTATAATGCCATTGAACAGTAGCATCCAGCTTTGCACTTTCATCTGGGGACATCGGTGACTTCCTGCCCTGGATCAGGGGGAAGAGCCTCAGTCTCCCTGTGTGCAGCTTATGTCCTCTGGTCCCTCTTTCAGCTGAAAACCTCTGATGGGTCTGGCTCCAGCTTCTTCACCAAGCAGCAGACAGACCACAGCTCTGACTTTCTCTGGGGGCTGTTTCCAGCCAGGAGCTGTAGCCAGGGCAGCTGCACGTCCAGGGTTGGGGAGCTGGTTCCTTCCTGCTTCCCACCAGCAGCACTGCCACCACACCAGCCTCACCAAGGGGACCAACACCCCCACCCACTGCTGTGTGCAGAGGGACAGGTGTCAGGGGAAGCCCAAAACACAGCTCAAGGATGGAAATTCACAGCTAAGGGGTGTTTTTTCCACAGTTCCCTTGGTAGGACTGCAGAGGAAGGCTTTGCATCCTGGTGCATGCAGAAACCCTCTCCCGACTGCCAAAACTGCAGGCTGTGGCCAAATTAAAGACAAGGGACAAAATACCATTTGATGTGGTTTTGTTTAGTTTTAAAATGCTGGGGGGTGGGGGGAGAGGAAAGGTCAGGCCTGTCAGCAGCAGGACAGTGACAGGATGGTGACTGCCCAAAAAGCCACAGGAACATCCCAGGCCCACAGCAGCAGCCACACCAAAGACACCTGAACAGTCCCACGTTACATCAGCCAAGCAGCAAATCGAAGCTGAGGGACAAGCTCCCGGTTCTGGGAACGTACTCACAGCTTTCCCTCCAACCCTCTGCAAACAAAGAGCTCTCTGCAGTTCCTTGGGAAGCTCACAGGGTTCGTGTTAATGTGGGTGGAGTCAGAGGGATGGCAAGAGAGGGGCAAACGCAGGCACTTCGGGGAAGTTGGTTTTTAAGAAATAGTTTTGAACACAGAGAATAACAAACAGACCTCAGGCATCCGTGGGGCCCTTTTTTTTTTTTTGATGTATTTTTCATGAAATGGAAAACTACAACAACAAGCGGTACATACAGTGACAATAAACAGTGTGAGGACACAACAAAAAGAGGATTATAATTTCAAATTGGCGTGCCCTGCGTGTGCAGCGCTCCCAGTGCTGGGGAGCAGAGCTGCTCTTGTTTCTGCTGTCTGCCAGGCTGGGGATAAAAGATGTCAAACTGCAGATAAAACTGAGTATGCAGGGATAATGATAAGGTAAAAAGATGAAAAGGAGGTTTCATACAGCTAAACCCATGATTCACATTCACGCATTAGGCTCTAAAAATAATTCCAAAAATCGTGTTTGAAAAAAAAATAAAATTCTTTTTTATTTTTTTCACCTTCACCCCACCTGAACAACTCCCCACTTTGGAGATGGATGTGGGTATTTAGGTTCATAATTTACAGCCAAGCAGCAGGAAGGTGGGATGGTTTTGAGGTTCCCTGTGCCAGAACTGGGTCCAGCTGAGCTTGGGCTCCTGGCTGGGAGAGCATGATGCAGGGCCATTGTCTGCTCTGGGGGCAATCAAAGGCTCAGGAAGGTGGAAAGGAGTGGGCAGGATTCACCCTGGACTTCAGAAAAGCTTTTGATGCCTCAGCAGATGAAAGCTTTGCTACAGGGGTAGTAAAATAGGATTGAAAAAGAGCAATTCTTGGAAAGATAAAAACAAGCTGAAACCAGGAGTGAGGATATCAAAGGCTGTGGGATCACACAGGCTTCTGCATGCCAGCAGAACATCACTGCCACGGGTCCTGTGGGCTGCAGGACTGTGCCAGCTCCTCTGGGAGTCTGCAGGCACAGTGGCAGTGAAGTTGGCAGCACAGGTTTGTGACTATGGCAAGAACCTCAGCCTGGCTCCAGCTCCTGAGATGCAGCATCTGAGGCCTCCACGGATCTTGTGCACCACACAGAAAGCCTCAGAATCCATTTTTCTCCCCTCTTCTGTTTTCCCCAGGAATATCCATCCCTTCTCCCTCCGCCTCTAGCAGAGTACACCAAGGGGGAGCAGGAGATGTCCCTTGCTGGGAGGCAGGGACAGAGAGTGACCCCCACAGAGCCCTGTCCCCCAAAGGAGTGCAAGGTGTCCTCCTAAGAAAGATCAAGAAGTTTCAACCCACCAGTCTGATGTCGCTCAAACACTGTTTGGCTGGTTGGGGCAGGGGAAGGGGAGGGTTTAGGGAAAAAAATAACTCATTCTCCACGCATTTAATTGGTTGGGAAAAGAAAAACGCCACATTTTGTGCCCTTGCAGGCAGACCCTTCTCCACAGAAGCTTTCAGTGTGTCCCGAGCTCAGCGCAGCCCCCAACCCCAACCGGGGCAGAGCCTGGGCAAGCAGCAGTCCCACGGAGCTGCCAGCGCTGGGCAGAGCAGCCACGGCTCCTAAAATAACCCTCCACCATCCCGCCCCTCCCTCGGGCTGAGAAGAGGTCCCGAGGGCTCTGGTTTGCTCTCTCCCGGTCCTGCTCTTCCTCGCTCGGGGTCCATGTGAGGACCCGGGGGGCGATGCTCCCGGAGCCGGGCTCGGAGCGCGGTGCCGCGGGGCGAGCAGCCAGGGAGCTCCGTGCTGCTCCTGTCCCCCTCCTCCGGTGTTTTTAAACAGCATCCAGCATGAGCAGTTATATGTTTCAAGGATACTTCATGCAAAAGAAATAAGCTCTTGAAAGCTTGCTCTGTGTTGGAGGCTTTTCCACTGATGCTGAAACCTTTTGTGCTGTTTTGGCGCGGCTGAACCGCTGTGAGGACAGCCGGGAGCCCGAGGTGGGTCTGTGTGCCTGCACCACCCCGCACACGGGGCTCTTGTAGCACTGTAGCCTGTTGTTTTGGGAAAACCTCCTAATGTTAACGTATTCTGATTTTGGGGGGGTTCTGGATTAAGCCCTGGCTGTGCAAATAAAAATTAAAGGAAGAAGGTGATCTTGCCTCTTGCAGTGGATTACAAAATGTGTGCAGGATGCAGACAGGGGCTGCATGGGACAAAGTCTCCTAATTTAGGACAAGAAATAGAGGTTTTGCTCCAGCTGAGATCTGGCAGACAGCAAGCCAGGGCTCAAATCCCCTCGTATCATCTCTTGTCATGCAGGACCTCACAGTTCCAGGGGCTGAGCAAAACCCAGAACAAGCAACAGTCCTTCCCTCACAGGGTGTACCAGTAATGATTCCCAGGGCTTCCTTCCCGAGGGAGCTGGGACGCTTCATTAATTGAGAATTTCAAGGATCTTTGAAATCAGCAGCTGAAAGATGCTCTAGAAATACAAATCACTTTTATTTTTAGAATGGATGTACAATAAATCTTTCCCCTTATTTTCTGAAAAGGGCTTTCTCCCACTCTGGAAAGGCCAGCTGGGCTACCTTAGTGAATCTGCAGTGCAATGTGAGGAGAGAGAGGGGGAAGCAAGAAAACACAGAAAAACAAACCTGAGGCAAGATGGACAAAGTGGTTTTTTCTTCTTTTTATTAAGAGGAATGATAATAAAATGCTGAAAAATACCATATACCAGAAGGCTCTGAGTAAACCTGGATTAGTGGAGTGTTTTCTACCAGGAGAGTGACAGCAGGAGGAGCAGGACCTCCCTGAGTGTCCCTGCACCACACACCACATCCACTGGCATCACTGCAGCAGGGACAGGCTGGCTGAGCTGCTGCCAAGCAGTTTGCCAGCCCTGTGGGAGCCCAGACACTTCCTGGGAGCAGCTGAATTAGGAGGGCTCTGCTGAGATGGGTCTTGAAACGAGACAGGCCGTGCAGCCAGACCAGGCATCTTATGGGGATGAGGCACCTCCAAGTGCAGGTGGAGCAGCAGGGACGTGGCCCTGTCCTCAACAGAGGGGTTATCCCAAGCCTTTGCCCCATCTCCCCAAAGGCCATGTGTTTCCCTGGCGGCTCTGTTACCTCCAAAAACCTCTAGAAATGAATCCCCCCAATAACCCACTCCTGCTCCTCATTACCATTGACCTGTTGCAGTCCCTTCCCAGAGTATAATTCAGCTCTGGTTTATTCAAAGAGGGCTGAAAGGAAGCAACACAAAGAAGAAATATAAATGGGCTGAACAAACAAAGCACAAATGAGATCTGTTTGGCCTTGAGAAAGGTATAGTTCCTTTTGCAGATAGGAATGACTGTTGGGATATATTTGAATGGGACTAGAACCATTTTCTGTAAATCTGAGGTTAAGCAAAGATTGGGTGCCAGACAATGAGCCAGACTTGAGTTCTGCATAAACCTCTACCAGCTGGACACTGCCAGGTTTCATCCATCATTCATTCAGCACTTTTTGGATCATTTGTGTTTATCTCTCCTTTTCCACAAGACACAAAAGGCTTTGAAGAACATTTTCTCCTAAACACCTATTTCTACATGCTCAAAGCTTAAAATTAGGGAGCTATCAAAGTGAGGCACTTTGGTCAGGACATCCAAGCAGATGTTGCCACAATTTAACTTGTCATCTGGGCATTAGTTTCAGAAGGCAGTGGTGGTTCTTGAGTGCCCAGTGGATCTAAAGATAGGAAGAGGAGAGGGCAGGGAGGGAGCATCTCCTCTTCCTCTACAGCCTTACTTCTCATTGGAAATGGCTGCTGTGGCAGGATGAGGAGGGGGATGTGCTGAAAATGGGGTGAAGTGGCACTTGGGAGCTGAACCCTTCATCCCCCAGCCAATGGATCCTGCTCCCTCACCGGTGCTGGACTGGGGAGGAAGGAAATGTGGCTGAACAATGAGCTCAGGAAGTGGCAGCAGCCAGAAGGGAGGCCCCGAGTCAGAAACCTCAAGGGGCTGAATCCTGGATCCTGAGGTTCCCCTCGAGTGGATGCCCAGGGCTGAGCTGGGGGAGTGCTCAGCCACGATAAACCTGCTCCATCTTCCTCATGGAAAATGTGCCCTCTACATCCAGCATGCAGGAAAAATGTCCTGCACACCATCCTGAGGGAGCAGATCCCCCCCTCAGCCATGGGGCAAGTGCACACCATGTCCTTGGGGCGGAGGTTTTAGCTCAGAGAAAGATGGGAAGAAAATGTTTTTTTAAAACAGCTGGGGCTGAGGAAGGTGGTTCAGAAATATGTGTCTTCTTGGCTCTCATGCTGGTGTTTTCCTCCTCTCCTGGATTTCTACCCGTGCAGCCTTCGGTGACTCACTGAGTTGCCCAAACACCATTTCCCTCCAGGACTTTGGGAAAGTTCCATTTTTTCCAATTGCCTTTACAGTTTGGCTTTTGGCTGCCAGAGCCAAAAAGCACAGGAGGGCCCTGTGCTGGGACACACCACTGGGACCTGGGCCTGCACCAAACACAGCACACAGTGCACATCCCACACTCACCCACGTGCTGACGTTGGAACCAGACATAAACATAAATAAGTAATAAATTATTACTAAATTATCACTAAATAAGGCCTTTTCCCTCTCTTTTTGTGCTTGCTCCATGTTCAATTACTAAGCAATCTGGAGGTCCTTGAATCATAGGCATGAGAATTCTGCTTCTTATTAACTGCCTAAGAAGTTATTCCATTGCAACACGTTATCCCATGTACTGGGAATCCTGTGGTGTTCCCAGGCTGCTGGGTCACAGCATCCCCTCCCTGGGGGCTGCAGGGTGGCCAGAGGCACCCCTGGGTGCTGCTGGAGCACCCATTGCAGGGACAGCAGGGGGGTTTGGGGTGTGGGAGGATGAGAGGAGGTGGAGGAAAGCCAGCTCACATCACTCCTGTGCTGCCCCTGAGCTGCCAGCCTGCATGGTGCATGGCTGATGCAGAGCACGGGCACCCCCCCTGCCACAGTTTGCTGGGAGGGGACAGAAGCCAGGCCCATGTGCTGCCAGCCAACACCCTCTTTCCTCTCTAAGGCAGTTTACTAAAGCCATTTGCTATTTACTGTGACAGCCCAGTCTCCCTCCTTTTCCACTCCCCTGCCCCGAAAGACAGAGGTTGGTCTGGATGAACCCTGCCTTGGGGCAGCTTCCCCTCCCACCCCAGGGCTGCCCTGCACTGCTCAGCCAGGGCTGTGCTTCACGGGGCAGGGCCCAGCCTGCTGAGCCCATTCTGATGCCCACCACTGGGTCCCTGGGTCGTTTGGCTCCAAAAGGCAGACACAGCATTTTCCTGTCCTGCAAATTTCCCCAGCAGATCCATCTCACTGATTCCTCTGCTTTCCCAGACAGGATTTCCAGAAGGAAGTCTCATTCCCACTGAGAGTAATGAAGCATCTCAGCAGCAAAGGCACAATGTGGCCGTTCACACACTGGAGCATCACATCACACCAGCTCCGTGTCAGCCGAGTTGCCTCCCCAGCTCCCTCCAGCCACGCACCCACTGCCCACCCTGAGGGCTTCAGCACAACATGTCAGACCCCCCCAGAGACACAACAGCCTTGGTTCTGCAGAGTGTCACTGCCAAACCAGCCTGGCTGGGGCAGGGCAGTGTGCAGCTAATGCCTCCCTCAAGGACAACTTCCTTACTATCTTCCAATGTGAAGCCTGTCCCCAGCTTGCCCCCAGCACTGGCAGATACAGGGCTGTAATGCTCATTACAGCATTAATTACACGGGTGGGTGATAGGGTCCTAAGCAACTTCTTCCTTACAGTGATCTAAAAGAGTCAGAGACAGAAGAGGCTGGAAGGAGACAGTGCTGAGGAGATGTGGATTCAGGAGACCTGCAAGCAAAATACAGTTGCAGCTTAGAGGCTGCAAGAGAAAACGTAGGGCAACAAATTTATAGAGTCAAAGCCACTTGAATGTCGATCAAAAGTACAGAGAAAGCATCAGGGAGATGGGGAAATAACAGAAACTTTAATTTAGGATCCTACCTGCCAGTGCAATAAATATTAATGGAATAAGTTGGAGAAAGGGGAGGCCTCCTTGGGAAAGCAATAGAAAAAGCACTGAGATTGATTTCCCATCAAACAATTTTTGGCAAAGTAAAACAATTAAGGTCTGAGAAACAAAACCTAATTTTAGAGGGGTGATAGGCAGGATAAATGGATTTCCAGAGAACCAATAATCAAAGCTTTGGAGCTCACTTCAAGTCCACCAATGCTGGCTCAAATTGAAGTGCCCAGCATGACACCAGGCTGTGGCCTTCGAGCACCCTCCATCCCAAGGGTCTCTCCTGCCATCCAGGATCCAACAGAACAAGTTTATACCCTCAAGGCTTTGTAGGCCTATAAAACTCAGACCCATCCACAGAAACCACTTGCACTCCATATAATGAGTCACTTCCACACACTGGTCACCATCTCCCATCCCACAGTGCCCTCATGGGCTACTGGAAATTATTCCTGTTCACCACCAGTTCCTCTGGCAGGAGAGGTACCTACAAATGCTGCTCCTTAGCTCAGACTCACATCATGCACATCCTCACAAGACAATAATTGCCCCCATCATATAACCCTGCGGACCATCGCTCTTCCAATTACCTTGACCAGTTTTGTCCAATTTGCACAAGGAGATATGCACAGTTTGGTCTGAGGACACCACTGAACATGGCCCTGGATCTTTCAGAAAAGCTCATTGATCATCGAAAATTTCCTCCTTTGATTTCCTGTGAGGCTGAGTGGGGAAACTGGGAGGTTTCTGCCTAGTTGGATGGTTGATGATGCATCCTGTGAGGGACTCCCTGGGACTCCCACTGCCATCAATAACACTGCAAGTGGTGAGTTCATGCAGTGCCCCGGGCCAGCATTTTACTCCAACAGAGACCAGCTATTGCTTGTTATCTTCGACTTCCCACGGGCTGGTAAATCACCAGTGTACAGATTTGTGTGGGGTCTTCCACTGCTGGGAGCAGACCCCTCCTCTCCACACCCCTGATGGTCCTTCAAGGAGCCAGAAAGCAAATCTCCTTCATCATTTCACCGCCCACCCCACGCAAGCCTTGCTGAGCAGGCTCCCTGCACCACGCACCGCACGAGGAGCTCATCAAAGCAGCCTCTTAATTGCTACAGTAATGACTTAGATGTAAAAAACGCCAGCGAAATTTGCATGACTAATTAAATAATTAACCACAGCCTGACAACTGAGGAACACAATCACACATCCAAAAAAATCAAAACCACCTCTTAAGCCCTGGCAGAAAGAAGGGATTCGCTGCCCCGCGTGTCCTGTCAATGAGACTCGCCGAGGGGTTGTGTCTTTCTGATTAGAGACCAAGCAGAAGTAGCAGCACCCCCATTCTCTGATGAAGCCTTTGATCTCTGTCCAAAGAGCTGCTGAATCCTGAGCTCGAGATTGCAGCCGCAGCGGAAGAGCAGGACTGAGTGTGGCCACCCATTCCCCCTGACTGTGCTGCTGCTGGTGTGGCAGTGAGTGCAGAATGCAGCTCTGGGAGGGCTCTGGGCAGGGGCTGCGAGCCCAGCATTCAACAGACAGGGCTGGAGAGGCTGCAAACCACGGTGCTGATCAGCCTTGGTGTGCTGGGAACCTGCGATGGGAAAGGTCAGACTCATGTCTGAACTCCCACATGCCTCTCAAATTTACCCTCAGCCTTCAGCAAAAAGCAAATCCACTCCCTCCATCCATTATGTGCCAGACCCAAAGGGTTAAACAGTGTTGTTTTCCAGCGAGGAGAAGGCAAACTATCTCCCCTCCTTGCTTTTTCCAGCAAGCTTATAAAACCCACTTACAGTGTGAATATGGAGACAGTCAGAATTGCACAGGCTAAAGGCGAATTTGAGAAGATTAATTCTCTATTACAACTCAAGCCTGGATTTCAAAACCTTAGAGAGCAGATTCCTGGGCTGTGGAAGGATGCCTGGGTTGACAACACCGAGACCTGACAGAAGCCAGAATCTGACATACTTTAATTCTTCAAGAAGGAGCAACATCAACACGGTTTTGAGAAAGGAGGCAGGAAATCCAGCCCTAATGGAAAGGCCTGGGATGTTGCCAGTATTTTCCATTCTTCGTGACACAGTTTGCTGCTGGCTCCATTGCCTGATGTGATTAGTCCAAGAGAAAATTGGCCAGTCCCTTCCCACCCCAGTGCTGTCCAGGTGGTTCTTGCCTCCTGCTCTGCCCACAGACAGAATCCCTGCAGTCACCAGAAGCCCTACAAGCCCCCGGGGACCCATCTGGGAAGTGAATTATTCCTTTCCTCTGCATTTGTTGATATTATCTGGAAGAGCACTGGCACAATTTCAGTCCAGATCTTACTGGCACAGAGACCAAGGGGAAAAATACCTTCCTAGAGGAGATGAGAAGGACTAACACGTATTTTAGTTCCAGAATAAACCTGCTAAATGATTGCACATCACAGCACAACCTTTCTGGCCACTAGAAGAGAAAAGAACTTCCTCCTCATCCCCAGCTTCTCACAAACCTGACACCAGGTTCATAGAAACCCTTTTATGAGTCAACACGGTCAAACTAGTGCAAAACCTCTACCTGACTAACCTTGCATATGTTTCCACCACGTTTATGTCAAGTGATCAGTGATAAAACTATAAAAATCCGGTGTGTGAACCAAAACAGCTGGATGAGCCCATCCCAGGGCTCCACTGGAGCAGCTGTGCTGTGCACACCAAATACAGAGCAGCTCCTTAGCACTGAGAGCTGAGAATCAAACCAGACAATCCCACTGATTTCTCCCAGACCATCTCCCCTGGGCTGGC
Organism: Corapipo altera; assembly: GCF_003945725.1. Classification (NCBI taxonomy): domain Eukaryota; kingdom Metazoa; phylum Chordata; class Aves; order Passeriformes; family Pipridae; genus Corapipo; species Corapipo altera. The sequence goes on along the minus strand of NW_020884894.1, from coordinate 11,856,493 downwards.
TGAGGAAAGCCTGAGCCTACTGTGCTGCTCTGGGGGCCAGAGATTGCATGGCCAGGGTGACCCAAAGCAAGAATAGATTCTCCAAATGGCAGCACTGCTTTAAGCAGGGATGGTGCCATTAGTGGGCCTTGGCTTGCCTCTTTGCTAGCTGTGCAAATAATTTCTGGGCAGCGGAAGCGTAAGTAAATAGATGAGAAGCACATGAGAGGATATATTTCTCTAATTTACTCAAGTCACTGAGAAGCATCAGGGCAATTTTTAAAAACTGTTCACGCACCCAGGAGTTTAAAGTCTGTCAGTTGCTGAAAAATTTATTATTTCTGGCTGTAATTACAAATCTAGGCAAGGGACTATCTAGAAAAGCAGATCCATTTAGCCTCTGCAGCAGAAGTGTACTGGGGATTCAGAGCACATAGTGGAGACCCAGAGGAACCATACTACCATATTATCCATAACTCAGACCTTCCACAGGTGACAAAGCCCACAAGCCAAAAAATGCAAAAGAGCACCCGGAGTCCAGCCCATAGAAACAAGTTTCCTTCATCTGCACAGCACTGGCACAAAGAGAACTCTTGTTTGCTGGATACTCATGAAAAACACTGATAATTTTTTATGTTTCTACGCAATTTCATAAAGTTGGCCCCAGAAGACCATGTTGCAAAGACCAGGACCCTTTCAGGCAAGCAGAATTCCCTGGCATAGGCTCAAGCAATGCCCTGGCTCCAGCCTTTATTCCCTCGGCACCTCTGTTTGTTGATTTTTAAGCTGGTAAATACAGAACCATCTTCAGGCTCCTGCGCAGCTTAACCATTTGTCACATGAGTGATGTCAGAGCTGGGATGGACTAAGGGTTCAAGAGAGATGTGCAGAGGAGGGTTACAGCCACAAAGGTGATGACTGTCATGTTAATAATTAGCATCTGTTGCCATCATAGCCTGCAAGGCAGATCCAGGCAGGCAGGAAAATGCCGTGCCAGCATCTCCAGTGGGTTTGTGGCCGGTCACTGAGACTCTCCATGTTCCCACCACCTGCAGGGACTAGCGAGGGCTCTTGGAGCCATTGTGTGCCACAGAGCAGGGTCTGTACATCTGGTAGCAGAAGCTCTACCCTCTTCCTTGACAACTAAATCCCAGAGACTTTGCTTAGACCTTTTGCACACACCTACTTAGGAAAAGAGAGGAAAAGACCACTCTGCAATGAAACCTCGTGTTTCTTGTACTGAAAAGCACTTTATTCCCAAAGCACAAAGCTAAACACAGTCTGCACTGGCTCCTGAAGGACACCTCCCTCAGCTGATTCACCAAGTGCTGCACACGCTTCCTGAAGGATTTCCAGCACTGGAAGATATTCCCCCCTGCCTGAGCCATGGACTCCAGGAAATGCTCCTGCCACTTCAGGGGCTGCTGATTTCCCCCTGCACCTGGAAAAACTCTGTCTTGCCACCACTCCTCGCAGCCTGGGAGCCAAGCTGGGCAAAAGCTTTCCTGGGGGCCCCAGCACGTGCCAGCCACAGCCCCCTGATGTCTGACTAAACAGAGATGAACAGCAACACTTGTGTCCTGCCCATCTCTTGTTTTAACAGACACGGAACTTCTCACTGAACCTTAGAAAAAAATGCTCTGGAGTCACCTTCACTGCCAGCAATGTTGTTCCATCTCGGTGGTGTCCTGAGAACATGGCCAGGACTGCAGATCCAGCTGTGAAGGTGCTGTTCCCCCTCAGCCAGCCCTGTCCCCAGCACCTCTTCCCTCTGCTGACGGAGCAGTGCCAGGCAGGAGGTTTGCAGGGAAACCAGGAGTTCCGAAGCGTAATTCCTAACAGATGGCAGCTCTAGCCGTGCAGCCTCAGAAGGGCACTTTTAAAAGTAAATAGCAACAAATGTTTTGGTGTGCAATGCATTGAAATCTTGATCTCACACAGAGCTTATTTTCTTTCTTTTTTCCTCTCCCAGCAGTGGCAAATGGCTGAAGACAAATGCTGCTGAAAAGAAAGAAGAAAGAAAAAGACCTCAAACATTAAATGTTTTAGAAACAATTGTGTTTCAAAATCAACAAGAAGAATTCATGAAAATCAATCCTAATTCAAGAGGGCTGTACTGATTTGTTCATCTTTCCCTTTCCCTGCCTAAGCAACTAAAGCAATAAAAATGATAGCTCCATCTCGGGCAAGGAAGCAATTGAAACTTCAAAAACGTTCAACATCAGCTGATGAAGCTTGATGCAGTCTCCATGGCCTGAAAGCTAAATATTCTGCAAGAGAAGCAATGTACCAGGCGGATGAGTGGGAGTTTCAGATAACTCCTACCCCTTCAGCTTGCTTCTCTCGACAAAGCCAAGCAAACCAAGGTAAGATTGTTCTGTCACAGGGGAAAAGCAAAACTGTTTGTATCAGCAAAGGCACTGCACACACGGGAGCTGCCTCAGTTGCTCTTTGTGAGCAGAAAACAGCTGCTCTGCTCTCACACCCTGCCCACCCAGGGCCACCCCCACGGGGCCACCAACACCCAGGCCAATCTCCTGGGAAGCAAAACTGGGACTTGCGATGCGGATCCTGCTGCGTCCTCCTGAAACGCCACAGCCATGGGGACATGGCCAGCACACCACAAACCTGCAGCTCTGCAGCTCATCACACGAAGTGGTCCCAGAGAAAACCTTCTTGGGAAACCCAAAGTGGGGGTTCCAGCACCTGCTGCTCCCCAGACCTCGTCCCACCTCAGCCTCTCCCCATAAGGTGAAAGGCACTTTTTAGGCTGTCAGCCTGGCATGGAGAGTGCCTGGGGGTTGATGCTGCCCTAAATAAACGACATTTCCTCCAGAATTTCCCACTCGAACATGGGGTGGGGGAAAATGTCCCTCTGCCAGGGTTTGCCCTGCTCTAAGCTGACCTGAAGTCATGTGATTCCCACAGCACCCAGCCTTGTGCAAATAACCCGTGTCCAGCCACCCCCAGACAGCTTCCCAGCAGTGCAGACAGCACAGACCCCGAGCAGGGCACCCACCCGTCCCCACAGACTCACGTCACCTCGCCTTGGCACCGCCGGCTGCTGTGCTCAGTTTTGTCTTGAGGCAAGCAGACACAGACCTAAGTGTGGGTTTAAAGGTATTTGGAAGATAAAAGCTTTCCAGTTAGCAAGGACGTGCTCCCAAAGGAGGGTTTCTGTTTAACAGGCAGTAACAGTGCCCTGTGTCATTGCACAGCGAGAGCTGAGATAGTTCCTTGCGGTGGAGGTTGTTTATCTCTGGGTCACAGACATCTTCCCAGCTATCCCCAGTGCTCTCTAAAAGGGAGTGGGAACTGGAGCCAGAAGACAAACCTGGGAATAAAAGTGTGGAATGAAATGAGGAAAGGCAGTTAAGAGAGAAGGAAAAAAAAGCCTGGAGACAAAACGTAGCAGGAAGAAAAGAGGAAATGTAAAACACAGTCTAGATCTCAGACACCTGAGATTTGCACAGGTTCAGATTTTCTTCAGACAATGCTTTTAAACTTCTTTCTGTAAAGTAATTAATTTTGTTGGACTTCCAGCTGGCCAGTACAATCACCAAAGTTATTTGGAGATGCTCCATCATTCTTGCTATGTGTCTAGTGAAACCAGATGGAGATTTTAGGAGGGAGCCAGTAGGGACCCACACATGCTGCTGTGGTCATAACACAAGGGATTTAGACACCACTTGGTAACCCTGTGCATGTTTAGGGATTCAGCACCCTGTTCTTCTGTTCCTTGCCATGTATTCCTATTACTGCATCTTGAGCAAATGCTTGAGGACTCGTATTTCTCCATAGCACTGCACACAAATGGTGAAGAGTATTTTTAGAGAACAGAGCAGCCCCTTTTTAGAGAGCAGCCAGGATTTGGGGTTCTCTTTGTGACTCTCCTGTTTACAGTGCACAGCCTAATTTCCTTTTTGTCTTATATTCTACAGGAAAACATATTGCAGTTCCACTGTGGCTAAGCAGAGACCAGGATTCAAGAGTAAGACATGAGGCTGAAGTTCTTACAAGGAAAGAGAAAAACAGGCAGAGATCTGTGCTCTGCCAGGCCTGCCTGGACCAGCCCAGCAACATGAGCATGTGTTTGTGCTGCTGTTCAGTGCTGCCATCACCCAGCAACCAGTGATGCCACTTGCTCATCAGAGAAGGCTCAGGCAGGTGACCAAGTAGCCCAGGGCAGGGTGGACCCCGGGGCTGCTCCTGGCATGGTGCAATCAAGAGGTGCATCACTGCAGCCCCACCATGATGTGCTGAATGGGCACTGCCAAAATCAGCTGGCTCAGCTGGCCACACAGGAGCAGAGATGAGCCCAGCAAGACACTCACCCAGCAGCACAGCCACACCTGAAAGCAGATTTTTCTTTCCTCAAATATATCCATTATACTTCTTCATTTAGCTTGGATTCACTGAGACTGTAGAGTTGGTTAAGAGATTAAAACTGTATTTATTCCTGAGCCAGCCTGCCTGGCCATTTGCTACAACCAATAGAGGAAATACATGACCTCACTATTCTTTTATGTCAAAACCACCCAGGATGTATCCTCAGTTCCTTGGTGGGCTTTGCTTTGACTATTTTGTAATTACATGCTGAAGTACACACGGCTGACCTGTGCTGGGGGCACATTTTATTTGTTTGACAACATTTGTGGAGCTGAGCAGCCAGAGATCCCTCCTGAACCATCCTCCTCTGCCAGGACTGCACGTGCCATTGCGTGTGTGCTCTGGGGTTCAGTTCAAGCAGGTCAGGCTGCACTGGGACACAAGAGATCCACAGCTGTCACTTGAATCTCCAAACTTCTACAGCCACTGATAATCATCAACAGGAATAAATGGCTGCTGAGGCCCTAAGTTTCTGCCTTAAAGAAAATACATTTCAATTCTACTTTGGCATCAGCCCGTTGAAGGCAGCAGACTTACATCCAGCTTGAATTTTCTTTCATACAAACAGCTTCCACCTTTGCCTATGGGTTAAATGCCACCACATTTATCTTGAGTACTACAATACTTAAAAAATCCTTCTCATTGACCTATTTTGTTCTTCATATCAAGTAAAGCAAAGGAGAGAGGGTAGAAAGGAAACATCATTCTTGTGTGTATGGTAAAGAGTCATCTACGTTTTTCCAAAAGTAAAAAAAAAAAAATCAGGAAGCTATTAAAAACTTACATTTACACAATGGTGTTCATCCCAAATATGAACACCAAACTATAGGACTACCCATGTCTCATGTCCCCTCCTGCTGAAAGGTGGGATAGCACAGGTGTCCCCAACAGTAAAGGAAGTGATGAAAACAACACGACATTCCATGAATTCAAGACAAGAGAAAGCAAGAGGCAGCCAGCTTAATACTCATGGGAACTATTGATGCTGCTTGCCAGAGATCCCACCCTGACACCCAAAGTTCCTGGACACAACTCAGTTGGAAGATCAGGGAATTCACACAATACATTTGAAAAGCACTTCTTCAGCCACAGAGTAAGTATTTTCAGTGAAATTTGGGATCTTCTGGTCTAGGCAGCAGTATCTCAGACAAACTGGAACACTACAGAAATCTGCATTCTTCATGCTGTGATGATGCATTTTTCAACATCTTAATTATTAATGCAGAATTCTCCTGAGCTGGCCAGATGCTCAGCTTCTGACACCACTGAAATCAAGGGGAGTTTCACTGCTGCCTGGGGAATGCAGGAGAAAAAGCCAACAGCAGGCCTCGAGGGAAATGCCCCCCTCTCCATAAGTAGTGTGGTCTTTGCTGGCCACAGCCAGACCCAGCAGGTCAGGATGGCTCCCTGTGCCCAGCCCAGCCTCCTCCATTCTCACCAGGCTGGTGGAGGCTGTGGGAGGAGGGACAGAGCAAGGCACATGCACAGGAGCCTCTGCTCCTGCACTCGCTGCTCCAGACAGCCTGGAGCTGGGCACAGCCTGGAGCTGGGGACAGCCTGGAGCTGGGCACAGCCTGGAGCCAGGGACAGCCTGGAGCCAGGGACAGCCTGGAGCTGGGGACAGCCTGGAGCCAGGGACAGCCTGGAGCTGGGCACAGCCTGGAGCTGGGGACAGCCTGGAGCTGGGGACAGCCTGGAGCCAGGCACAGCCTGGAGCTGGGCACAGCCTGGAGCTGGGCACAGCCTGGAGCCAGGGACAGCCCACAGCTAGGGACAACCTGTCACCTGGGCACAGCCTGGAACTGGGCACAGCCCATCACCTGGGCACAGCCTGGAGCTGGGGACAACCTGTCACCTGGACACAGCCTGGAGCTGGGCACAGCATTAGCCAGAAGCAGTTCTTTTCTGTATTTAATAACCTTTGATGGATTTTCTCTACTGGACTTTTTTCTTCCTGCTTTTTGAACCTGGATCGGGTTTAGCATCCAGCCAATATTTTGATATTTACTGAGTGCACTGATACTCCAAATACAGAGTTTGCTTCAGGTACTGTTTCATCCTTGACCGAGATGTCATTCCCCCAACACGACCTTTGCAGAATATCACTGCCTGTTTTGCATGTGCAGAATTTGTTCTCCCCCATCCCCTCCCAGTGAGAGCAAGCCCTTGGCTCAGGGCATTGTGAGGGATGCTCAGGAAGGTTAGCTGCAGCCAAGGACAGTCAGTCTATAGGCTCTCTTCAAAATCAAAGGTGAGAGATGATTCCTGTTATTCATCCTCTAGAGGAGTGTCTCTTTTCCTCCACTGATTATAGCCTCTGTCAGCTAAAGCCAGTCTTTGTGAATCACATCAGTACTTAGAGTCAGGAAGCACTGCATAACATGGAGACAACACTTGGTAGAGCTGATGCTTCTTTTAAATATTTTAACACATATTTCTAATAGAAAAACAATGTGATAATTCCATAAAAAACACCAAAAGGTTTTTGTGGAGAAAAAGAGCAGGAGTTGTAGGTAACCAATGGTATGTTTGTACTTGGAGTTAGCTTCTGAGAGCTGTGAGTTAAGTATACACTGATATTTTCAGGGACTGAATTAGCATTCCTCAATAAGATCATTCATCAGGACTACTTGTGTGATGAGAGCTGCAAGGTTTCTGGGTATCATTTATATAAAAACAGGAATGTTCCTAAAGTGCTGTCAATGGAGCTGCTTAAGTTGTCTATCCAAATCTTGCACGTGATGGCAGGAGTTGAAGGAAATGACACTTGTGTGCAATCAGTGGCATGCCTGAGCTTGAATGCTTAATGCATAAGGTTAAACTCAGCTTCACCAAGACCAAGCAATGACTGATTCTCCTACACAGGGTAATCAAGACTTTGCCTCTAACCAGCACTGGATTGTGGCTGGAATAATTTAATTTCTGCTAAATCATCACCCTTGATACTGCAGAAATAGGAATAGTAAAGGGCTGATGGTTCCTTGTCCTCCTTAAGTCCCAAGCCAAGGGGGGACTCAGCTACTGTGTCTCCTTTTTGGCACCATTTCACCCTCACCTGAAGGACAACACTGTGTAACTTCAGTTTTGTGGGTTTTCGAGGTTATTGGTGCACCTGCTGAACCACCCATGCTATTATATGTTTCTTGCTGTGGAAAGTGGATAGATGAAAGCTTCTTCCCCACTTCTGGTTCTGTTCCATTTAGGTTCTCACATCACCACCCAAGTGTGGATATCCACACTACCATACAGGCAGAAACTGGATCAATGAGGGGACAGAAAATAGCACATCTTTATGTAAACCTGTCCCCTGCAATGCAAATACTCACAAGGGAACCTGTACTGATTTCCTCTCAACAATCAACAGCAAAATAGTTACTCATTTCATTTCACTTGTCTTTTTTTTTTCTTTTGTAGGCCTTTATCCACCATGTGTCCCTGAACCACTAGAACATGGAAAACAGTGGCACTGCAGAGATTCCTTGAGCTGGGAGCTGAAAGTCATTGCAGAAAAGAGAGAGAAGTTCACACCTCATTAAGGGTTATCGACAAGTTCTTTCTCACTTTGAGAAACCATAACTTGGGGCTCCCTTCTGTCTTATTTCAGGCCACACAATAAGTGTCTTTTCACAATAAGTAGTAGAAACATTTAATTTTATATTAAAAAAAACCAACTTTCTTGTGCAGAAACTGATGGGGATCCTCAGGAGATGGTTGGTATGAGCCATGGTGATGAGCAGGGCTTTCATTCAGCTGCTGTCTCCTGGGACTGGCAGACCAGCTCCAGGAACTCCTCCAGCCCTGGGACATGCAGCTCTCCTCAGCTTCCCCAGCAGATCTTCTCCCTGGCTTTTGTTACTGTCCCCAGAATACATCCCATTCTCCTCTCTGTGGCATGAGAGACTTGAACAGAAAACTTTATAAGGTTAGTTCCAAGTGCTTTGAAGACAAGCTGATGTATCTTTGCCATGCAAATGTGTTAACCCCATAAGCCCCAGCCAAAAACCTCACCCAGTTCCAAGACAGGAGCTGTCAGTGACTGCCAGGTCCTGTAGTTATCATCATCCACCCAGACAGCCATGAAAAACTAACAACAAAAGGAGGTTTTTCAGCACTTCTCTAGACTTGCTCAGGCTGTCCAATTTACTTCTTGACATCAAGTATATTGCAGGTCATATTCTTATCCACGTTTGGTTTTTAATATTGGTGTCTCATTCTTGTTTTGATGCCAATTTTCCATACAGTAAACCCACCCCACACCTTTTCTTCCCTTAACACTGGTCTCTACTTCTCCAAGTGGCTAATCAAATTCTAAAGTGCTTCCTCATTTGAATTGCTGGAGTAGAACATATTTGTGGGGCATGGAGTGGGTAAGAGTGAAGTAAGGATATTTGCAATTTGACCTAGTATCTGTGCATTTCATTAATCCTTCCTCCATCAACCACTTAACCTTTATGGGTGTTCTCATTGCCTCTCGTTGTATTGATTTCTGTCCATTTCTCCAACAGAGTGAGATCATGCAGTATTTTAAACCTGTCTTCCACTGCATAACTAGGTTTAGCTGGGGGGTAATTGACATCAATTTAAAGAATGAAAAATTAGGCTGAATATCCGGGGAAAACTTCCTAATGGTGAGATGTGCTAGAATGCATCGCTGCCTCTCCATGGGATTGGTGCTGTTCCATTAGCATGGATATTAAAACCCTACTGAGGGAATACAAGACTATAGATTGGACAGAACAATCTTGAAGTAGGAGGGGAAAGCCAAGTTGCAGAGCGTTGCAGCTTTCCTCCTACAGCCACATCATCCTGGGCTTGCCCCACTCCCTCCTCATACCACCCACCAGTTCTCTGAGGATGTGCTGAACCCGCAGTACCAACTAATTATGGGGATGGATCCAACGTGCTATTCCCTCCAATATCATTGCAACCTCAGCTGTGCTGGTGGGTGTGTTGTGGTAGCTGTGAGATTTTCTCAAGGCCCACTGAATAGTTTTCCCACCCCGTTTTACTACCTCCTGGCAAGCTTTGGGACAAACTTTTCAGTAGGGGCTGTTCATTAGGACAAGGAGAAATAGCTTTACATTAGAAGAGCGTAGATTTGGACTAGATATAAAGAAGAAATGTTTGGTGATGAGGGGGTTAGACACTGCAGGTTCCCTGAGAGGTGGTGAATGCCCTATTCCTGGAAACGTTCAAGGCCAGGTTGGACTTGGCTCTGAGCAATCTGGTCACGTTGAAGATGTCCCTGCTCATCCCAGAGGGGTTGGACTAGATGGACTTTAGAAGTCCCTTCCCACCCAAACTGTTCTGTGATTCTAGGAGGAAGGCCAGAGCACTCTTCAAACCCTTGAGCTGGGTACCAGAGCCTGGGTGGTGCTGCATACTGGAGGGCACATCTCTCCAGTGTGGATGTGCCCAGGAGACAACACATGTGAGATCACAGAGTCATCATCTATCCCACAACACCACTTTGGCACAGTCTGTTTCAAAGGCATCTGTCAATCATGTTACCATCTTTCACTTCTTAAAGAAATTACACTGATTAATTTTTCTAGCACAGTGGTTGAAAGCTGATTGCAGAAAGAAGCTGTGTTGTGCTGAGGCACGGATGAGACACGGGAGAATAAAGACTTCTATTTAAAATACACTGCTGACTTTTAGGTTTGGAAGACAGCAGTCCAAACAGAAACAAGCATGTTCTTTATGCACCTCGAGTGAAATTGTTTAACTGCAGGAATAGACAGGGAAAAAAAGGTTCTTCTCCCCACCTTTTATGGAGAGGTTCTCTTATATTTAATGGGGGGAAAAAAGAAGCTTAATTTCATCTGAAGTTTTTACTGCCAGTAACTGTTTTTATTAAAAGAGGACTTCTGTCAGCTCCTGAAAAAGGGAAAAATCTTTTTCAGCAACAAAACCCAATATATTTATCTCAAAAGCCAAGTAGGCTGGAATGTATTTTGTTTGGTGGGGGAGGCAGGCCTTTTCCTTTCAGGTTCTTGAAATTCATCTGCCATGAATAAGCAGATTTTTCAAAAAAATTAAATTTCCCTCTAAGAAAATTTCAAAAGAAACATTCCCACCAGCTCCACTCAGTTAGCAGCAGCAAAAAAAAAAAATGGCTCAGAACTGGCTCAATTTCACAGCTGCTCTCCTGAATTTTTCTGAGAGCTGAAAGAGTAAGGAGAAGATGTGCCAATTTCTGATTTTCCCTTAAGAAAGAAATTAGAAGATTATTGTGCAGTGATGGGGAGGTACATGGGACAAAGGGCTGAGTGCAGACTCCACACTGGTCAAGCAGAAGAGAAATAATTTTCTCCATGGCAGGAGGCAGGGGCTACAAATTTGTCAGATAACAAGTAGCCAGAGGCTGATACAAAAGACTAATTCTCTTAGTAAAACCCTTGGAGAATTTCCCAGTATGACTCCAAGGCTGGCAAGCTGCTGGAGGAGATGGGAAGAAAATGCAACCATCTCATGAGGACACTGCCTCTGGATTTCTTGATTGTGCTTTTCCTTTATGGCACTTTTCATAATGCCCTCTGGCTAGAACCATTGAAATGAAACTTATTGATTGAAATTCTGATCCTATTGATTTTGCACATGAGATTTGTGCAAATAAGAAAGAGCAGGAACTGCTCTATAACCGCGCCCATCTCCATTTATTCCCTGCTGAACACAAGCAGGAGGCTTGCTTGTCCATCTCAGTCCCCTGAGCTTCCAGAAATAAATCAAAATTCAAATATACAGCACCTATTAGCCCACAAATGTTTGGTAAATATTACCAGTCCTTGAGTACACTAGCATTATTTATGAGTTACCTTTTGCTTTCTTTTGTCTGCTTTTCTCACACACCCTCTCTTTATCTTGTTAATCATGTCCTGTCTTTCCCTTTCATTTCAGAAGCGAGGAGGGAAAATGGGAAGAACATGTTCTGTGAGAAACATTGGACAGGAAACAGTGCTGGGAGGAGATGATGGTTTCCTGGAAGGAAAGTGCCTGGAAATTCAGGTTTCAAATACACTAAATGCTATTAGAAATGGTGTTCCTACCCCTAAAGAAAGGGTCTTGGATATGGGAACTGCAGAACTCAGGACAGCAGGTCAGATGATCACAGAGGAGGGAGTGAACAGAGGTCCCAAGTGTAAAACCAACACAGCGCGAGACCATGGTCACCCACACCCAACAGCACAAACGGCAGCTCCCTGCCTTCCCTGAGCCCACCGGGGCAGCCCCAGTGCAGCCTGAACCAACATTTCCTTCCCACAACACAGGGATGTTCCTGTCAAACCTCCTGTAGCCATTTGCTTCTCAGCAGGGAGGTGGAGTGGGCTTTAGAGGCAAAGTCGGCAGCCTCGGCATTCACATCTGCTTCCTAACAACCAAACCTCCCTCTGCAGAGTTCTTGTTTCCTGAAATGGCAGCTGTCCTTTCCAGAGATGAGGCAGCGGTCCTTGATTTTCTTCATTTTAGTTTGATGCATTTTACCTTGCTGCGCTCCACACTTCATTCCTTCCTCTCCAGATCTTTTTATAGCCAGACTGTCACATATCAATCAATGTTATGGATTAAAGTTGAATATACTGTGACTTGTCTGGGCCTGTAGGAAAGCATTTTAAACAAAGACCTATTTATTTTATTCTCCCCGTTGACATTTGTTTTCTTCTTTGTCCAACCTTGTGAAATGGCAAAATGGAAAATTGCAGGATTTTAACTCGCTAGAATTCCTAAATCACTGTTAGATATTGTGGAACGGTTATGAGAAGAAGGCAGGTCATCTGGTGAGATCTGTGACTGCACTGCAACACAAAAAAACCCAAACCATCTGTTAATTACACTGATGGAAAACATAATCCAACATGGTAGTGAAACGTGATGCCTTGCGTCGAGCATGGAAATGATTCCCATGGGCAGCGCTGATCAAAGTGACTGAGCTGTGAGGAGCTCCCGGAGGGATCCCCGCAGGTCAGGTCACATCCCCTGCACTGTGGGGTGGGGACAGCACAGTGTGTGGGTGCAGGAGCTGGGGAGGACCCTGAGGGCACACGGGGAGCCAGGGCCTCAGCAGGCACAGGGCAGGGGCACGGCAGGTCTGGGCCGTGGGGAGCCCAGCACCCACACAGACACACACTGCTGTGCCCACACAGACACTGCTGTGCCCACACAGACACTGCTGTGCCCACACACACACACACTGCTGTGCCCA
>NW_020884894.1:11830573-11838922 GCF_003945725.1 Corapipo altera | reverse complement strand
TGTGGATGGCACGGGGTGTGGATGGCTGGGGGTGTGGATGGCAGGGGCTGTGGATGGCAGGGGCTGTGGATGGCTGGGGGTGCGGGTGTCTCTGCTGGCGGTCGGGCCGCCGGGCGCGTCCCGGCGTTCAGGCGGTTGGCGCTGGACAGCGCCCGGCGGGGCTCGAACCCGCGGCGGCCGGGGAGGAGCTGTCGGCCCGCGCTGCCGTGTGCGCCCGGGTGAGTGTGAGTGTGTGCGTGAGTGAGTGTGAGTGAGTGTGTGTGAGTGTGTGAGTGTGTGTGAGTGTGAGTGTGAGTGTGCATGCCGGTGTGTGTGAGTGTGTGTGAGTGTGCATGCCGGTGTGTGTGAGTGTGTGTGGGTGTGAGTGAGTGTGTGTGAGTGTGTGTGAGTGTGTGTGAGTGTGAGTGAGTGTGAGTGTGTGTGTGAGTGTGAGTGTGAGTGTGCACGCCGGTGTGTGTGAGTGTATGTGTGCACCACAGGGGCAGATCGGGGCCTTCAGCCCAGCTCCCCTCCAGGCAGGGTGGCTTAGCAGGTGACCCGGATATTTCTATATCAGCTCTGTGGCCGCTGCGTCCACCCCTCGGGGGTTCAATGAAACCATCATCCCTGCCTGAGGCAGTGCTTTTCCCAAGGCACTGCGGGGCTGGGAGGTCTGGCCGTGAGGGGGCTCACCCCCAGTGCACAGTGGTGTCCACAGCTTTCCCCTCTGCCGTTTGTGTACTCTACTGTCAGTGCTCTGAGCATCCCCTTTCACGGTTTGAAAGGGGGCTTTCCACCCCAGCGGTTTGATCTGGGCTGGGGTGGGTTTGGTCTGCTGTTGTTTGTGTGCAAAAGGTGGATCAGGAGAGATGTCATTGCAGATGAACACCGATAAATTATTTAATCTCTAGGAATTGCTTCTGCAGAAGTGTGCTGGAATGGCGGGCGATGGGTTTTGGCTGAAGGGAGAGGCTGTAGGTACCACACAGCAGAGCACACACACAGAGCCCACAGGCAGGAGGGCAGGCAGTCACCATGCTGGCTTACACAATTAGTGTGCCATCACCCTTGCTTTCCCAGGAGCAGAGCTCTTGGGTTTTGAAGCAAACTGCATCAAGATAATAACCTGTTTGCTGGACTAGATTGGTATATCAAGGACTGAAATATACCCTGTTTTATATATATATGTGTGTGTGTGTGTATATATATATATATATATATTTCATTAAACAGACTCAGAGTAAGGCATGCTACGCCTGCAGCTTTGTACCCGACGTGAAAATGCCGAGGAGGCTGCTATGGTGGAAGGGCTCGTAGTGTTGGAAACTGGGAGGCGTCCCTGAGCGTGGAAACTCCAGTGAAGTGTGCGGAGGCTGGGGTGGGGACAGCGGTGTTGCCATGAGCACGCAGCAGCAGCAGCTGGGGAGAGCGATGTGCAGGGAACGGCGCGGGGAAATTAACACCGCTCCAAATTAATTTCAATATCATGGAGGCATTAGCATTTCACCTGGTCAGGCTCCATTAGACAGGCTTGCTGAGAACCTAATGAATTCTTAATAAAGATTAAATCGTACGTTCATTAGATTTTGATGAAAGAGACTGCTATTTTATTTTTTTAAGGCTGTGTTATTGGTGTGCTTCTAGATAATAAATCTCATCCTCTTGGATGGCTAAAGCAGCTTCACACCTGGATATTGCCTAGAAAAGAAGCACAGGAATCTGTAGACAGATTAGAGAATGCTAAGACAAAGGAACAGGGAGCAGACATTGTTACAGAGGACTAAGAAGAGGTTACACACTGTCCAGTTAATCCTTGAGATATTAGGTAGCGGGAGAAGAAGCAGCAAGTAGAAATTGCAGTAATTTGAGAGTGTAGCCAGAATGGGGATAAAGATTTGTAAAATTAATTCAGGATGTTTTAGTGAAATATTTGGAGGTACCTTTTAGCTGGTGAGCAGGATTACCCAGCAAAAATAGAGGTGCTGGTGAATGGCAGAGGGGTGGAACTGGAGTCTAGCATGTACATCTCAAACAGAGGCAACACAGGCCAGGAATGGCACTTTTAGCACCCATGGTTGTTCTGACATCCTTAACCCTCGTACTTTGACTGTCCCCACCTTGGCTGATTAGTTTTGCTGTTATTTTTTCACAAGCAGTCCTGCAGTCCAGATACTTCTACCCATGCCTCAAAATTAAGGGTCAGGGCTGAGCTAGTCAGAGGAACAGTCCTGAAAGGCATGGATGTGCCATGCAAGCCAATGAGACTTCAGAGTGTGCCACAGCATTCAGAATCAGGCTGTGACCAGATTCTATTTTCACTCAGCTGAAACTAAAAACCAGCTGTAACCAAGCAAATCTGGGGCTTTCTTTGAAGATCCAAGCCAGAGGGGGAGAGTTACTGGATGAGAGAAATTCGTCTTCCACTCACACCACCCCATCTCAGCAAATTCACCATGATGTGGGTCTGCAATGGATGTCAGCATTTTATAGATCTTATATATTCAAATAAACGTTGAGTACATGCAGAATTTGACACACATGATCTTCCTTTCTGGAATACCTGGACTATAGCATGGAATCAAGACTGATGTTATTCTAGGACACTCTTGTGGAGAATTATGACTCCAGTGAAAGTGCTTGTTCATCAGAAGCCCCAGCCTAGAAGGACACCAAGCATATCTCTGTCTCTTGCTGCTTAGCAGGACACTTTAATACATGCAACGGTTCAGTGGTGAGCGGGGCTGGACTGCTGGGGTGGGGAACCCATCCACTGCCATCAGCGTGAGGCTTCCAGGGAACTCAGGCTTTAATTGTGCAAAGAGGCTGAGTTGGCTGGCCTGGCTTCAGGAACAGGGTCCTGCCACCTACTCAGCAGCAGCTGTTCTGGATGGTGAGCCAGGGCAACATCTCACCTTCCCAAACGAGGGGTTAGTGATGCTGTGTCATTCCAGAGGACACGTGGCTTCACCTGTCCACAGGGAGAATCTTGGGGCTTGGGGGTTGGATTTGGATTTTGCCTCTGCAGAAGCAGTAGCTTCTGTCCCCTGCTGAGCTGGGAGCAGAGAGCTGGGCCCAGCTCCCTTTCACAAGATGCTGGAGCTTCCAGCCCTGCATGTCCTCCAGAACAGCTGTGTCTCACTTCCCCAGCAGTGCTGGCAGTAACTCAGCTGATAGGCTTCTTTGCTGTGCCAGTTTTTGCAAAACGTTTTTATGTTATGTATGAGAAGGATGGGGATATACAATCAGGAGAGAAATACACTTGTGGTACAGTGCTTCTCTTGAAATATCTACTATCATCTTCCCAACAGCCATCAGTCCCAACAGCTGCCTGATATATTGTTTTGACCTTTTTCAAAAAGCCCCTCAAAACAGCCCCAGGTTCTACTTGCTCTCTGTGTAACTGAATTACTTATAATCTAATGAACTTCTTCAGTGAGAAGCAGTCCCCGCCCACTGGTTTTACAGCCCATCTCAGCAATTTGATGCCAAATGCCATTGAAATGAAATGATGTGTTGTGAACCTCCACTTGAGTGCTCTTTGCTGCATGTCTGTGTCTCAGAGCTGTAGTGATTTCACACTCGCAGCCCCTTCCCTCGGGAATACCTCACCCCACGAGCGTGGGGCTGCTTTGCCTCTGCGACATGTTCCTGTGGCCAGGACTGCAAACTGTGTCCTCGTGGCCTGTCCCACTCCCCAGTGCAGCTTCTCTGCCCTGGGGCTCTGGGTGCAGACCCCACTGGGCCCTGCTGCCTTGCTTCTGGCTGGGAGCTGTTTGACCACAGTGGGAGCTGGAAGCCCGGAGGCACGAACCTCACTGGAGCACCAGGTCAGGCAGAGCCCTCCTGACTCGTCCCCTGCTCTGTTTTCCAGGATTTCTGTGACTTAAGGCCCAAAGTAGGGCAGTGCCAGGCTGTGCCTGGGCCATGTTTGAACTGTTTCAGTAAGCAAGGGAAGAGCTGCAGCTTTTCTGATGAAGTTGTGTCATTCTCCCAAGACCTGCCCCACTGTGCTCTGCCCTGGGTGTGGATTTGGCACAGTAGGTATGGCACACTCAGACCCCAGCAGGGAGGCAGCTCCAGTGGGGCTGTTTTGGCAGTGAAGCCTGTATTTGGTAGCAAAGTGCCTGCCAGGGCAGCTCTGGGGTGTCAGGATGGCAGCTGGGCAGTGCTTTGCCAGCCCTGAGGCAGGCAGGGTCTCCTGCCAGGGCGGCAGAGATCATTCCAGTGGAGGCTGCTGTAGGAGGGGGCTCCCCCCTCGCTGCAACTTCTCTCCCCACCTCCTTCACAGGTGCTTTCTTGCATCCCTGGATGCTGTGGGTGCCACATTCCACACCCTGCAGTGGCACAGCGCAGGGAGATTGCCTCTGAACTAGGCAGGAATAAGGGCTGGGAACAGAGGAAAAGTGAGGCTGTTTATTTTGGCTTAGAGTTGCAAAGGGCAATCACGTTTTCAGCATTTATTTCCTTCCTTTTGGATTATTAATTGTGCTTACAAGCTAAAACATTAACAACCAGCGTTCCTTATTTGCATTTAAAGTTCTTATTATTAGACTGAGGGATATTTCAGAGAAAAGCAGGAACAATATTAGAAGGCAGGATGGAATACGTTTTGGGTTTGGGTTTTTTCTTTTTTCTTGACAGTTCTTAATTTGTTTCTTGTTTTAGGGACTCATAAAAGTAAAAATATCTTTCAGTGACAACAGTGAACTGCATAGCTTCTCCTCTTTCAACCTAGTTTTAAAACCTTAAAAGAAATTTGCCTGTCATATTCTGACATGACACATCTAGTCCTGTTGGAAATGTTTTAGCAATCTAATGAGATGAAAGCGGTTGTTTTAATGAGCTCAGAAGAAAGAGACAAATCTGCTGCACAAATGTAACCAAGGATCTGTTTTGTTTTATGGCTTGGCTAACCCAGAAGTTGTAGGAGACATTAGATTGAGTCATGACAAATGAAAAAAGGTTGTAGCTTTCCTCTTCAGTCTGTCCTTTCCTATTTGAGATATAGCTTCATATCTGGTGTGAGTTCTCCAGGATGCTTACCTGGGGAATATGGGGAAGATAATCAAAATGGGGGAAGAATGAAAAAGAGACAAATAATGGAGGTGGAGACACTTTGTTGGCTCTTCTGCGTGGTCTGGTCAAGAGAAAGAGTGAAATGAAGAAATGCTTCAGCGCTGGCCGAGGCAGGAGCAGGGAGCTGGTCACTGGAGGGTCAGAGCCAGGCAGTCAGGAATGTCTCACAGCCTCATAATTAGTTGGTTTTCTCCAGCCCCTTTGCAGAGTTGCAGCTTACCTCTGCAAGCATCCAGCTCACCTGGTTTCCCTTGAATCTGCAGGACACAAAATCACAAATGACCGCTGAAGGTGGTAGATTTGCAGCCAGAAAGCCTGATGCAAGTGTGGAGTCTAAGACCTCGGTTTTGCAAACTCCTGCTCCAGCTGTGAGGCAGGTAAAGAGCTTTTTCTCTGAGGCAGCAGCAGTTCACAGAAGGACCTTTCCTCTGCACTCTGAAGTCTGTGGTTACAGCCTGAGTGCAGCTGAGTGCTGAAGACAGGATTTGGTCCTTTATTCATTGTGGGAGTGTAAAGAGGAGCTCTGGCAGATGAGAGGTGCCAAAAGCTCGAGTTCGAGCAGCCGGGGTATTTAAGAGTCTGGTCACTCTTCCTGGTGCAATTGCAAATCTCCCGAGATTTGTGGTTTTCTGTAGAGCCAGAAATTACTTCTGTGGAGCCTGGGCTGGCATGATGATGGGGTGAGCTCTGTTCTCAGGGGATCTTTGCTTGGTTTTGTTTTGGTTTTGAAGGAAACCTTCCGGCACTCCTCACTTCAGAGAAAAGTTAAAATTTAAATGTCCCGATTCTAGGCTGAGGGGTCAAGAATTGGGAGAAAAATAAAAAACATCCCAAATGAAGGCAAGGAAATCAAGTGCATCTCAATTGCTTGATTATTTCTGAAGCCTGATTCTTTTTTGCATTGGCAATATTGAAACCAGCAGTCTCACTTATTTCAAATTAATTTGAAGGCTACTGAGCCCAAATCCTCTCTTAGAGCTGACTGGACTTTGGGCCAGTTCTATCTACACTGAAGATGATATCCACTCAATATACAGGCTTAATGAGATGTGATGAATTTCAAATGTTTGTGTGGCACTTTGTGGGATCCTGGAAATTGCAAAGTTTCATTCACAAAACCAAAACCAGGAAACAAAAAGATCCGGAAAGTACTGGCACATTAAACCTATGGCCATTTTTCTCACTTTAAGGTTTTTTTTTCTTAGAGGAAAATACTAATGATTTGTGCCACAATTTCCCTAATGCTGAAGAAATGCTCTGCCTAATGTAAAAATCCCCCTAAACTGTTAATTGAATCATTCTCATTTTAGTTTTAAGACCATTCAGGCAAATGACAGATGTAGGGGAGGTTGGAGGATTACAGTCCTGATTATAAGATGCTCTTAGGAATCTGCCTAAAATCAGAAAATGCAAAAGGCTGAAAAATGCTATTGGGTAACACAAAGCAAAGGAACTGATGGTTTCTAGGGCTGAGCAAATCAGGGAAAAAAGTATTTTAATCCAAAGCTCGACCACAGTGTGTTTATTGTGATAATAGAATGAAACTCTTGATAGAGGCATTTCCTGGCTTACCAATAAAAATGCTCACCCTCCCCATCCTTCACATTAATTGAGAAAGAACTGAGGAGCACTCACAGAAGGGAGCCCAGGGAACTGTAGTAAGGTGACATCATGCCTATTTTCAAGTTGCTAATCAATAATATTTTTGACATTGAAAGAGAAGGGTTGGCAGGGCTGAAATTGCTCTGGTTTTCCCTCTTCTTGGGCATGTCCTGCTTTGCTTGGTCACTAAAAATTATATTGGTTCCTCAGCACACCTTTTGTCGAGGATAAAATCTCTGAGCTTAAAACCAAGGAGCTGGAGTACACCAGCCTGAGAGAGAGAAAAGAGGGGTGGGTAACACAGGGGCCTCCCACAGTGTAATGAGTTTGGGACATGGCTGCTGATAACCCTCTTCTCCCCATCAGGCCATTCTGTGGGGTCTTGAAGAGCCAAAGACAATTAATCATCTGTTCTGTTTGTTGCAGGATAACTTGTGCAATCTTTCAGCAGAAATTCTGCTGGTTTAGGATTGTGGTGTTCCAGGAAAACTGGGAGCAGGTTTTGGCAGTAGCAGGATCCAATGCTGGTAGGAAATATAGGGTTTGATAACAAGGAAAAGGATTTTCTTCTCTTTGGCAGGTGACAGGCTCCTCTGTGTAGAAATGGTCCCTGTTTCCATCAGGAGGACAGGAGGGATGTCTCCAGGAGCTGACTCAGTGAGTGCAGAGAGGCTCAGCAGGCTCTCCCTGGTCCAGGAGAAAACATCCTTATTAGAGAATTCATCACCCCAGTGTTACACCTTGGCAGGGAGGCTGGGAATGGACATTTTGCCTCTGTGCATGTCCCTCCTCTGAAACATTACCCCCCAAGTGCTTAAAACAGTCTGAAAGGCACAACAGTGACTCAACATGCTTTGAGGCTCTCCAGCAACCTCAGACTTGTATGAAATGCTCTCGTCTACAAGAGCATAATCAACAGCAACTTGTACACACCATAACAGTCTGGTGCAAGTCTGGGAGCATTTCTGCATCAGCTGGGAATCGTTACAGAAGGGGATGAGATCGGGATTGTATTGAGGAAAATATCACTTAAGTGCTAAAAATGTATTCTGCCTCCTAGCAGAATTTGGTGATTTATCCTCGCCCTGTTAGAGCTGATTGGAGTTGGTAGCTCCAGTTTGAAAGCATTAAACAAAAGTGCATAGGAAAGGCTGAGTGCACAAAATGGATGCTAGGCAGACTAATCTAGGTAACAAATGAGGGGGTTTATAGTTAGGTTTCTGGAGCTGTGGCATGTGCTAGCTCACAGTGATATAGTGATGTTTCCTCGCTGCCAGTGCTCCTTATTCATTACAGCCCAATTCTTTGCCACCTTGGTAGCCTGGATTTTGCTGTAATCTGGCTCCTGCCTTTACAGCAAACGTGGTAGAGTACCTCATTTCGATGTCTCTCGATGAAACGGTCCCATGTATGTATTTCTGGAGGAATTTTGCGTGGAACTGGTGCAGACCAGCTCCAGGTCTCTCCAAAATTTGTGGTGAGATCTTCAAATTACTTCCAGGGCGCCACGATGTGGATGTGCATGCCCTAATTTGAGGTTGCAATAGCTGAGCCCGTGTGAATTTGTCATCCTCTCTCATGCTTCTCAGCTGACGTGACAGGGCACGTGCTCCTCCACAGCATGAAGGTTTCTGCTCAGCTTCATCCACAGGAAGGACATACCATCTTCACAGTGAGTTTTAAATGTACCAC
>NW_020884894.1:11672159-11830563 GCF_003945725.1 Corapipo altera | reverse complement strand
TGTACCACAGGAAGGACATACCATCTTCACAGTGAGTTTTAAATGTAACACAATCAGCTTGGCTACTTAAGTCATGCAGAACTGAGAATTTGATTTTGGAAACCTGTTCTTACTTACTCACAGCCTCTTTATGTCTATAAGCAGTGCAAAAGGCATTACAGCAGGGGTGGCTATGGCTTGCTGCAGCTCAACCAGCTCTTTCCCCTGGCCAAAGAGAGCTCTTCCCACATGGACCTTGGGAGCATGAGAAATGAGTCGCTCGTTGGCAGGTTAGTAAGGTGCCCTGACACTCCTTCCCAAGGGTAGCTGAGCACCCTATCTCATCACCTGTAAATTCTAAAATGGGCAGATGTTTATCACAGTAATGTGTGTGCCCCCCCCTCCAGACATTGCAGAGACTCTATCAGCTCATCTCATCAGTAACACTGGCACAAATCACTGGGATGAGAGAAAATTGCTGTGATGAACACACACCTCAGAACGTCATCACACTGTTCACTAATTGCCAGTCACCCTTCAGTGATTAATTATTTAGCCAAATTGCAAAAAGTTTTCCACACGAATGAGAAGATGTTTATTTAAAAAGCAGAAAGCTCCTAGGAGCATATCCTTGTTTTCCTCAATTTAGCTGTATAACAAATTTACATTCTCCTAATTTTACAGCTCAGAAAAAAACCCAGAGTGCTGTATCAACCGGTTGCTGTTGGTTTTTGTCCAGCCAGTTCTTCAGCAGGAAACCTGGTGCTGCTCAATGTGTGTGTTTAAGATGTTTAAACTGAGTGGTAGATCTGTGAGCTGATGGTCGTGGGTTGTTATCTGCATCTCTCCATGTGCACTGAGCCCTGTGAAACACTGGTAAGGAGGAACAGGGGAGTGCTGTGCCAAAGCCCAGCTTGAGGCTTGGCACTTCTCCAGCACCGACTGATGGCATCAGGGTCACGTTAGAAAAGAGGAAGAGCCTCCAAGACCCTCATCCTGGCTGCAGCCTTGTGCCTGGTGGGAGTTCTCCTGAAGTGTTGCTGGCACCAGCCAGATCTTACCTGTGCAGTAAGGTGGGATGTGAAGGAGAGAGGAAAGCCAGTGTTGGCCCTGGAGGATCCACGTGCTGATAGTGAATCCAAATCTGGGTATGTTCTTAGGTGATATTGATGTCTCTCCAGTGTCTTTCACCACAGCTAATTATTAAAAGCACTCAACAACAACAACAAACATGGGGAGAGGATAGAAACACTAAGAGAGCCCATAAATGGTAAAGAATTAGTGAGTAGTGATTTTCATATGGTTCAGTAAATAGTTCAAAATTTAGGCTTTATTTATGTTTTTATTTATAAACTACTTCTTTTTACTGATCCTTTGAAGAAATGTTTATTTAAAATTCATATTTGGATAAACAAGTTATAAAGTTTTTCCTACACGACAGAGCATGAAAACTGAGTTATTACACTGGTACTTTTGGTTCTGATCAGCATGATCAAATTGTACTACTTTCTCCATACATGATCAAACAAATAGGTGAGGCCTTCTGGCATAAACAGATGTTCAGGATTAAATTTAAATTCTGATTTTTTTTTAGTATTTCTTTGTAGGAATTTGAAATAGGTTTTTAGAGTTTCCAGTAAAAAGTAGAATAAAACTTCTTACAAAATTGTCCATAACAGCGACACAAACCCAGACAAAGTGGTGTATTTAAATTCCACAGTAACTGGATAAATACACTGAGTGTGCTGATTGCCACTCAGTTTTAGCATTGCTTTGTTTATCTAACCTTTGCCCAAATATCATTCTGTTTCTTATGCCTTTTGGAAAATAAAAGATCAAGGGGAAAAAAAACCCCAATTCTTGTGTTGTAGCCTTTTTCATGCCACACACATTTCCTTTTTGCCTCAGGAGCTCTCAGGTACCAGCTCTCAAATTTATTTCAGTTACAGTTACTCGCCACGTTACTCGTGTCAGGAGAAGTAAAAAACACTGTCTGGTTTTTGGAAGAGAAGGTTTAATTGCAGCGTTTTATATGTACTTAATGACTTCAAGAAATGAGGTCGTGTGAAATCATCTGGAACTAAACCTTGCTGTTTCCCCCCCCCCCACTTGGTATTCACAGAGCAGCATCTGAAATGTGGTGTTAAGTTTTGGGCCTCCTAAATCAAGGAGTGAACCACTGATAAACTGGGCCCACCAAGGTTTTTGGGGCTGGTGCACAGATTGAGTGAAGGGGGCTGAGGGAGCTGGAGAAGGGAATGCTGAGGGAGACCTTGCTGCTCCCTTCCACCACCCAAAGAGGGCTAAAGGTGAGGTGAAACCAGACACTTCTTAGAGATACACAATGAAAGGATGAGAGGCACCAGACAAGCATTGCTTGGAAATTAAGACAGGATATAATGAAAAAATGTTTCACGGGGATGTTGATGCAAAAGTGGGACTGGATTCAGGGAAGGGGAGAATCATCATCCCTGAGGAACTTCGAAACTCAAATAGGACAAGGACCTGCACAACCTGGCCTACTTGAGACAGCTCTGCTCTGGACAGGCACCTCCACCCCAAGTTATTCAATGATTCTGTGACAAGAAAATCCAAATTAGTCTCCTCATTCAGTGTTCCTAACATCAGTGTTAACTAAAGCACTGCCTCTCTGTTTGGAAACCAGAGGGACAGCGTTGCACAGCGTTACCAGAGTTTCCCCTCAGAGTGCATGAAAAGCCAGGCTGAGCTGAGACTCTTTGGTTATTGTTTTTAATTCCCTTTCAGACCACTTTGGTTTGTTTCTTTGCTTCTGAGTGTTGTTTTGTATTTATTCCATGCAGCATTTCACAGGCAGCCTTCTGAAATCCTAAGCTGCAGCTTGATTAACATCTCTTTTTGTTGGTGGTGTGGTTTTGTCACCTCTGCCTGTCCCTGCTCAGCTGTGGTGGTGAGGTGACTCTGGTATGGTGATGTGTGGCAGTGCAGTGAATCAGACTCTGGCACTGATATGGGTTAACATAACTCAGAAAAAAACCCCAAAACTCAGAAAGAAATGTCCATCAAATGCTCCCTTAGGGCAGCAGTGCACTGAAGGTTGAGATGTGAGATTGCATTGAAAGATTCAGTCACTCCTGGCTAGTTCTGTGTGTTAGGTAAATCACATTTTTGGGGGTAAATCAGTCACATTCAAAGACTGACTGAAAAGTAGAAAAGTCTTTCAGTACCTTTAGGCATTTAGATGATGGATGTTTTTTCCCAAACCCGTCTTATTTCCCCTATTAGTTCCTGTAAAAGAAATGCAGATCTTGCACTGGCTTGAAATATCTGTGTTGTTTTAAATAAATTTCCCGTGATCCACAGCACAGTGAAAAGGAAAGTGTAGCCATTTGTTGCTGGTTCAGTGTATTTAGACCATCTTTCATGCTTGTAGAGGTCAAGTCCATTTAATCTGGTTATGCTATTTCAATCACATTTACATTTTTAATGCAAAGCTCAGGTTTGCTTCACACTAGAATGATCTCTCTGGTTTTGTAACAAGCTTTAGTTGTCCTGGGCTTTGGAGACTTCTCTCTTTATTTTCCCTCAGCCTTAGACACCGTCTTTGTCATTTGTAAGGTAACTTTCCTCCTTGGATTGCCAAAATGCTACGGAATCCTCACTACAGAAGTCTGAACAACATTTTCAAATTCCATTTTATTGGGAGCAAATTTTGAAGCCTGCATGAAAAGCCTGTCTTTGCTGTGGTCAGCTTAACCATGGTGCCTGGGATGGTTTGCACCAGTGACCTTCTGCCTTCAACTACATTCCTGTGTTATCCCCCAAGGAACAGAAAAGAAGGCCCTAAATACTTGCTCGGTTGACTTGTAGCATCACTTACACAGGAGGGAAATGGCCAGCCTGGCAGAGGTTTGGCACCACCAGGCAAGACAAGAACTTGGTGTAGGTTGTGAGAAAGAGGCACAGAGACTCAGAGCTCGATCTTTAAAGCAGGAGTCAAATGAGGAATCGTGATCCAGTTGAGGCTCTGGATAACAAATCAAGGTTGTTGGCTAAGCAGTCACCCAGGAGAGTGACAACAGCTGGATACAACAGTGCCTGGAGTGGACACTGATGCCTTTATGTGAACCTTGCTCAGAGCAAGTGCCAAGAATGAGTGGATCAGACTGGTCAGAGCTGTTAAGAAGAGCAAAATCTGGCAGGAGAAATGGCAACACCCCATTCACAATGTGGGATGCAGGTGGTAGGATGTGACCAGAAGAGAGTGCCAACAAGAGAGATCCTAGCAAGGTTGCTTTTCATGCTAAGACTTGAAGACTAATTTCCTAAATGAGGTTGCAGAAGCAGGACCCAAAACTCTACAGAAGACATAATGAGACCATGTGCTTTTCCTTTCTTAAAATACATCCTCCCATAACCAACACCAAAACACAGAGGAAAGGGAGAGAAACTGTTTCAATTCAACTTCAGTTACAAGCAATACTTCTCTAATCTGATTTATCCTGTCCTAGGAGGCCTCCTTAATACATACTATCATGAGTAGTGGTCCTTACTGTGAGTGGAGAGACACTGAACCATTTGCCCAAAGTTCCTGCAGTTTGTATCCAACAGCAGCGTGATGAGTGTAAAAATAAATGCAAACGTACACAGGAACAGCAGCAGATCCTATATCCAATTGCAAAGTCACACTTAATTATTAATGACTGGAGTGCTGTAGCCTTTCACTTAGTGGCAAAACATACCCTGACTATTTCTCAGGTTGTGTCAGATTGACAGAGCGTCAGAGCCAAAGACAGTGTCAGCTTTTCAGTGAGGGACCAGGTGCTGTGTACAAGAGCAAGGAAGGTGAATATTCAAATGAGAATCTTGGTTTCCTCTGATAACAAGCCAGGAATTCCACATTCAAGAACTGATTGACGGAAGTTGCCCTTGTCACAGACAAAATGGTAAACAGCTTCAGAATAATGAATTACAAGCAGAAATTATACTAGTGAGTGATGGACTAAATCATGGAGAGGTCATTTTTTCCAGCTCTGTTCTAATTCTTTTTGATCACGTGTTCCTCAGTGTTGTGCATGGTTTACTTACAAAGCACCTGAAGACACCAGTATTTTCACAATTGTACATCACTACCTGCAGATAGATTTCGGATTAAAAAACTTTCTCCAGTGCCCTGAAACTTCTGTCTGAAATTTTCTCTTGCTTCTCCTAATCACTTCTGAGCACAGAAGAGCTCTTCCCAATGCCAGCTGCTGGAGCAGTAAGTATGACTGGTGTGTCTCTGGGATAAACTGAATCTTTCCCAGCCTTTGTGCCAGAGTTTGGATGGAGAAGTCGGTGTGGCTTTCCTTTTCCCACACTGAAGATACCAGTTCAAGGTGCTAGATTTCAGGGGTTATATCTCAGATCCCTCTTAGTGAATTTGTGTCAAATAAAGCAGACTCAAAGCTGAAAGGAAGGTTACACAAATCTTAAGGAGAGAGGTTGTGGCTGCATTTTGGGTGCTAGCCTTCCAGGAGCTCAGGGCAGCCTCTGGTGAATGTGGAGGAGAAATCTAGAAATTATTCTTTTTAATGCTACTGCAAATTCCTGTTTGGCTACACTGACCCAGCAAAACAGAGACTGTAAACCCACACATGGCTTTTTGTCCTCTACAGTGACAAGTGTGTAGCTCTGCAGCCCACATCTCACACGGGTCTCAGAGAGAGCAGTGGAGTTAATAAAGGGAGTGGTCCTTCTGAAAACTGCCCTCAAGCTTCACAGAACAAGCATGGGTGTTATTTGGCCTCTTGGTGGTTTTCTAAAAGTAGAAGATGCCCAAGAACTCGTTGTATCTGCAGCTGGTGCTTGCCAGAAATGTTTGTATGATCTGTATGGATGAGTGGAGAAAAGGGTGGTGGGAGGAGGGAAAGGCCTTGGAGGGGGAACAGCTGAGGAGATACAAATGAAAACTCAATTAAACAGAAGAGAAGGAAAATTCAAACGAGCATTGACACCCTGCTCCAGGCTGCTTTAAGTCAGGATTTCATCTGTAAACCTAGTGAATGGAGAAGGCAACAGTGAAGAAAATAAATTACCTTCCTGGAAAGAGCTGGATTAGCTGACCAGGAAGATGAAAACATTCAAATACAGATCTGCTTTGATGATATGGCTAGGGCTTGTAACAAATTCAACCAGAACAATAGATCTTGGGCTTGTAACCGTTCCAAAGCTTGTCCAATGTATGAGATTATTTTTTTTTTATAAAGGACTCGGTTTATTTGCCAACTGGAACACTTGAAATGGACAATGAGTGTAATCCTGTGTTGCCTTCCACCCTATGTAGCCATGAGAATGATGCTAATTGGATCTGTTAAAGTCAGGAGGGTGGCATTTGGTGCTCATTTTGCCTCCTGCCCTCAGTTATATGCTGTTGTGGGATACAGACAGTGATCTGTGGTGGTTTCCTGGCTTGTGTGAGAAGTGTGCAAATGTTCAGTGTCATGAGCTGTTGTAGCAGAGAAGCTGAATGGTTTTTTTTTTCTTTTAAGATAAACTGTCATTCCTCCAGAATGTGGTCGTCATCAATTTATTTCAGCTTTATTTTGCTCTTCGCCAGCTGTGTGAAGAGCATGTTCAATATAACCAGTCATTCCAATAGCTTAATTTCTCCCCTAAGTATTTTGCTTCTTTTGGGTTGTCACCACAATCCCATTTAAAAGCCTGCTAATAGTAATTGAAAGCCATTTTAAGCTTGCATGTAGTATCAGAGTTTGAGCTGTGTTTTATTTCTGTAAAGCAGAAATAATAGTTAGCTATGACAGATACTAGGAAGCTAAACAACAGCCAAGGCTACCACACTTTTGGAACCTACATTGCTAGAAGAAAGTCATGGATCCAGAATCCAATGAAATGACTGTGAATCTTCCCAAGGCCTTCAGTGGGATTCTGATCAGGTTCTGAGTGCAAAATGTGATCAGCAGTGGCCAGATGGAGGTTGGACACAAAACAATCAGGAACTCTGCCTTTGTGAAAAGTGTCCCTGGGATTTCAGCCTGTGTTTAAAACAGTTTTTGTTGATCCATCTACAGAAAGCAAAGGGCAGTGGAAGTGAAAGGGTGCTGGCTGTTTAAAGCAAGTAGTCTCCTAGACCATTTGTGAAAGGACACCAGCTTTGCTGGAAAGGAGGAGTGGGCTGATCCTATCTGTTCAATTCCTTGTTCTTAATTATTTTGGCTGATATCATCTATATGCTAAGTCAATCCCAGTGAATGGCGTTTGAAACATCCTGACTGAAGTCATTACATTATCACATTCAGGCCAGGCTTTAAGTAAAAGAGATTTGGCTTGTTCTTTACACTGTTTGGCCCCTGTCCCGAATGTACGACCATTGTAATGGAGGATTATCTGCACTGGAGGTTTTCTTCATTTCCATTAGGAGAAAAATTTCATTCAGCATAGCAAGGGCAGCCCGAGATGGCAGGAGGAGATTGGCTGGGTGCTGATGCCTTTGTTATCCCCGGGCAGAGCCTGACACCCCCTGACACTGCCGGGCCTTGGCGAGGGGCTGTTATTCATTTCAGTGTGTGGAACACATTGTTTTCTGAAAGGGAGGAGAATCAGCCCTTTATGAGCAGGAGTCACTGGGCAGTGTAGTCACTGAGCTGCAGGAGCTGAGGTTTGTTGATACAGTTGGCTTTTTAGCAAGTGCCTTTGTTGGTCTTTTCTTTGAGTCTGCATCTCTTTGGTGGTGTTTAAGGTGGATCTAGACTCTCCCTGTCTTTCCCAACCTCTGTGCCTTTCCTAAGATAAAAACTCAAGGATAGGGACAGAGGGACTTTATTTTTCAAGCTTATGGATTCCCATAATGCCCCTTCCCTGAGATACATAAACATCTTCTCATCTCGAGATGCCATCTGTCCTGCCGTGGGTTGCTGTGGTTAAAAGGTTCCTGCAGTTGGTGTGCAGGCCATGAATGGCCCATCCTGCTTTGGGAGGCACTGCTTGCTGGTTCCAAGACTGCACTACACCCACACAAAGGGCTGCTGCTGCTGGTTTACACCAAAGCTGGTTTACACCAAAGCAAAGCACTGTGACCTCTCCATCCCGCAGCTCCTGTGTTTGCCTTCCAGTGGAAGCCAGCTGGTGTAGTGGCCTCGTGTCCTCCTAAAGCCTGGACTCTGCTCATGTGGTGTGTTCCCCCCTCTGAGAGACACCATATGAAAAAAGGACAAACTACAGGAACCCTGTGGAGCAGTGACCAGTCTACTCTGAACTCACTTAAAAATTGAGAAGAATCAGGCCTTCTGTTTGGGCAATAAACACTGACCCAGCAGCAGTGCAGGTGTGGAAACCAGGGGGATTCTTCCTCTTGGGTGTCACATTAGCATTAACCTAGCCTTGTGTGACACAGTCATCCTACAATCATCCCAACCTGGCCCAAGGGGAGTGTTTTTCAGGGGCTTGATCATCCCAGAAAGGTCTTCAGTTTGGAAATACAAACCCAGAAGTGAATGAACAGACACCAGTCTCAGACTCTGCTCTGGATCAGCGGCTTACAGGGCAGTTCCTCCAAGACACAAACCCATAGGGAAGGGACAGCTGCTTTTTTCCTGCCAGATAAATGGACACCTGGCTCCAAGAGTCAACCAGTGACCCCGCACGTGCAGCTGCCTGCACTTTCCCATGCTGGCTCATGTCCTGCTCCACGGCTCCAGGGGCAGCCAGGCTGTGGGTCAGCCCTCAGGACCACACGTGCCCTGCCTGCCCATCCCACACTCCAGAGCTGGGTCTGGCACGTGCCTTGCTCCTGCTCAAGGCTGAATTCAGGTCACTGTCTTGTTAGGGTGGCTGCTAAGGTGGATTCAGAGGGACAGGTGCCTCACCAACCAGTTCACCAAGTGTCCTGAGTTCTTCAGCTAGGAGTACAGCTAGGGATTTTTGCATGAAGAGGAGAACACATAAGCATGCAAATCACTTCTATTTGTCTTTTTTATCCTAGAAACATGTCAACAGTAAAGCAGAAGGGACAGTGGCCGTAAGGAATGCTCTGTGCTGACCAGGATGGCCCAATATGAGAGAACTTATGATCTGTAGGTTTGTGCTAAGATAACTGATTCAGAGCTTGAAGTCTCTGGGAACCTAGTAGATAAATATTTTATCTCCCAGATAGCCAAACCAATTTCATCTGATGCTGAACCTTCTATTTCCAATTGACTTCTTACATTATGAATCTTTTAAGTAAATCTGTCTGTGGGTGCTGCAAAATGTGGGGAAACAGCTCTTATCGCAGCTGGGGGAGGAGAATAACCTGGTTTTTTAATGCCTGAACAAAACAAACTGAACGTGTCCTGGGGTGCTCCAGCCTAGCTGAGGTGTGGGGTGCTCCTTTGGTCAGCCCAGGAATGGGAAGGGGAGTCTGTCCCAAAGGCCAGGAGCATGCCAGGGCACAGTCCTGCACACAGGAGCTGGCTGCAGGTGTGGAGATGTCATCAGGCTGTGCAAAACAGGACATACTGCACACTCCAGGAAAGCCAGGTTGGGGTGCAGTAGCTCAGCAAATTCATGAAGTAGCAAGGCAGATTTTATCCAAAGGTGCTGTTGGTTGGCAATGCTCAGATCAAATTTACTTTGTTGCCATAATAGTAAACATGGTACATGTGAAACTCGGGGCCATGAGCCAGTATAAAGGGA
This sequence comes from Corapipo altera, assembly GCF_003945725.1. NCBI lineage: Eukaryota > Metazoa > Chordata > Aves > Passeriformes > Pipridae > Corapipo > Corapipo altera. The sequence continues at coordinate 11,820,933 of NW_020884894.1, read as the reverse complement.
TAAGATAATGGATGTTGCTTGAGCCTTTTACTGTCTTTGTAGTTAGAGCAGTTATTGGAAGGCACTAATCCCTTTCTGCTTATTATTGACTTTTGAATGAATCCTCATATGCTCTCCAGCAGCAAAACTTGTGGTTTTCAGGCTCACTAAAGCTCAATAGAACCAAGACCTTGTTATTTATTTTCACTGTTACTATTATTTTTCTATTTCAAAGCAGAGTTTTCTGCTGCGAATTCCCCACTGTTTGATCACAAAAGCAAGCGAGGGAAATTGTTATTTTTCATCCAGAAGCTTTTGTCCTTTTTACTTTCACAATCCACGTGAGGCGACTTTGCTGGTCATTAGCCGAGTTAGCAAAGGGAGCTCTCTTTGTCGGGCGATAGCAGGGAAACATCAAGTGTCTGGTTCCATGGTAGCAATTTGCTCCTGAAATAAAGCGAGCGTTGATAAGTTGCTACCCTCAGCTATATTTGTCCTAGTAAATAAACATCATCAGGCTTTGAGCACAAATACACGTTGTTTTGCCCTGTTTACCTATTCTGAGGCTGTGTCAGGCTGACAAAATTTCCTCTGCATCAGACGGCCCCGCTCTGCCGCGCTCGGCTCGCCGACGGTGCGTGTTTCTGTACACCCAGCTGAGGATGTGTTTTTTAAGGCATTGATCAGCACAGAAAATATGCCTGGAAATGCATCCCATTAATGCAAAGCGGTGCATTTTGATGGATTTGCCTTTTAGAGGCCAAGGTTCCTAGCGCTGGAATGCCTTGGCTCCGCAGTGCCTCGGAACGGGAGGTTTGCTCCCAGGGAGCTGTGGTGTGCCAGCACCGGGCACGTGGGGCACATCACACCCTGGTGACCGCACTGCCCGTCCAGCAGAAGGGCAGCAACTGATATGTGCTGGCCAGAGAGAGCCCTCGGGATCTGTCCTTGGGAGAAGGATTCACTTTTCCAGGATGCCGATAAAAAAAGCCATTAGCCCTTTGGTGATGGGGCTGTTCGGCCAAAAGTTCCTCATCTGAACCTCACAAAATCGGGATGGTGCTTCTTCCCCGACAGGCAGCAGGACCCAAAATAAAGCAGCAGCAGGAGACCAAGTGAGACACGAGAGTGACTTTTGTTCCAGTTGGAGCAGTGGAGCCACCACTAATTTGGGCCGGGAGATCGGAGCACACGGCAAGAGGTGGTTTGGTGGCTCCAGTCAATAAACACATGGGGTTAGCCCAGAGCTGCAGGTGCCACGGGCTCTGCAGTGACGTGAATCACAGCAGAAATAGGCCAGTTACACCCCTTTGCCATCACTAAATTTCCCATAGCCCTTTCTAGAAAATCCAAAGGGGATTACACAGCTTCCAGGACAAATCCCAGCCTTTAATGGGAGCTTCAGGATTTGCAGTGTGCATCGCTCACTTAAACAAACTGATGTCTGCACTCCACAAGTTGTCTGCCCCACCTGCTATGCACCTGAGACCCAGAGAAAATGCTTTTCTTCACACTTCTGATGAGCAGTAATTAGATCAGGGAAGTTCACAGTGGCAGGGTAAGTCTCTCCTCCATGGATGACAGTGAGGGGTCAGGACAGCTCCGTGACAGTGATTTGCCAGAGCACACACGAGCTGGAACCTGAGCAAGATCCCATCGTGCTGGGGACACAACATCCAGCACGGAGAGGTGGTGCCTGCTGCAGGGAGGTGTGTTCTCACTGCTTTGAAACCTCCCACTCAATCAGATCATGCCCTGAGCAGTGGAAAGGGTGAGCTCCAGCTTTAGGGAGTTCTGTCTCAAAGGTGAGCACCAGTTTGGTTCCTCAGGGTATGTGTCAGTCCCTGACAGAGGGAACAGGGAGGGGTTTCCTCCTGTACTGTGCCTTGTATGACTCATCTAGGAGCTCAGTTCCTTTGAGATCTCCACCAGGTTTGGCAAAATGGGCCAAGAAACCAAAACACTGCCAAAAGAGGGGCAGAAGGATCACGCAGGAGCACGTGGCCATGCAGCATCTGTTGCACGATCCTGGGGACCCTGAAGAGCAGCCTAAGAAACAGGTTGGGGGAACCTATCACCCAGGTTTCCAAAAACACTGGACAAGTATTGAACCTAATTATTTGTAGGCAAGTAGATATACCAAAGCTGCTCTGAAAAGATCCTTCACTGAAGCGTTTTTTTGACAAGGAAAACTAATTCTGGGCTTGTTAGCCAGTTTTGATAAATAGAATCACACTGATGAGCAGACACAGTTTAATTGCCTTCCATAAGATAGCTGGGAAGTGGAAAGCAGGAGCTGAACTCCAGGCACACAGCCCCCTTCCTGGCACCTCCCCGTCTGCCTGCCTGGAAAACAAGAGAAAAGCTGAGATCCCCCTTCTGGCAGGGATCAATTACAGACTGCTTTTAGCAGAGTCTCAGGATATTATTCCCCAATTTAGGCCAAATTCCAAAGGGAATCTGAAGATGGTTAAGATGCATGTCAGAAGAAATTGGTCAGAAAATGGCTGTCGGGTGGGCGTGAGTGGCACAGCACAGAGTAACTCACAACACTCGGGTGCTCAGTGGGAGAGCAAAATTGGTTTAAGTGAGAATAACTTACATGGGTTTGGGGCGGGGGTGGATGCAGAAGTACAAACTCTGAAAATGGCCTTTTTCTTAGAGGAGGAAAAAAAAGGAGAGGCCGGGAAGGGATCTGTTTGTGCTGAGAAGTGGGTGCCAGCCCCCAGGAACAAAGGGCTCTGTTTGCAGGATGGGCCCTGAGGAAAATGCGGATCTCTTCCAACCTCCCAGAGCTTCCTTCTTCTCCTTGTGTCCCTCCCTGCCAGCCCCACGCCTCGAGCAGAGTGCAGAAGGATTCTTAGGGGTTGTTGATTAAAACAAAGCCCCAGAAGGGCACTGGCAGAGCTGGAGGTGACCGGCAGCCCCCAACCCATGCAATTGCATTTTATGGCTTCCTGAGAGAGGGGATAATGTTCGGTGCTGATTGCTTTGGGGTAAAGGAGGAAGGATTGCTGTAGTGACAGAAAAATGCAGAGCTCAGATCTTGCGTAGATGGCTTATTAGGTCAGAGCTGGAACACGCTTTGATTTGTATTCCTGATGATTGTACACGGGCACTAATTGGCCAAAGAAGCAAGGGATCTTTGTAGTTTAATGAGGAAAATATTGTGTAATGTGATGATTATTTTCTAATCAAAAAGCAGAGGAACAGAATGGAAAAGAAAACCTATGAGTGAATACAGACTGTAATTTTAATTAATATTTGCTTCTGCTAATCAGTTTCTCTGTTCTGCAACCAGCTGTTAGCCCTAAATATGCCCTAATGTTATATAAATATTATAGAAATTAATATTTAATATTATATTATGCTTAATATTATAGAAATGTTTCCTTTAATATGCTAAGCATTTTGCCTATGCATGCTTTTACTCACAAGTATGAGCTCATTTAAGCCAACAGGACTGGCAGCACTATGGATAGATGAGAATAATTGGGTAATAATCAATTTTAACTTGATTTGTTTCTTTAAAAAAATAAATTGTAATGCTTAGATTCTCTGGCTCTACTCTCATAATTTCAGTGCTCACTATGCTGAGAAGCCACTGCAGGGTTCCCACTCCTGCACCTCTTGCAAGTCTTAGGATACCTCCTGAATTTTCCTTAAAAGCCCCTGGAGGGACAAATTTGAAAAAACCTCAGTTCCAGAGGGTTTTTTAGGGGGGAAAAAAAAAATCTCATCCTCCATAGCAGCATAGAGGTTAACAGTGGACCCATAAGCCTAAAAATCCAAATATAACTAGGAAGAAGTATGTGTTCATCATACTTTAATATGAAAGCTTTGAGAAATGCAATTCTTATATGCTATAGAGAAACAATTTCATATCAGTCATCTCTTTAAACACCTTGCACATAGTAATCAAGATTTTTTTCCTGTGTACATACCAAGCCAGTGACCATGGCTGGGTGGTTGTTACGTGTTTCATCCCTCCCTGAAAGTCTTTTGCCTTGCACTGACATATGTCTTGGGGAAAAGGGGGAAGAGGGCTCTGCCAATCTTGGACAAGGCAAGAGATCATTCTTGCTGACTCTTTGCTCTCTGGAGAGCAAACCTCTGGAGAGGTTGCAAAATTTAATTTTTGGCCCTAAAAAGGAGCAGCCCCCAGCCTGCACACCCTGCAGGAACAGAGCTGCTACAGAACACGCCAAAAAACAGGCAGATGTTTTTTGGAAATTGCGCTTTCAGAGTGTGGCTTCTGCCCTGTAGCCCTTAAATTGCTGAAGTGGGAGTGCTGCCTGCCAAAGAAACGCTGTTTTAAAAAGGAAAGGAGGGGAGTGGGAGAAAGCTCATCCCCTTTGCAGGCGTTTCAAAGAGGACGTGCCCTGTGAGAGGCAAAGCCAGGGCTGGGTCTGCTTCGACTGACAGATCGGGGCCAGCGGCCCCCCACGTTCCTCCAGAACTGCAGAAGTGTTAATGCACAGCATTCAGGAGTGCAGTAGCTGTTGGTGGAGCCTTGCTGCTCTCCCTCCTGAGCAGGGCTGGATCCCCAGTGGAACCATTCAGCCCTGGTTTGATGGTGACAGGGCTTCCAGAGCACAACAAAGATTCCCTGAGAGCCCCCGGAGCTGCTCCTGCTGCAGGACGGAGCTGACAAAGGCCAAAGGAGAGGGAGGCACTCACTAACACGGATTTCTCCTTCTGGGCTGTGTTTCTCTCTCTGTACTTCTCAGAGCACTACTCACAAGGTAGAGCAGTGGTGTTGTCTGCGTTTTACAGGGGGGACACCGAGGCCCAGAAGGGGAAGGCGACTTGTCCAAGCTTTTTCAGGCAGTGACGGTCAGAACAAGGAGCAGGAGCACTGGCCAAGTCCTGATTCCCTGGCAGACCCACACCTTCATCCAGCTGTACTAAAAGCCACTGTGTTTCCCTGCACTTGCACTGGGAGATTCAGGCAGAAGGGGGAATACAGAGTGTAACTCACATTTTTATAGCCCCGTTCCATCATCTGCCAAGCCTCCAGCTTCTTCCTCCTTTGCTATCTCTTTACTTTGAGGACAGGCTGCACTCGTGCCAGTACAGTGTGCTTTGGGCACCCTGCACATTCACACCAACAAGGCTCCAGTTTCACTTCGCACAGGCTTCTCTCCAAGCAATTTTTGCTGCTGTTGTTGCAAAACATTTTAATTAATCAGGAATTTTAATTAATTGTACCCTGCTGAAAATGCCAAGACAATAGCACAAATACAAGGAGACAGTTGCTCAGGTCAGAGCAGCCCATCTTTGGTTAGCTGTACTCCCTCTGAAATCATGCAGTTTGATTGCAGGCACAGGCACAGGGAAATGCTGGATTCTGGGTGGCATTTTAAAGTCCTAGAGAAATATGGTGGTGTTTTTATCAAGTCAAGAAGCCTGTATTGAAGCTCTGAGCTGGCATAGTGCTAACTGGAAAGCTGCACCCCAGAAGGATTACAATGGCCTTTTTTCTAGTCCTCCAACTGCTGCAAACAATCACTTTCACTAAAGCACTTAAAATGTTCTGTGTTTTTATGAAACTGAAAACCAGGTCGCTTCTAGACAGATTTCACTTGCAATAAGTGAATTAGCACAGCTGCCTATTTCCACCTTTGGCTGAGCCACTTCCCAGGGGCACGTACACCTTGGGATGTTACTGGCTGACAGAGATCCCCTTCTTGCTCAACATGTCCAGAAAAGAAAATAATCTCATTCTGGCCTCGTATTTTGTCATTTGGCTGCAATGCCCAGCAAATTGTGGCTCATTTTGGAGTGCAGTAATTGGAGTTCATCTGTCCGGCGGCACAAAGGCCTGGACCAGCACTCAGCACACAAACTGGCTCAACTTTCTGAGCCTGACTGTCATTTTTCTGCCCTCTTAAAATGGTTTAGTGCCTTGGTGCACAGTCTAGACAACCCCCAGCACACCATGAATAATAGATTCAAAAAATCTGTAAAAGCTTTATTTATTTAAACAACTAAATATTTAGAATTTGTTCATATCATTGGCATATTTACCCCACTTCCCCTGCAGTAAAAGGTCTCCAAAGGACTTCCACCTTGTAAACCTGCTGTGAGCAGGATTTACAGCCTGTTGTGCATTTAAGGCCCACAAGTGAAGCAAACAGGATTTCAGTCTTGGTAAGTGCAGCCCTGCCTCTTCTATCTCTGGAGAACTTGTGGCATGAGTTGAATTTTTCACCATAGAAGCTCCTCTTTAGGAAGATAATGACAAAGTCGTGAGGTAAAAACTGAAAACAGGTCTTTGCTCACAAAACAACTTCATTCCCCAGTTTTCTTCCAAATGCTGCCATGGGGCTCATGTGAACTAGTGCAGAGCTCAGAGATGTGGGTTCTGCTCACACCTTTTCCATTGACTCTCTGCTGCTTTTTCTCACCATTTCCCCTCCCACCACGACAGATGCACAGGGAGAGCCTGTGCCCTCTTGATTGTGGCAGCCTCTCCAGGCTGCTCTGAGACCCAGGGATGAGCTGTGTGGAGGCCCAGCAATAAGCAGGTGTGAGATTCCAGTGACTCACTGTAGAGCAGAGGGCATGGATGGGAGGAGAGGAGCCATGCCCAGTGTCAGGGCTTTCTTCCTCTGCAATAACTGGCATTTTCTTCGAGCTCTGCACTTGCTCATGGGCACAGCTGGCCAGGTCAGCTGCCTCCCTGGCTATATCTGAGAGCTTTGAGGTGAACTTCAGCAGGAGCACAACCAGTGTCGTGTGCTGCGACTGTTCCTTCCCTCGCTGTTCCCGATGTAAATCCACAGAGCTCTCCCCATCTCAGCAGTGCTGCTTGGGAGGGTGAGAGCAGGATAGCCATGTGCTGTAGCCTGGGGCTGGTGGCTTACTCAAATTGATGAGCTCCTTGTGAAGATGGCTCTAAGTGACTCAGCTCTCAATCTGTTTAGACCAACTTCATGGATTGAGGTGGAAATTGAGCCTGAGTTAAAGTTACTCCTCACCCCCCAGGTTATGCCTGGAAAGCAGCACTTTGCCTGTGCCCATTTCATTGGTTCAAGTGGTACCTTAGTGGCAAAACCAACTGACTCAGAACCACTCAGGTACATTTCCACCATCTGAGGGCAAGACTGGGCACTTCAGGGTTTTCCTGTGCTGCCAGATTATTGCCCCATTTCTGCAGACTGCAGTTGCTGCCTGGCATCCTTAGCTGAGCCCATTCCTCCCAGCACAGGTTTGACAGCACAGGGGCTGTGGGTGCCTCAGCCCCAGGAGAGGCAGCTCGGGTGTGTCTGTGTTCCATGGGCACAGGCAGCTCCAGGCTGAGCTCACTCCACCTTCTCCTCCACTGTTTGCCACGGATCCAGGCAGGGAGGGAGCCCAGCGTGTGTCAGCGATGGGATCCCTGGGAAAGGGTGTCTAACTGCAGGATTAGTCACAGCAGAAATTGCTGTGCTAAGCACCGGGTGTCTCTTGGCTCTGCAGATCTTTAACTTGGTGGAGATGTCAGGGAGAGGCTGGAGCTGGTGTTGTGACCAAGTAGCAATCCAGCAGGCAATTCACCCTGGACAATGGGTGCAAGGAACAACCCCTACCAGGTTTCTGCTCCCCTTTCCAAGCAGGTACATTAAATTACAGTCGTGTTTAACGTGCTGTTAAACAGCAGAATACTTCCCATCCATAGGGAGCACCAAGGGGAAATGCAAAGGATTTCCTTTGAAAAAGGAATGTCGACACTAAAAGCTTTGTCCTGAAGAGCTGAGGGAGAGGAGACAAGATGTTCTTGCTACAGGATCTGTTAGAGGTGCAGAGGAGGGAGACAAAAGGCTGGTTTGGGTGGTGCAGGCTGCAGAGGTTCCTGCACTGGCAGTGGGAGATAAGCATTCCTTCTTAAGCAGGAAACCAATCTCCCTGTGACCAGCTCTTCCACCTGGCAGCGCAGCAAGCTGGGTTAGAGAGCAGACTGCAAGGCTGGCACCCGGGGTACCCCCCCAGCCCTGGGGTGCCTCAGGCACAGAGCTCTTTATTCTAAGGAAAGTGCTTTACATGTCCTGGCAGTTGGTGCTGTGTGAACACAGCTCTTGCACTACACCAAGAAAAGATGATCATTTGATCACTTCTCTTCCTCTTCCCCCACATATTATCTCCACTCATTATCTCTTACTTACTTTCTCAATTTTCATGTTTTCTGCAAACAATTGTTTTGGCTGCTTTTCCCTGTAATCTATTTTTTTTCTTCCTCTAGAACCTACCTTTCATTTTTATACACATTTTGGAGTTTCTAATATTTTTCCTCCTGAACAGATTTTTTTTTTTTGTTATTTATTTCCTCCTTCCTGTTTTCTTTAGCCACAAGTTTTTGCAGCTCTTACAGCCTCGTTATCCCCTCCCAGCCTTCCCGGGAGGGGGCTGGAGCATACATCCCACTTGCCTTCCAAATGTTGACAAGACTGTTTTGGAGGATGAGTGACTGACAGACAAACACCAGCCCCAAATACTCGGAATGCTCTGTTACTAATAGCTTTATTCTTGTCAACACTGCAAGCAAAATAACCCCTGAAAGGGATAGGCCATATTTTTAGCCAACCTTAAACTCAGCTTCTAAAAAATAACTTTATGCTCAGCTGTCTGTCTCACTCCTTGCCTTCTTGTTCCCCAATCACGTATTTAGAGGACAGCTCTTCATGTTGGGGATGCATAACCAGACTCTTGGAAGTTTGTTTTCCTCAGGCACCTGGCAGTGCCACAGGTGGGCTCTGAGGGTGACCCACAGCTTGTAGCTGAGTGGGAAGGAGGAGGCAGGAGATGCTCATCCAGGACTTTGCTTCATGTTTGGTCCCATGGCTTGGACCTGCACAAAGGGACAAAACTGGGTGAAGTTTGAACCTCATCAAAACTAATTGATAAGTGCCAGGGTTTCGCACCAGTTGCAGTCACCACCAAATTCAAAGCTTGACTGTTTCAGTTTATCTTGAATGAGTTAACATTTAGAACAGCTTAGGGAAGATAAATAAGGATGTTTCTGTGCTGGCCCTGGGTGTGCATGACCTTGTCTTCCTCCTCTCCTATTGGTTTTAGGAGGAGCCAGATTAAGGAATGATCTCTTTCAAACAGTCTTCAGTTTAAGCTTGTAAACAACAGCAAGGGTGGAAACCATTGCAGGATGGATAAAGCTTAGAAATGCTGGCTGGGATTTCCCTGTGACGTGCCTGTAAGGAATGTGTGCTGGTTAACAGGGCTAATCGTTGAGTGAGCAACCTCCATCTGATTCTCCTTGCAGTTCCTCTCCCAGCCAGGTCCCTCAGGTCCCCTGTTGCTCACCACGGCCACCACAGCCTTCAGAAACACAGGTCCCTTCAAAGGCAGCTCTCATTCATTGGTAGGGGATGACATGCTTATGGCAAAACAGCTGGAAATCAATTATTAGGATGGAAATGGAAAGGTACACCTTTTTCTTTTATGGATTATCCCCAAAGCTCTCAGTAAGGGGGGAAAAAGCAAGACCACTAGCTTAGGAAAACAAAGAGGGATTACAGAAGTGAATGTTGCTGTACCTGAACTCAGTAATGAGGGATACCATCAAAAATGATAAAACAGCTTAGAAACAGCACCACATAAGTCCTGGTGTTGAGCACAGAGTGAGTGTGCAGTGGGCTGCTCAGTGCCCACATTGTTTTTACTGGCTTTCAAACGAGGGGATGTTTTTCCCGACATTGTCTGGTCCTGCTCCCAGTGCTGTTCAGTACTCCCATTCATGTCTGGTGTAGTAGTATAAGAAGATACAACTCCAAAGAAGATGTGGCTCAAAAGAACCAGAGAGGAGCTGCAGGGGCTGCTGCAGACAGCAGCAGGAACAGAGCTGCTGAACCAGCCCAGAGAATCCGTGAGGGAAAACTCAGAAACAAGTATAAAGGTGCTGCATTTAAGAGAGAGAAACCAGATTGCCCCAGAGCTGCCTTGTACGTGCTTCACCCAATGTCAGCCAAGTTCTTATGTGGGCACAGTCTGTACCAAGCAGGTGCCCTGTGGAAACAGAGTTTGGAGCCAAGAGCCCCAGTCCAGGTGACTACAGCCCAGGAAACCTGCCCCAGCTGGCTGCAGGAGCTGGAGCTTTCCCTCTCTGAAATCCCCTTGATCCACTGTTCTGCAGGTGTGGAGCAGAGTGGACACCCTTCCTCAAGCACCCTCTGCTTGAAGATGCCACAGCTGCACGTTCACTCAGGAGGAGGAGGGCAAACCATGTCCCCTGGTTACAGACAGACTGCTGGGAAGGCTTTTCTCTCCAAACTAAGAGGCATCTTTTCTGCTAGCAGGGCTTTTGCTGTTCTTTTGGCAGTTTCAGCTGGATATGGAAAATCCAGCCCAGCTGCAGACTTTAAGACATTGTTTTAGGACAAGACCTGTCAGGAGGAATGAGGCATTTTGATGGCGAGTGGCTTATGCTGTGACTGTCACATGTGCACAGGAGAGGCTATGTTTGCCTTTGTGCCTGCTGTCCTTTCTGTAGCTGAAAAAAGCAAGAGCCAGTGCAGTGTTTTCCTTTGGCCATTCAGCATTGAGTGTACCAATAATAGCACAGTCACATAGTCAGAGTTTAGGGGAAGGGACTGTGTCCTCTTCACAAGGGACAGGGCCCTTGCACTCTGGGGACTGTGCTGCTGCTCACATAATGAACAGAACCTGAGGGTCCCCAGCACATTCCTCCAGTTCCTTTTACTCTTGGCATAAAGGTTTGGTGCCCTTGGTACCTCTCTGTGGTATGGGAATGTAAATGTGAAAGGCAGGGTCAGAATTCATATGCAAAAGCTTCCTCTAGTTTAAGAGGAAAGGTCAGAACAAATTTCTTCAACCTTCAGGAGAGTGGTGGGGTGAGGGACAATTGGGTTCACTCTTGCTCATTCCTGTTCCAGCTCTAGCCCATGGTAGGAGGTAAGTGGGTCTAGTTGGAATCCAACTCTGCAGAATTAAAACACCTTTCTGCTCCCAAATCAAGGAGAGGTTGAAGAAAAGCTTTTGGAGGCTGGGGTGAGATGCTCTCAGACCTCACAGGTTAGACAGCTCGTGATGTGATGTGATTGCATTGCAGGGCATGCCTTGGGAAGCCCCATCACTTGAACTTTGCTATGAACAAACCCCCAAACCCACAGATGGCCACAAAAATCCACATTTTCCTGTCTCACAGGACACCCAGGCTGTTTGCAGTGCATGCCTGAGGACAGGACACATTGCCCAGACCAATAAAGAAAAGGAAGTTATATCAAAGGATGGGAGGGACAATTTCTCTGCTAAAACTTGACCATCCTGCAGACCTCCAGCCACACTCTTGCCTAAGGGACTACCAGGTTTAGCAAATCTATGGAACCAAGTCTGCATGCAGGTGTGAGTGAGCATGAGACCTCAGAAGCCAAATGATGGGAATTCACCCAGTCAGAGACTTTTGCCATCATTTCTTCAGTGGATTTTCACCTGTCACAAGTTTTCTTTCTAATTTCTCTGACCATTCTCAGGTTTTCATCCCTATTTTCTAAATATCTCCCATCTGTTCCCTCCGTGTGTTGTTTTCTTGAGCATTTTCTAAAGCCTGCTGCAAATCCAACGGCCCTCAAGTTCGTGTTGAACTTCTGAACCTACCCCGTTCAAGTGGGTGCTAAATCAGGCAGGACAAGTCAAGCCAGCTCTAAATTCTGATGAAAGCAATTGTGCTTTTGGAAAATAATTGACAAACATTCTGCATTTAGACAAAGCTTGTCTAAGGGAGAGGGAACGCTTGTATTCTGCAACCCTGGTCTGCAGAGCACCAGTGTTCAAGTAGGACATTTTAATAACATCCTTCATGGACAAGTGTTTTGCTTGGAACCCTTTTTTTCCTCCCTCCACTCAGACAATTGTCAGCGAAGGGACTCACAGGGAACAAAATGGAATTACATCTATTCAGAAAATTAGAACAGCCTGCATTTCTTTCTTTCTGTGCTGAATTCATTACTAGCGGGGCTATAATCTGCATTTTTTTGCCTGAAGCACACTCCCACTCTTACCTCTTCACAGCAACGCTGCCGTTCTCACAGATAAACAGGTCCCCCCCGAATGGATTAGAGCTCTCAGCCAAAGGCAGGCTGATGACAAGGGAAAAACAAACAAATGCATTCCCAGGGCCTGATACAACTTTTCAGTAAGAAACTAGGGACACTCACAGATCTCAGCAGAGTTTCTATCCAGCACTTAACAGCCCCTTGGCTGATGGCTGATTGCACAGGGCCCAGGAAATCTGCGTTGTGAGGACTCAGCAGCGTGAGGTACCTCATGTCTTTCCATCACCTGGCAGATACTGGGGGGATCCAGCTCGTGGTTCCCCCACAGCTGCACTGTCAGCTGGAGTCACGTTTGCTTTCCATGTGACACGATTCCTTCTGCTGCCTCAGGTTTGCAAGGCTGTACGAAGCTGGGAGTTCCCGGGTGGACAAACTGATGGAAGGCAGGATGCAAACTGCCAGAGGCAGCTCCTGAAGGGAGCAGGGCAGTGAGAGGGGACATTGTATGAACCAAGATTGACTTTAATATTCACACTCCTAGAAAAGGAGAGTGAGTAAAATCAGGAAATGAGGGGCAACTGAAAGAAAAATAAGCCAGAAATATGTATGTTGAGATAGGAAAGTACTAGGGAGGGGACAAGAGAGATCTGAATTGAATGATCAGGAAATCTTGTTGGTTGTGAGGTGGAAATAGTCCTCTGAGATGAGGTTGTTCCCCCAGCCCCGGTGCTCCCACACCAATGGACCTGTGTCACTCCTGTGCTGTCGGTACCTCCTTCCATCCTGGCTGTTTAACCAGCCAGGTTCTTTTTATTTCTCCCACTCGATTCCTGTGTGCTGCTGCGGCCAGGGACCAGTGCTTTCAGTAGTAACAGGCTCACGATTGCTCTGAATTAGGAGGACTTTTATCAGCCCAGTGTTCCTGTAATTTACCGTGGTTTAGAGTGATAATGAGGATTTGGGTATGTAAAGAAACCCTGAAGTACACACGGAATTCAACACAAGGGAGGGCAACTCTGAGCCTTGGGCATTAGTGACTGTGAATGGGTGAGTGAGTGCTCAGCACAGGAAACCAAAACAGGGGAGACAAAAGCCACACATAATCTTCCTGGGCTGGGAAATGCTGTTTATCTTATTTGTTTAAATGACTGGAGAACAGAAAGCTTTTCTTTCCTTTTATTGCTCTGTAGCTGTGCTACAGTTTAGCCTCAGCTGTGCACAGCCGCTTGCATGACTTTGGCAAGGGAGCCTTCCTGGGCTGGTCCGGAGTGGGACTGGGAGGTGGGCTGGGGAGTCCAGGAACCGTGGGCGTGAGTCCATCACCCCACCACAGAAACCAAAGGGATCGAAGGACTCCTTTCAGTGCTGTTATGTCCGTGGAACCACAAATGAAAAACAAAGGGAGGAGAAGTTCTTAAGATTAATGTTCTTTTCGGGTAAAAAAATGTGAAATGCTTCCTTGCCAGGGGTAGTTTCTAGCAACAAACATAAACTGTGGTGACAAATACTCCTGCCAGTGTGAGTGGACAGTGGCATAACTGCACGTGCAAGTGGGGTGGGAGCTGCTGGTTTGCTACCAGATTCCATAACAGTGCAAATCGTTTGTAGCATTCTTGGCACTCAATTAGTGCTCCCATCTATAATTTCAGAAGCCTCATTCTAAGGCGGGGGGAGGAAACACATCAGGCCTGTTATTTCTGCTGGCAACGCTGGTACTAAAAATAACTCTGTGAATGACATTGTGGAAACTGGTTTGGAGTTTGTCAATAGATAAATTTCGACTGGACAGCATGAAATATTTCTAAGGATGAAATGTGTTCTGCTGTGGATTATTATTCTTGGAGAAGAGGTGAAAGCCTCATTGCCCATGAGCTTCTAAAGCAAGAATTTAGGAATGAAGAGCAGGGAACAATCTTGCATCATGCCCTGATATCCTGAGGGATTTGGGGATCCCTGAGAGGTCCCCCCCCAGTGAAGAACAACAATAGAAGCCTCACTTCCATCAGCCAGATGGAGCAGCCCCAGCAGCTTGGTGGGGCTGCAGGGATGTGCCACGAGCTGCTGCAGAGACCCACCAGGTGACTCGTCCTGCCCATGGGAGGTGCTCCTGGTTGGCCTGGAGGTGTCTGGGCAGACCTGTCTGCTCTCCATCTCTTGGCAGGGACAGCACCCCCACACTGTGCTCCTGTGTGGCTCAGGCTCCAGGGTGTGAGGTGAGGGCTGGGGGCCCTCAGGATGTCACCCCCTGCACCTTGGAGCCTTCCCTCGTGCTGTGCTTTGGTCCCAGGAGGGTCTGTTGGAGCAGTTTCAGTAGGTGCCACCTTACAGGAGTCCCCAAGAGGCCAGGACACCGAGAAGGGAGCAGCTGTGCTCCCTCTATACCTGGGCCTGGAGATGCTCACAGAACAGTTTTCCCAGGGCACCTCTGGTTCATCAGTCTCATTCCCATCTTCCCTATTCCCTCGCCCCTTTCTCAGGCTCTTGTTTGGGCATTAGTTGGGATAAATGTGATTTCCAGCTCTCCAGTTCCCAGGCAAAGACAGCTGTGCCAATCCTTCCCAAGTGGGGATGGACTTGTCCTTCCCACCTGCCTTCCCCAGCCCTGCCTGCATCCTGCCAGGGCAGCGAGCAGTTCAGTGGGAGTTACTGCATTTAACGTTGTCAATTGATTGGTTAATGAGCCACTTGTTTGCTGTAGGTTACTCAGCACTGTTGCCTCTGCTTATAGATTAGGAGCTGCTTTTTATCAGGCATTTCCCCATATCCTGTAGGCTGTAAATCTGTTACACAGATATTAGTGAGCTACAATCATCTTGTTTAAAGGGGACACTGGCAGGACTGTAAGATGCTAAATCAGCACTCCCTTTCCCATGTTTCCCAAGTTTAGATCATTGTTGTATTTGTTTTATTTTCTTCCCACCCACATCCCCCAAAAGACACAGCTGCTCCCAGCTTGCCTCCCTGGTCCTCACAGTAGCAAAGCTGGGAGCTGTTTCTTTTCCTGGGCCTGCAGGTGAAGGGAGGGATGCTCGGCCAGAGAGGAAAGGAAAGGTGTGTGCTGTTTGAAAAACTCGAAAGCCTAGGGAAAATAATGAGTTGTCCAAGCCTTCCTAGATGCTTTTTGGAAAACCAGAAGCCTACCCCATACAAATGGTGCCTCATCCAAATGCCAGCAGTGCACCCGCCACGTGGGTGGGAAGAGAGAGTCAAAGGAGTCTGCACTCATTACACCTCAGCCTCTACGAGTCTAATCACACCTCTCCAGAAAGGCAGTCATCATTTACACCAGGGAGAGTAAAATAATACTAGAGATAAGCTTAAACTCTGATAATCAGATGTGGAGTAAATTCCTTACGAGGCAGATTTACTGCATCTATCTGGATGCTGTATGAGGGGGTTCAGACAGTCACTTTGAACTGCCAGGCATCTTCTCAGGTGCTCTTGGGAAAGGCTTACAGGCAAATTTGCAAATTAAATCAATAAGGAATTTCTCAGTTGAAGATAAGGACATGGGGGATGACGAAGACTGATGAAAGCAGTAGGAGGAATATACTCATTTCCTGGGATGTTTGCAGCAGTGGTGGCTTCCCAGCACGATGGGCAAACACATTCACACATCTGTTCAAATGTGCTCTGCTCTCAGTCACTGCCTCTGCCTGGAGAGCTGAACCAGAACAGACCATCCACCCAGGGGCACCTGCTGCTGCTGCGGGGCCTGGTGGCCACAGGAGGGGAGGGGGAGAGGTGCCAGGCTGCTCTGGGATGACTTTCCCCAGGGGCTCTGGGATGGCTTTCCCCAGGGACTCTCTTCCCAGCAGGCTCTGCATTGTTTCTGGGTAGTGCAGTGCTCCTGGGGCTCCCATTAACAGAGAATGGGCCTGGGAAGGAGAACTTAAGTGCTGGCCTGGCTCTGAGCCAGGCTTTAGATGGAAGAGTGTGTCTGGCCAGGGTACCCCAGATACTTGATTCTTGATCACTCCTTTCTCTGCTGGCAGGAGCTGCTGTGCCAAAGGCTGACATGAAGCTCTAGGAAAGTGCAGGGACCTGTGCCTCCCCCTGTGAGTGTGTGAGAGCTGTGCCTGGGGGACAGGGGCACCCCACAGATCCCATCAGGGTGGCTGAGTCACCCAGGGGGGCAGGGGAGCTCCTCTGGTTCCTGCCAGTGGCCAGCCCTTGGTCTGCTGATTTTGCAGGAGCTCTCCCAGTCAGAGCCCTGTCCCTCTCTCCTGCTGCCACCGGGAGGTCACAGGACAGCTCGTGGATCTGGTTACAAAGTGCCAGCTCACTCTGCAGAGTGAGGACAAATAATCGCTTGTGGTCTCTTGGCAGTGGGTGCATTCACTGTGGCATATGTTTGTATTCTTCCACTCCTGGCAGCACCCTCCCTCCCATTCCACCCAGTGCCCCAGCAGCCTCATGGGGAGGCACTGACTGGCTGTCCCAGCTCAGAGAGACAGGAGCACAGGGAGACACACAGAGAGACCCCAGAGCAGGTGTCCTCTGTGCCAGGACATGCCCTGAGGCACTGAGGATGCCCAAGGTCTTAAATCCTTTTTCAAAGCGTGTTGTGTTGGAATAGCTTGGCTGAAAAGCTTGGGGAAACGCTGGAAAAAACTGTTCCTTCACCTTTCTCAGGGCAATTTTAGGTGGGAGACTCAGAGCTGAGGGCCTTCCCCCATTGCCACAGGTAAGGTACCTCTCTGGATGCATGTACTGAATCAGACCAGTCAAGGTCTTGTTCTCCACCAATATTTCCTAAACATCAGCTGCATTTGAGAGTCCCGGAAGGGTTATTTGAATCCTTGTGGCAGGTGTCAGGGGAAAGCTGTAAAAGCTGTGCATTTGTCTTCCTTTCAGATAACCTGAAGTAGTGTAGAGGTTATGATTTAAATATATCCAAATGCATGTAATTAATCACAAGTGCAATGTACCTCCTTTCTGCTGTGACACCTTATTAGCAGTGTGGGCAGACTCCTGAAACACCCTCTCTGCCATGTTCCAGCTCAAAGTCTTCAGCTTGGGAAGCCCCAGCACAGCGAGCAGAGCTGAGCAGCCAGGCTGGGAGGGCTCAGCCCCTTCGCCTGGCATCACCAAAACAGGGGCCCAAAACAGGCTCTCACAGCTCCCTTTGGGAGGGTGCCTACCCCTGCTCTGCCAGAGCCACGCTTCAGCTGCAGGCAGTGACTTCCACTGGGCTCCAGTAAGCACAGGCAGACGAAACCTTTCAGCCCCATTGCCAGAGGGAACAGTGAGACAGGCAAGGTTTGGTTTTGTGCAGCCTGCAGCAGCAGGGGTGAGAGACTCCAACCTGCTGTTCCTCTGCCCAGGACTTCTATCACACCTACACCAGACATCCCCATTTTGATTGCAAAATTTTCCATTGCTGGAGGATCCCTTGCAGTCTTCAGGGCTTTTTCCCAGCAGTCAGATCCTGTCCCTTGGACTGTGATCTGTGGGGTGTTGCTTGATTACATCCTCTGACGGAAAGGCAGCACATTGCAGAGCTGGGAACACCATGACTCAAAGATCTCTGAGCTGAGATTAGTGGAGGCTAATGTCAGCTTGGCAGCACACCCAGGGGCTTGTGGCAAGCACACTGCTCAGAGATGGGGCCCCTGAGCTGCAATCATGCCAGGGAAGATGGACAGGATACGAGGAGTGGCATAATCGCTCTTTCCAGAATTGATTCCTTCTCAGCTTAACGTGTGGAAACATCAAAAGTACTGAAAAACCCCCATCTGCCACCAGACCTAATCAAACACATCAATTATTGCTTCAGAAAGGCAGTTGCTGCTAGATTTGATATCCCAAAAAAGCAAAGCTGCTTTAAAGCATCTTTTTATTTCAGCTGAGTGTTTTCATGACAGCACACGATTCCTAATGAGCACTAATACAGCCAGGACACACAGCAAAATATGTAAACTATGCAAAGATCAGCTCTAGACACAGGAGAGGAACTCCCAATCCCAATGGATTTTAGTAGAATGGAGGGCTTTGGAAGACAGGTTTGTCACATGAGGGCAAGGAAGCAGGTACATCCCACCAAAGCCTTGCTTTGATACCCTGAGAGAGCTGTGCACTGACCTGTGATGTCTGGGTAAAACACACAGGGTTGCTCTGGTCCTGCTGTGGGATTTGATGGTGGGACTGGACTGTGAGGATGAAATCCATGGGGCCATCAAGAGCCTGTGCATGGCTCGTTTCCTCTGTTGTCCACAGAATATTTGGTTATGGAGAGCAACATCTGAGAAGGTTTTGAAAGGCAAAGTCACCTTCCAGCTATCAAAACACTTCAGATGAGGCAGATGGGAAACCAAAAATATTATTTAGGTTTGGGCAGTAAAACTGACATTGAACCCATTTGCCTCATTTTTCAGGCTTTGATGATAGTTAATGACAGCTTACAGAAGTTGTAAGTGATCTAAAAAAGCCATAAAAAGCTGCTTTGTGTCCTTGTTCAGGGGATGAATTTAACAAAACCATTACCGGGCTTTAAAACACTGTTTTGACTTTCTAGAACCAGCTGTGGGATGATCCAGCTGCAGTTGGATCCCCCTTGCATCTAAGAGAACATTTAAGAGGATTAATCCCAATAATTTTAATTCAACAAAATGACCTTATGTAACATTACTGAGGAATTAATGAGAATTTCTCTCATGTGGGTCATCACCGGCCCGGTGGATTTTTTTTTTCCCTGGGGGATCTCACTGGTCTCAGGCCGAGCATGGCCAAAGTAGATTGACCATGTAGCACATTGCATGGGCTGAGGAGATAAGTCGCTTGGAGCAGGAACCCTTTTTCCTTTGCTGAATAATTTGGGAATGCACAAAAGAGAATGCAGCTGTCAGCCTCCACCGGTGCTATTTGAAACCCTTTTGGCTCTGAGGCTTTTTCCACAGAAAAATGCAATCTTGTCTAATGCAAATGCTGCTGCAGGAATCTGTGTAGTCCAGCTGAGTTTTTTTTTTTATTGAAAAATGTCGTGGTCTAATTGTTTTTGACTGTGTTTCTTTGCTGTTCTTACTGAGCTGAGCAGGATGCATATTAAAACTAATTAGGTGCATGTAGGGTATTCAATATTTGATCTTAATATTAAGGCCCCAGGAGAGGGCACATTATCAAAGTTAACCAACTGCAAATTTTTGTAAAAACAAACTATGCCAGTGGTCTGACAGTGCATAAAATCTAAGTCTGCCCCACTCCCAGCTTGGTGTGGGAATGTGGGGCTGGGCAGCCTCTGCTGCAGCCCTGCCTGAGCCCTTTGTTTCCCATCTGGGCAGATTTGCCTCTTGGGACCATAAGACATTGATCTGGGGCAGCAAAAAGAGGGTTTGTGTGTTGCTTCTGCACCAGCAAGTCTGATGGGTTTTCCTTCTCCTGACTGCACCCTCACACTGCCATCCCTTGTCTCTCTGCGGGAGGACAAGGGGCTGAGGTTTGGGTTTAGGACTGAGCCAGGCACTAAATCCCTGCAGCTCCACGCTGGGGGTCAGGTCCTGAGCCCGTGTGCATCAGAGCACCTCAGCAACCAGCCCACAGCCTGCCCTCACAGCAGCTCCCCAGAGCCTGGGAGCTCATTTCTACTGTCATTGTCACTTGGGAGCACAACGGTGCTTCTGGGGACCAGGACTCCTCTGGGGACCAGTGGCCAGCAATCTCTGCAGGGAAAAACTATCATCAGGGTGACTCAGGTGGGCCAAATCACTGGTGTGGTTGACTCAGTGCACAATCAGTCTTGCTGTGGGTGATGCTGATTGTCCTGGGTAAGCTGTGGGACAAGAGGAAACGGCCTCAAGTTGAACCAGGAGAGGTTTCAGTGGGATGCTGGGAGGGATTGAAGGGGTTATCAAGCATTTGAACAGGCTGCCCAGGGAAGTGTCACCATCCCTGGACATATTTAAAAGACATGTCTCTGTAGATGTGGCACTTGGGGACCTGTTTTGTTGGTGGACTTGGCCCTGCTGGGGTAACAGTTGGACTCGATGATCTTAGAGGTATTTTCCTACCTAAAGGATTCTGGGATTTTCCTGACTTTGTAGTGTTAAATTTCAAAGGATGACTATGTCCCTATTTAGTTGGGTGGAGCACCAGCACAGTAGCTGACTGCTCTGCCTGCTCAGCCTTGCCTTCTTTTGAAATATCAGAACCAGTGTCTTTCATTCATCAGCAGTAATTAATTACTTTCAGCATGCAGTAGACTGTTTACACTCTTGAAATTGTTTTATACACACACTTAAAAACAAAGTATTTCACTCCACTGCTTCCTGTTGAAAATGTAAATTCTGAAACAGCCCTCACAGAGCAGAGATGGGAAGGATCACTGGTGCATCCCAGATGTGGGGTGCAAACACCAACCCAACACCCCAGTGGATGAGGGACACACGGCAGGGACCTCAGCAGGCAGTCCAGGAAATCATCTCTCTTCTCAGCTGCAGCATTCAACCAAAGCAGGGATCACCCTTCCAGACAGCCCAAAGCCAAAATTAGGCACTGATGTAGAACTCAATTAAAAAATAATAATAATTAAAAGAAGACTACGAGCTGCTTCCAAAGAGCCACAGGGCTGCAGGGACACAGCACCACACTGGGAGTGCACTTTGGTGCACTTGTTTCTGGTTTAGGTCTGTATGAAACTGGAAGTGAAGAGTATTCTGCCTATATTTTATATACCTGAAAGCAAGCTGAAACCAGGAGTTTTGAGGAAGGTGCAGAGTGTGGCCCCTGCGTGTCTGGAAGAGAGTCATGGTTGGCTCAAGAGCTGCTCATCTACGGGCAAATACAAGGTGGTAGCAATGCCTATTTTGAGCAGACACAGGAGAGCTTCTGATAACATCATTTCCAAGCTTTTTGGCCAGCAGTCAAGGTGAAAAAGCCCGTGGTTGGCTCTAAAGAGACGCCGTGAAGGCATCAGAGTGACTTACATTTAGCAATTTACATTTTAGTAATTTACACTTAAATTAGGCACAAATTTAACTGCCTTAGAGGAGCAAGAATGTTTCTGCCTTGTACAGGGCCGTGAAACTTCTGCAGTTGATTGGAGTGAGCTCAGCCATCTCCAGGGCTGTAGGTTCTGGCAGCGTTTCAGTCGCCTGATGGATTTGCTTATTTTTTAACGTGAACCATCTGGTCAGTCAGAATAATATCTTTGCATGCAAGGAATACTTTGGTGGTAAGAATTCGGTTTTGAGTGACCCAAAGGTATTTCCTCCAGAAAGGAGATCTTCCTCAGCTGGGAGTCTATCACAGGGCTCCATCAGTGTTTCTTGGACCGGTGTTGGAAGTCCAGGTTGAAAAAATTATGCTTTTTAAAATGAGCTCCATTTGCAGTTTTTAGATGACCCCGACTAGGGAAGCTGTTTTTCCTCTCAGAAAAGATGGGCATGTAGGCAAACAGTCATTTTAATCTCCATCTCAGAGAATTTCTTGTGGGAATAGGATGTACAGCCTGGCATTCAACTGCAGCCAGGGGGGAAAGGAATGAGAGTTTAGAGAGATTTGCACCCTGTCACGGAGGTCTGAACTGTGCCTTTGCAGTCTTTGAAACACAAGGTCATGGGCATCTGCGTTGATTTAGTTTAACATAATCCAGGAGTTTTTAATCGCATTTCAGGCTATTAAATGAGTGAGAAGAGAATCACTGGAATTTAGCTTCATAACTCCCCTGTAAACAAAGTTTTTAACCTCATATCAAGATAAAAATAAATTTAAAGTAGCTGATTACCTCTAGCAGAAGATTTTCCATCAGAATCTGATCATCCCCCCTCCCTACATATTAAAATCAGATTTTTGCGCTGTTTTTCCCCATTTGCAAACAAAGGTTGCAGAGTTTTCTTCAGAATTAGATTTTTTTTCTTTTGACTCGAGCTCTGCCCATCCCCACCAGAATAGCCTGCCTGCTTCTGGTTAGGAAACAGAAAAGATTATTTTTGAAAGAAAAAGAGGGGAAGAAGGAAGAGAAAAAAAAAATCAGAAAAGTTTGCTGAGCAAAAATAGATTTGTATGCAAGTTGATTCCAAGATTCTTCATGTAAAATCTCCCTTGGATCAGTCTATACCCTGAAGGTGTAAGTATGAACGAGCTGAAACTCCTGGCTGAGGCACAAGGCTCTGTAGGAAAGCTGTGCAATGACCTTTCCTTACCTTAATTAGCCCAGGTGAAGGTGAGGGGCAGGACTGCTCCTATAGAAACTGGACCCTTAATATACATTACACCCTTCAAGTGTAATAATCTCCTGGTGATTCCTTGGCAGGTTTTATTCAAGCACATCGCTGTAATTGTAGGGATGTGCACTGGTATGGGAAAAGTTCATTCGGCTGGAAACATCTCGCTGATTGAAAGTAAATCACCTTAAGGTAAAACAGAAACAGTATGGGATTTATTTTCTCTGGTAGGCAGCTGGAATTCTCTATGTATGTCTTTCACAGACAGTTTGAAGCCACGCAAAGTTCCCTGAATTCCGCAGGAAATACTTTGGAGGCACTGGCTGGAGGTGTTGGAGCCCTCTGACAAAGGGCAGGAGGTGAGGCAGGGCTGGGTCAGGCTGTGCAAGGGAGGGGATGCAGGATGCCAAGAGGGGGAACAGGGGTGTCCACCAGCCCCAGTGCTGAGCACACCACCTCCCTCCTGCTGGCACAAGGAAGACAAGTCCAGTAAGATTAAATGTCCTCAGACCAGCCGTGTTTAAAGCACTCCTTAGGACACACTTACAGGCGCCATCTCAGAAATACAAACACTTCTGCTGAGGGCTCTTGGAGGGCAGGTGAGACACCAGAAGACAAGAAAAAAATGTAAACATGGTCTTCATCTGTAAATATAGAGGGTGGAAAGACAAGTAAGAATTATAGACCAGTCAGCTTCTAGAAGCTTTCGAGAGAATTGAACCATCAATCAAATAATTTGCAAGCACCTTGGAGGTAAAAAGGGAGATAAGTGACATCCAGCATGGATTATACAAAAATGAGGCATGTTAAACTAACCTCATTTGATTTCTCAGCAGAAGCAGGAGTGGAATAGCTGGTTCCATAGCTAGATTTTGGGAAGGTTTTGGCACTGTCCGACTGGATTTTTATAAAATGACCTGGAAAAATAGTCCAGATAAAACTACTTCAGGTCTCACACAAAACTGGATGAGTAGCACAACTCATTCCCAAAGAATACAATTGTCAGTGGCTTGTGGTCAGAGCTGAGGACTCCATCACCCAGGACTCCACTGGGGCCAGCTTCCTTCAAAATTTTCATCAGTGGGAAATGGATGAAAATCCATCATTCCCCCTGGCAGCCATGAGGAGCTGGGAGAGGGGCTTCCACCTTCAAACCATGTTGGCAGGCTAGAGAAGTGAGGCCTGGGTCTAGTCTGGGGCACTGTGCCTCACAGAGGAGGAGGAGGACTACCTGCATGGGGAAGGGGTAGGGAAGTGTCAGTGCATTCACTAAACCTGGCTCAGGTTGGAAGAGCTGGATGGAAAGCGCCAGAACAGCTTGGCTGGGGCTGGTGTAAGGGGACAGGGGTGGCTGCAGCCTCTGCTCCAGGAAGTTTTCGGGATAGATGGACGTGACCTGGGCAAAGTGGCTCCTCGGTGGGCTCAGCCCTCAGCTCTGGGCTCAGCCCTCAGCTCTGGGCTCAGCCCCCCCATCCCTGCTGTGCTGGAGCTGTCCTGGGGTCGGTCTGTCTGTCTGTCTGTCCCACCCCGGCTGGGGCAGTGTCAGCAGGGAGGGGCAGCAACATCATCTTGGGCTTTGCCTTCCTAATGCACTCGTTTGGCAGTGCAGGGGGAAGGCGTGTAAGTGCTCTGTTGAACGGAAGCCAAAGGAAGCTGCTCCGCAGAATGCACCCCCTGTTTCCAAGTATTTCATTTGTTTTGTAATTGAGCAATAATCGCCGAGGCACTGGGCACTTCTTCAGGATTAATGACTTGCTGGGGGACGGCAGAAGATCTGATCTGTGGTGGAACCATCTTCCCCTGCAAATAGCTGCCTGTTCCTGCCATTCTGACAGGAGTACAACACATAACGTGGCAACATATGGGGTTTGTTGTTAGCAGCTGAGGGATGGGGAGCAGGCATTAATGGGAACCTTAGGCAATCAGGTTGCTTCAGTTGTCTCTCACCATTCCATTCAGAGCACGGTGTTTGATTAGTCACTTGGTGAATGAAATGGCTTTTTAATTGCTCAGAATCACTGTTCAAAATTACAGCATTCTCTCCCCCCTCCACAGCCCCCGGGGATCCTCTTAAATCCCTTTTCTTCCTTTGCCCTGGAGAGAATCAGTTCTGGTGTGGCAAAGAGGAACCTGCCTGCAGCAGTTTTGTTTGTAGTTCAGACACAGAGAAAGATACAAGCCATTTAGAAAACAGAGGATTCACATTTTTTGTGCTGAAAACACTCTGTTCCCATAATTTGCAGGTTGCTTAAGGAGTAGCCCACCCTGCCTAAACCTTTAAAGTCTTTACAGTCTTGACACACTGCTCACTTCTGGTAGTTCCCACACTTTTTACTGGGCACAGCTCACTACAGCACCCAAACCCCACTGCTCCCTGTGTGCTGTGGCACAGGAGCTGGCCCAAGCCATGTCCCAGAGCAATGAACCTCCCAGGAGCCATGCTGGAGCTTTAAATGTCCTCTAGGCAGCAAAGCACTACAGCAAGGAAGAAGAAATGTGTATTCCAAATGGGTGAGTGGCAGCAGGAACATTTCCAAAGGACTGTGGAAAAAGCTGCTACAGCATTTGAGCCATCGGATGGCCAAGGCAAGCAAATGGAGAAACATTTGCAAAAAGCATATAGGACAATAAACCAGTTCATGGTGTCCTAGCAGGCTGTGGAAGGGGAGTCAGTGGGGATTTGCTCTCTCAAATATTAGGTAATGTGCTAACTGTGTGATTGATTAATCCACAGGTACTTCCTACAGCAGAACTCAACACTGGCACCCACGGGGCTGCTCTCAGTGGCCGGGGCTGCATTCCCAGAGAGATTTCACACAGGAACAATTGGGGTGTTTTGTCTCCACTCTCTTTCTGCCCCCTTTAAAAGTAACACTTTTATGCCTGTGCCTTGAACAGTGGCAGTGTGTTGCCCAGCTGCAGCGTGTTCCCTGGGGGATCCCAGGGCCACTCTCCATGGCTTAACTCTGCCCCTGCAGCACAAGGAGCACTGTTACTCGACTGGGAGCTCACTGGCTTGCAGCATTTAGAAGTGAAAATGTCAGGCACAAGGCCAGAGACAGTTTAAACTCCAAGGAGAACCAAAGCTCACCTCTTTCCCCATACAGGTGTTCAGCCCTCTTTCTGCCTTCTCAATTCCCGAGTCGATGTCTGTCAGTGAAAGGCAGAAACAAAGCCAGCCCGAGGTGTGGGCTCACTTCCATCTCCTCCAGCAGTTGGACCAAACAAATTCCAGCAGTATCCTCTTGAGCCATTGCATTGCCCCTTGTGCCTGATCTCACCTTTTTTTTTTTTCCCCCTCTTATATTTTCTTCTCTTAGTTGCCCGAAAACCAACATTTAGTTTCGCTCGTCCAAAATCCAGCCCTGAGCCAACCAACCAACCAGAACGAATGAATTATTCCTGGTGATGCTTTTGCTAACTGCCTGCCTGCCTCCCCCGGGGCCCCTGCTCTGCTGAGCTCCTTGCTGCTGTGCTCATAGCTGGGAGGAACCAGGGCTGCACAATCTCCCTTGGATTCAAACAGGATTGATGCAGGTCCTTGTGCCTTGTGCCAACCATAACTCTTCAGGTTTGACTGCAACTTTTGGCAAAGAACACATTTCCCAGAAGTTCAGCAACTTCTCTGAGTACCAGTAAATGATCCATGAGATCCAGTGTTGACACACAGCTCTGCTGCCCCCCACTCCTTCCCTGTTACTCCAGTGCTGCTGTTCCAAACCTCAGCACGAGCACTGGACTCGTGCAAAATCAAAGCTACAGGGTACAAGGTCTGCAGTTGCTCATAACTCCATCAAAATCCAAACTAGCTTTTGACAAATTGGCAAGTCTGGATTTAGTAAGCCAGAAAGGTTTTCATCCACCCCTGTTCAGCTCAGCCTAGGTGGGGTGAACCAGCAGCTCCTTGTGCTGTTTCCAGCTCACCAGCACCATTCCCCTTTCCTGGAGGGTACCCCCCCAGGGGGCTCTGCCCAGTTCCTCACATCAGTAGCTTAAAAGTTTCCTGCTCACCAAATAATTTGAATTCTTGTCTGTCTGAGGCTGTCTTTGCTTGTAGTCATATTTTTTGCAACTCAGGGGCTGTTCAGCAGCTCCTCCCAGGAGCTGAGTGTTCAGTGTTGAGTGAGCCAAGGTTGTGGTGGGGACAGCAGAGAGTCAGTCACTTTGTGTTAGGAAACCTTTCTGTGAGTTTCCCACCAGGGGAAGGAGATCTCTATTCTTGGTCAGCATGTTTCTACCAGCCTTGCTCTTCGTGTAGTCATCTGTTAATAACACAGGGCTGGCACCCAGCCCTGCCCTCCATCCCAGCACTGTATCCATGGCAAGCTCATGGTGATCCCCACCAGTGCTCTCTCTCCCCTGGGAGATGCCAGCACTGCTCGGGACCTTCAGTTGTGTGTGTCTGGTTTAGAAAAAAAGGCATCAAAAATCCTGTTCCTGATGGGGTGTTTGGTTTTCTCAGCGACCAGATCTGTTACTGAAAGACTCTCTGTTGTCCAGTGACATCTGAGGATGAGCAAACAAGGATTTCATTTTAGCTGAGCAGATCATCCTCTCTTCTGACATTTAAGACAGGATCATAACTTATGTCTTCACTGGGAAGAATTATTGTCAAACACAATTAGCTCTGCAAATCCTAGCTGTTTTCTAGACACATCCAGGCTTAGTTCTTGAGTTACTTAGAGATGAACAAATTACAGGGGTCAGTCTTCTGGTCTGAGCAAGGGACTGCAAGAACTCCCTCCATCAGATAGTTCCTTTGTGGAGGAACAGATACCAAGGCACAGAGCATCCTTTGTGCAGAGCTGATGGGACTGGGGGTCCCGTTCCCGTCCTGCTTTGGGAAGGGATAACATAACACACCTTGAGGCAACAAAAATCCCAGCACTGCTTCTAAAGGGAAGGAAGGAGGGCAAAGAGATGGGGAGGGTTGCAAATACCTTAAATGCTACATAACTAAGTCACTCCCCCTCTCCATGCTGTGTCTCCATGCGTACCAGGGGTCTTTCAACTCTAGTTCCTTCCATAAGGCACCCCAGGAGTTTCTGTTAAAAGGACTAGACAAGAAATAGGGGTTTCTGTAATTTGTTTCAGTGGTTAAGACCTGATCTGGTGGTCATTGTAAGCATTGAACATATTTCCATAGCCCTTGACTGGGAAGGTAATGTGGGATCTGGAAACCTCCCCCCTGTGACCAGTGAGCGTGTGAACACAAGGTGCTCCAGGTTCCAGTGCTTGCAGAAAACCTCTTTGAGAGAGAGCAAAAGGGATGCTAATTCCAGCACTGGGCTCAGACCCTACTGGTGAACAACCAGAAAGGTTTGAAAAGAAATGCTGACTAAATTAAGCGAATCAAGCGAGCAGATGTGCTCTTCAGAAGGGCACAGCTGCCTTTTAAATGTCTCCCCCACTGAAATTGCATTCTCAAGAGTTTTTTGTCCTTTGCATTTTCTTCAGGATCATCCACGAGGATGGCTTCTCTGGGGAAGACGTGAAGCAGTACAAGCCAGTGGTCTACAGCAACACCATCCAGTCCCTGGCAGCGATTGTCCGTGCCATGGACACCCTGGGCATCGAGTACGGCGACAAGGAGCGACGGGTGAGTTACAGTCACCCCTGCCTGGGCACAGGCAGCTGGGCGCCTGCAGAGCACCCACAGGAGGCACTGGCACAGTCTCAGTACCTTGGAGGGAAGAGGAGGGAGGGAGGGATATTTCCATCACCACTGTGTGCCTGTTGCACCAACAGAGGCACAGTTCCACTCACGTGCCATCTGTGCCCCCACGCGGGAAGGGCAGCCCCCTGTCACCACAGCCACGCTCTCTCATGCCCTGGCACCAGCCAGGCCAGGGCAAAACACCAGTCTGCTGTCTAGGGATGGCCTGGACAGAGGTACCCACAGACCTGGGGAAACAGGGAAAACATGGAAGCCTTGCTGCTGTTCCAAGCCCTTCCACCAGCCTGCTGATGTAGGAAAGCTTCTAGGATTAACTTGACTGGGGCTGGACTGGCTTTTACTCACACGTCCCCCATTTAAGTGTAGCCAAACGGCAACTTCCCATGAAAACAAGGGGATATTTTACTTCAGGGAGGTTGGTATGGACAGGCTCTTAGGCAGCAGCATTGGCATGTGTCTTATCAGAACAGCTATGTGATGCCTGGCAGCCTCTGGTGCCACACACCTAGGCCAGCCTGTCCTTTTACAGTTGCTACTCTGTGGTTACTTTCACCAGTTCTCTATTTTTAAACAGTGGCTCCTCTGTGAGGTGCCCCTGCCAGCCTCTGCCTTGCCTTTTTGCATTTTTGGCTCAGACCAAGCCCACACA
Organism: Corapipo altera; assembly: GCF_003945725.1. NCBI lineage: Eukaryota > Metazoa > Chordata > Aves > Passeriformes > Pipridae > Corapipo > Corapipo altera. The sequence goes on along the minus strand of NW_020884894.1, from coordinate 11,792,460 downwards.
GAGAAACCCAGAGCCCTCGAGAGGAGTCAAGACCTCCCTTTTTGCATGCTGCCATCCCAGAGAAAGTAAAACTACTTGGTTTCACTGAAAATAAAATAATTTCATATTTAAGACCTGGTAAAAGCAAAGTCCTATATGCCACTGAGTTTGTCATGACTATTTTTAGGTAGCTCTCAAGTGACAGATGTATGACATACCCCCAACTCCTTATCTGAGGGTTGATAATAGAAGCATTCACTAGCAGGGATGCCAAAATCCTGCTGTGGTGTCACTGCATGAAGAGGTGCCTTATTTCTGCCGGTTGCAAAGAGGTATTTTGATTTCTTTGCCTCTAGGGATTTTTTCCTAAATCCTGGAGACATTTCTGTCCCAAAGGTGGAGCTGATCCCATGCTGGAGTTCCTGTGAGAGCTAACGCTGATGGCTCCCAACCCAACACATTAATCTGTTGATTACTCGGTGACTCAGCTCTCAGCAAGGCAACATATCTGTCTCAGCTAAAAACCTGTGCCCAGGAAAACAGAAACAAATCGTTCTCCATGTCTGATAAATAGTCTGTGGCAGACAGCATTAAAATATAAAATTTCTTTTTTTTTTTTTTTTTTTTAAACACCCAAAATCCCAACACGAGGAGGGAAAGCTCATCACTGCTCTAGTGCCAGGCCTGGCACAGTGTGCCAGGGGGAGGGGGAGAGCTGTCATCAGCACTGCCAGCAACGAGAGGTGGGGTGCTGGTCTGCACAACGTGTCGTGCTCGTTCATATTCCGATGGAAAAGACTCCAAATGTTCCTGGGATCATGTGATAAATCGGGCTGGAGAGGAGCTCAGGAGGTGTCTAGCCCAACCTCCCACTCAGACAAGGTTAGCTCTGAGGTCAAACCAGGTTGCTCAGGGCTCTACCCAGTTGGGTCTGAAATCCTTCAAGGATGGAGCCTCTGTGGGCAACCTGCTCCTCTGCTGTGCTGTCCTCAGGGTGGAAAGGTCTGTCCTCACATTAGTGTGAACCACTCCTGTTCCAGTCTGTGTTTTATGGCAGTAGGGGTCCTGTGTTACACCTTGCAAAGTGAAAGCAAGTCAGATGAAGTTCTCCCCAGCCTAGTTTCCCCTAAGGTATGTAGTCCTGGAGGAGTTACTGCTGTCCTGCTGACTGTGTCAGACCAGCCTGCCACAAACCACTCTAAACCACAGTCAGAGTCTCTGCTCCCTTCGTAGATGACAGAAATATTTCTTCATCCAGCAGCAGACAAAGGGGAAGGAAACTGAGTCTCTCAGGCCATGATCTTCCACTTGGCTCCTTTCTCTCAGGCCACCTCCACAGAAAGTTGCTGGTATTAGCATGAAATAGTATTTATTTTAATCTTACAAAGAAGCACATGGCTCCTGCTACCCCGCTTTTGTTATTAATGCACAGCTGCTACAAAGAGGGGCCATTAAACAGGCGATTTGTTGAGTATTATGCTACATGGTTCATCCCTTTTCAAGCAAAGCTTTTCTATTTTAAAAGTCATTCCTCAGCCAAGGGTTTCCAAAGCAAATCTTTTAGTGGGGGATTTTCCCCTACTCATCACTTAAGCCCCCAGGAGAGGAGAGCTCAGGAGGGGGAGGCAGGGCTGTGGCTCAAGCCTGATTCAGCAAGCAGGAAAGGAGGGGACATGCCCAGGACAGGTTTTCCCCAGGGACCACTTGGCTATTACCACTTCCCATATCTCACTTCCTGGGAGACACATCTGCCCCTGTATCCCTCCCAAATGGCATCCTGACCATGCTCACAGTGGAAAAAAAAATCCCTGCCTAGTTAATAAACGTGAATGAGATTATTTGTGCAGTTCTTATTGAGGGAAAATAACCAAATCCTCTCTCTCTGTTCTCATTTTCCTCCTGCCCATAATTGTACCTCCAGCATTTAGTCTAAGAGTAGTGAAATATTGGGGGAAGAGCCCAGACTAAACCCCGTAGCTTTTGGCAGTCAAAGTGAGATCGATGTAGGAAATAGGAGCTAAAAAGACAAAATAAATCACAAAAAGCAGAAGCTCTGGGTCTCGCTGACCCTCTCTGCTGACAAGGACCTGTCCCCAGGTTAAGAACAAAACAGTCTGCGTGTAGGATTTCATTTTTATGTGTGCTGCTTGTCCAGGGCAGCTGTGCCTGGCTCAGGGAAGGTTCATGGCCTGTGGGCAGCACCCAGGTCCTTGTCCCGTGTCCTTCAGCGCAGGGAGGCAGGAGCACATCCTGCCAGCTCATGGCACACTTGTCACTGCACACAGCAGGGAAGGTCAGTGGGAAACTCCAGAAGAGCTGTGCAATGCAGAGTCACAAATCCTTTCTGTGCTGCAAGAGGGAGGGTGAGAAAGGAGCAGTGGGTGAGGAGATGGGAGAGAGTGGTGGGAGGAGCAGCATCCCAGGGGTTCCTCATCTCCAGGGCCACCAGTTCCCAGGGTCTGGATCCCCCATGAGCCAAGGGCTTACACACAGCAAGAGGGGCAGAGGCTCAGTCTGGCCTGCCTACTCAGGACCCTCCAGCTGGTCTGTAGGGCACTGCTCAGTCCTTACCTTCATAATCAGATTACAGGCAGGAAAGAGTCAGGCTGTAACGTGTAGCCTCTGGATTAAATGGTCCTCTAAAGTGCAAATGTATTAATAAAACAAGCTCCTCGCTGATTCCATTTCAGTGTACCCAGGCAGAGCAAATGGGAAATGGAGGTTTGAAGCCAGGAATCCAGAAGCCAGTCCAAGTGTTTGGAACTGACCGAGCAGGAAGGGCAAGGGAAAATGGATTCTCATATCTCTGTTTGAAGAGCTGTTTCCAAAGTCTGGCTTCAGAAATCCCAACCAAAAGAAGTATTAATTCTCTTCCTGGGTGGGTCAGTGCTGACCCCAGAAGCTGCTTGGAAAAGCAGCACATGCAATCCCACCTGGGTGAGATGCCAGAGCTGCAGCCAGGCTGGGAGCTGGGGGTGTCTGCAGGTTGGAGGGATTGGTCCCTGGCTCAGTGAGCCTGCCCAGGCAGACACCCTGCCCCATGCAGGGTGATATGAAAACAGCTGTGGAGCGTGCTCTTGTGTTCATAAACCAGACAGAAACAGGCTGAAACTTTTCAGAAATTACTCAACAGAGAATCCAAATATCAGTTGCATGGCTCAGATCCAAGTGTCTGAGGTGGCAGGTCACAGGGCAGTGCTTGGGGTTGGGAGGTGGCAGGCAGTGACCTTCACATTGAACTTTTTTCCCATTGTGAGTCTGGGCACATCTCTGCTTCAGCTGTGAAAGGGAAAACTAAAAAGCTGCTAAAGTGTTAAAATATTTTGATAGGGATTTTCATTTTTTTTCGGACTTTGTAGCAAAATGTGTCTGTGGTGACCTTCTGCTGTGTACAGTGTGTCACTCCTGCACTGAGAGCCAAACAAAGACGTGCTGGGACATTTTAAAATACTGGCTAGTGGCATGTGAAAAAATGTCTGTAGTGTGATTGACCAGCCCACCCGAGGTGGCTGGCAAAGAGGGCCATGTCAAACTGCTTCTGAACAGTGAGGTGTCTGCAGAAACTCGGTGCCTCCAGCCCCATCCCCTCTGCTTGTGCTGAAAGGGGGTTTTAGGAGCAGCCCTCTTCCTCCTGCTCCTGCTTGGCAGTGGCAGGAGCAGGGCTGCAGCCACTGTCACCTGCTGCCTTCCAGGCACTCGAGGGGAGCAGTGTGGGAGGGGATCTCTTTTGTAAGACCTGCTCCTGTGTAACTGGATTTTTCTACTTGTCAGCTCAAGGTATTTGTGGATGTTACTTCATTTCAGTCAGGTATCTGTTTAGACCAGCTGGCTCCTGCTGTGTGTCCCTAACCCAAGCTCTCTCAGAAATGCAAAAATGCTGCTAATAACTTTGGGGAGGGCAGGGGAGGTTAATGAGGCACTGCTGTGCTGGTAGGAAGCTGGCTGGGTCATCTGGGGGATGGACACAGAATTCTTGGGTTTGTGCTGCTTTCCTGAGGATGCAACCAGCCCTTGCTGATCTGCTGTGGTGAGCAAAGAGAACGTCACCATGGTGAAGCATAACTTAGGGCTGCTTTGTAGAAGAGCAGGATGGAGTGGGAGAAAAGGGAAAATGGAATAAAGGGGTGGCATTAGACACCCCATTTTTGCCTGGTGTCAGCATTTGTCTGGTTGTCCAGCTGCAGCTGAAGTTATATAACCATTCCTACAGTACTGGGTCTGCTGGTCTCAGACCCACTACAAATATCCGAGTGACAGTCCAGGACAAATATTTCAGCCTGCCCTTCCTAAAGGTCTGTCACTCTTTCCCATTAAGGCTGAAGTCATCTTTTTCACACACCTCCCTCTGGGTCCCTCCACGAGGTGCATTTCAGTTGCCATCACTCGTGATTCTGAGCAGTGGGGACAAATAAAAGGCAGGGCATTTCTTGAGAGGTGGGAAACAGGAGAGGAAAGCGTTTTGTTATTGTCGCAGCCTGCCTGGTTGCCAGGGAGATGGTTGGCTCGTTCAAGAAACGCTTGTGATTGCTGGCCAAGATGGCCAATGTATTGGGAATCTTTGTTGCAAAATGAGGGTGTGGGAGAAAGAGGGAGACAGCAAAGAACAAGGGAAACCCCAGAGTAAGCTCTGCCTGCCTGCTCATGGCACATGGCCCACATGCCCTGCAGCAACACTTCTGGAGCCTCTCTAACCAAAAGCTGCACCTTCCACATCCCAGTAATGTGTTTTCCTCCTTTGGAAATGTCTTGAGCTTCTGAAAACACAAGATCTTTCTCTAATAAGTGATTGCAGTAAAGTACCAGCAGAGCCCAAAGCCAGCTCATGATAACCCTTTGTGCCAACTGAAACAGCCTGGCATGGTCTCCTTCCATGCCTTTGCTCTGCCTCCTGGGGAGAGGCAGCCAAGTCAGCTGAGATGCGTGGCTGGACCCAGCAGACCTTGCTTTGGTGCAGCAGCAGCAGCACAGCCTGGCCCCCTTCAGCTCCTGTGAGCTGAAGTCGTGATCATCAAGTCAGGAACACACAGTGATCTTCACACAGCAGAAATGATCCCCCAGATTCAGTGTCTGGCTTGCTGCAGTCATGCTGCTAATAAAGACAGCCATTAGAAGGGAGAGCAAAGCAGCTGCTGTCATGGCTATAAAACATCGGGGCTTGCTCCTGCAGACAGAATTTGGCCTAGAAGAGCCATGCAGTTAAATAAGCAGGTTGTAGGGCTGGGGACTGCCAAGTCTTCCTGTAGAGTTCTGCTTAGGCTATTCAGGACAGCAGTCTGTCCTCCTTTCCAACCTGGGTAATTCCACTAGAAAACTGGCAATTCATTTAGGGCTAAAATGTGATCTCAACTCTGGCACTGCCCAGATTACAGCTATTTACAGGTCTGCATTAGTGATGATGAGCAACAGTCAGAACCCCAGGCTTCTGCAAACGTGTGACAGTGCTTGTGAGCAGGGAGACTTCGGGAGGGAGGTGATATCAGCTCATAGAAAAAGGGGAGAGATGGGGACTTGAACAGAAATAGCCCAGAAAATGTAGTAGTTGTAGAAGCAGCTGGGTGCTCCAGGCAAGAGACTGAACTGCATGGACAGCACTGCACCCAGAGGCAGTACCAGGAACCTTTCTTTCAGCAGACTGTCAATCACTCACAAGAGCTCTAAAAGCCCAAACTTCCCCAGTTTTGGTTCAGATTCGTAAAGAATGAAAAGAGGCCTCTTGCAGTGGAGCCCGAAGGAGGCAGGGCAGGGGGGGTGGAGGCGGGGCAGGGGGGGGGGAGGCGGGGCAGGGGGGGTGGCAGCGCGTCGGGGCCGCGTGTCGTGGGGAGGGCTCTCGCTGGGAGGTGCCTCTTTGCCCAGCTTTGGTGTGCCAGCAGGATGTTTCTCACACTGGTCCTGTTGCAGGATGATGTCCATGGTGTTGGCATGGCAACGCTTTAACCCTCACTCGAAGGGAACACTGGGTCTGCTTTTTGGGTTCTCCCAGACACTGTGGGTTGGCAGTGAATGGGCAGCAGTCAGGGGACAGGGTGGAATAGTTCACCTGGTCTTCCAGTACCTCTGTGCAGCCAGAAATCTGTTCCTAAAAAACACATTTCTAGAGAAAAAAGTGTTGCAAAGCACTTCAGCGTCATTTCTGAGTGAGCCAGATGAGAGTAAGAGATGTGGTCACACCTTAAAATGCTCCTCAGATGTGTTTCTTTGGTGAGCACTTGGCATCAGACAGGCACTGTAGGTTGGTGATACTTGCTGTCCATGCTGTCTTCCCAATTCTGAGATGAGCTTTATAGCTAAACATCCTACAGAAGCACTGACCAGAACAGATGCCATCAATTAAAACTAGCCTTTTAATTTTCTTTTGAAGAAAAACAGAAGAGATAAAGAGATGTCTCAGGGGATCACTGATAAGAGAGAGATCCCAGTCACCTCACTCCAACTCCAAGCTCCAGATTGAGTCTAATCACATCTTTCACCACCTAAAGAGGGCTTTAAAGAAGATGGTGCCTGCATCTTCCCAGAGAGACACAGTGAGAGGACAAGGCAGCAGTCACTGGGGCCAGGAAGGGGAATTCCTGTTGGAGGTGGGCTCAGAGTGCTTTTCCTCTTCTTCTCTCCATGGCATCCAGAGAGATCAGGGCAGTCTGCACTTGAAGGGCTCCTCATCCCTTTGGGAATTAGAAGAGTGGAGGGATAAGAGAGGTCTGAGGATGTTTGTATATGGGAGAATCAGTAAAAATAGGAAATATCCAAAAGGTGATTTTTAAATTATGGGTATTGCCTTCCTCTTCAGCCAGCTGCCAGGAGCTTCTCAGATGAGGTCTCCTGGTGTTGTCTGCTCCCTGGCTGGTGGAAAACACAACCTCCTTGGGTACAAATCCATCTTTTGAAATGCTGGATTTTTTCATGTGCTTCTGCTGTCAACTGCCCTTTCAGGCTTGATTTCTGGGGAATGAACAACACTAAGACCTCTAAAGGATCCTTGAGAAGGATCCTCACCTCCCCTAAAACTGTCCAACACCCCTGTCCACCTGTGAAAATGCAGACCCTATCCCATAGGGAGGTTAAACTTTTCTGCTCCTTGTGTGCAAGCTCTTTCTTCACTAAGAGAGGGATGTATTTTTCCTCCATGAGCTTTAAGTGTTCAATACTGATTTTTTGGATGATGCAGTGAATATTTTTAGTTTGAAAAGAAGAAAAAAAAACCCCACCCAACCCTGTTCCATGGAAGAAGGGCTGCCTGCCTTCCCCTGTGAGATTTGTTATTCAAATGCAGCTGCAGTCAGGGCTGCCAGGGCGGTGCTGTGCCAGGGAAAGGCTCAGCACACAGGGGAGAGCAAAGCAGCCACGGGACTGTGACACTAATGGTGAATTAGTGAGAGGTGGGCTGCTGCTTCCCATTCCCACAGGATACCCATGGAAGGTGGTTCTCTGGGAGCCTCTGCAAAGCACCAGAGGGGGACAACACAAAAGACAAGGTGTTCAAAACTGTTTGGCAGAAGAGCTCAGCTGGAGCAGAGCCCTGAGGAGGTGAAAACCTCCTTGTTGCATGCCAAGGGAGTTCCTGGCAGTGCCTGGATCCAGAGTGGGATGCGGGTCAGGTGAGGGCTGGCTCCACACCCCAGTCCACTCCTTCCTGGTGGATGGCACAGCCTGGCCAAGGTGGATTTGAGCTCAGCTCAGCAGCTCCCTCGGGGCAGGCAGCAGTGGCCTTGCCCTGGGGAGCATCTGGTGTTGGTGAACACTCAGACACTGTCTGTCCTTCACTGGAGCCTTTCTGTCCATAAAGGGATTGAAGGGCCTGGAAGCCAAAACAAAAAAGACATCTGGGTATTTGATGTGCTGCACAACTGAGGCACTGAGGTTAAACACTGACATGGCAGAGCTTCAGAGATGCTTACATGTGTTTCTCCTGTGTGGGTGATCAGGCACTCACTCAGGTCCTTCCAGAAAGTCACTACCAGGTTTGAGACTGAAGGTCAGGTTGCATCTGGCTGCAGCCTGGTGCAGGCAAGATTCTGCCTTCAGGTGTGAGTGCAAGTCAGCTCTCCCAGCAGCAATTGCAAATAACTACAATCTACTCAGCACATTTCAAATACATGTCAGTTATTAAGTGGATTTATTTCCATCTCTTCTGGGAAGTGTTGGGAAGTGCTGCTGAGTCACGCTTCTTACTCACCAGTTTTAGGAATGCCATTTAAAATATTTGTTTTCTGCATGCTTTCTATGATGTTCCTATTATTTGAATGCCTCCAGACATAAAATGAAAACATTTATATAGGGTATCCCTGGTCTTAGGCAGATCTCTGGTGCATAACTCACAAAAAGGCATAAAACAAGGGAAGGGACCTATCCCTTGGCTCTGTTGTATGATGCCTATTCACAGATTGTGGTGAGGGGTAGTGCAGTCTTTGCTCCCAAATGGCAAGACCACAGGCAGGCTGGGCTTAGGACAGCCTGGGAGACAGGAAGGAGAGTGTGGGCAGCTGCCTTGCTGTGCCCAGGCACATGGGAGGGGAGGGATGGGGAACATAGTCCTTGCTCACACCAGGTGCTCTTAACTCGGGACACAGCACTGTCCTGCCATGGCCCACTCTGGCCACAGACCCCAGAGCAAATCAGCCCCTGAGGGACATGATGTCCCGTGCCCTGGCAGGAGCACCAGGTCCCAGGGCACACTGAGCCTGGGTGCTGGGCTGCCTCAGGCTCTGGGGGAGCAGGTTTTGTTGTCACCTCAGCAGGGAGGTGTTGGAAAGCCTCGCTGACAGCCCTGGCCCTTCACACCCTGAAATTAGCCCAGACAAGGCAACCCACTGGGGCAGAGGAGCCATTCCGTGGCCTGTGGCTGTGAAGTCCCCTCCTTCCAAAAGGGGAATTTTGCTGAGATGTGGAGGCAGGGAGGCAGAGCTGGGAGACAGAGCTCCCAACTGGTCACTGCCTTAGGGAAGGTAAAATGTGCCCAACTCGTAGCCCCTGCTCCTCCCGAGGGGAATCCTGTCCCTCCAAAGGCTGCTCCTGGCAGGCTGGGTCAGCCAGGGGTGTCACAGGGGTGTCACAGCTCCCTGGGGACAGCTGCCCTCCCTCCCACATGGGCACAGGGGGATGGCAGCACCTCCAACATGGCCCTTGTGCTGCATCAGTCACGGGCACAGCAGAAGAATCTGTCACACAGGGAGACTTTATTACCTGAATACAGGTTTTACTGAGGCTATTAATCAGTACTGTGTACCTTGGTAATAACTGATTAAAGATACCACAGGGAAACTTATTTAACAGCTCTGATTACTACTTTGACCTCGGCCTCACCCACGGAAGGGGATGTGAGGGTGCCTCACCCGGGGCTGCAGGAGCCCAAGGATGCCATTCACCCAGGTCAGGACTGCTGGGCAGGAGTTTTTGGTGTTTCATTAAGAGGAAGGAGACAATCAACCTCCAGATGAAGATTAGAAGCAACAAAACCTCAAGAGCTGCCCTAAAACAGTATCATTTTGCACCGTGCCAATGTTTAGCCTTGTGGTCAAAGCCAGAGAGAGAAAATGGGGAGGAAGAAAGCGCAGGACAAGTGAATTAGCCCATGTCTGGTTTAGGGGTTTTGATAGATGGTCACAGGGGGGCCCAGGACACTTCATCCTTCCCCAGCAGAGACCCAGATCTGTGTCATATCCCCCAGGAATCGCTCCAGGCACCACAGCTCATCCCTTCCAAGTGTCAAAACCCACTCAGGAGCCGAAGGAGATCACAGGCTTTGAACAAATTTCCTCCTTTCTGCTGTGCTCTTGGTTTTCCAGGGCTACAGGAGTTTCTGGTTTGCAGCATACTGTATCTGTGCTGGTGGCATGACTGTTGCTAGATACTTTTCCCTGGCTAAGAAATAATTCCCCTAGGTTGGCTATTTATAATTAAGTCCTCATTTTCCTATAGATTGGTTTAAGACTACATTAACTCCATTGATTAGACAGGAATTACTCTTGATTTACACTGAGATGGTGGGAATGGAGAATCAAGTGACACACAGGAGCAATCCCACAGTAAATGCTCAGGTTGGCTGTATGGTTGTTATCCACCTTTCTGCATTTTAAAACTCCCTGAGCAGATGTTTGCTCCTTTATGTGAAGGGGGGTAGTAATTCAGTCTTACCTACTGGATACACCTTACAGATGTTCTGTTGGGTATCCAGGCCCATGGGTCATGTGTTGACTACAACCAATTACTCTTTAGTTAGCCTGGTAGTAAAACAGGAGCAAGACTGTCCTCCAGAGGAATGGCTTCCAGTTTGAAGAGGTTTTACAAGCAGGGATGGGAGGAGAATGTATTGCACAGAGGAGAGGAGTATCCAGTAATGAGAGAGAAGACACAAACAGACTTACATCTCCAAAATAACTCTTTACAGGTTTGGGAAGGAAAAAGGGTCCCATCCTGCTCCCTCCCACTTGCCAGCAGCTGCTGTGCTCCAAAGGAAGAACCTTCTTCCCCAGCCTTCCTCAGGAAGGGCACAGCAGGACACACCCCTGCTCACTCCCTTTGATCACAGCTCAGCCCAGCTCCCGTCCCGGTCCTGTCTGTGCCACCAGAGCTGAGCAAAAGGAGGCAGAGAAGCAGAGCTTTCTGAGTCCAGGAGAGTGTTTGGCTTTTACTGAGTTTTTATTTAGCATTGTGAGAGCTTTTAGTGCTGGTAGATGATATTGCAGGCAACTGAAGAACTTTTTTTCTGAGAAGGGGATGCCAGCAGCCACCATCCAGTGAGTTTGAATTCATTCTGGAAAGTTGTGAGTTGGTTCCTTCCAAGTGAGGATGCCATAATTATGAGGCATGTTTCTAACCAGTGATATTTGTGCTGTCCTTATTTGAGTCCCTTAGTTTTAAACAGGCTTTTGTCTCAGTCCAGCTGGCCTCAGTGCACGTTGCAGGCAGCCCCCTCCAAGGTGCATACCTTTGGCTAGTGAGCTCAAGCTCCATCTCTCAGCTGCTCTGGCACAAGTGTCTTCCCATCTAACTCCCACTGATGAGATCCTTCATCAGGAGATGGCACCAAGTTAAACCTGCTGGCTGCAGCTGGGGTGTGCCTGCTGCTGCTGCAGCCTCCTTTAATTTGCTCCAGAGGCAAAGGACATACCAGGGCTGAAAAGACCCTATTCAGCATTACAGGGGATCGTGAGCCAAGTTCAGGCACGTCTTGTGACCAGTGAGTAGGCAAAAATCCTCATTTCCTCAGCTTTCTCTCCAAGAACAAAACCTCAGGAAGGCTGTAGGACGATTTGTAGCAGCATGCAGGGCTCTGCAGGGCTCAGCTTTTGGCTCAGATGATCTTTATGTTATGGTGGACTAATTGAGGAGCACCTTCTATTTCTTGTTGGCGATCCAAGCAAAAAATTTACACGTGCTAAACAATCCTAATGCTACAGCCCTGCTCTGTGTACCAGGAAAAGGGAGCATATCCCCCAGCATGAGGACTCTGCAATTTCAGCTTCAAGGCTCCCAGGCCATGAGGTTTCAGAAACCAAGAGGCACCAGACCCAAACCACAGCTCTGCTTATTTCAGTCATGGGTTGTACACACAGATACTTTCCATACTGAATCAGCTTAAAAGCCACCTCTTAGTGTGACCCTGCCCTTTTCTGGCCCCCCCTCTTTCCATTCCTGAAGGAATGTGGGGTGCAAAGCCTGGCCCTGCTCGGGCAGTATGTGGACTCAGTGTCCCCCAGCACACACACACCTCCCACTGCCCCTCCCTGGCACCACTGGGGAGCCAGCCCTGCCCACCACACTTCAAACCATCAGAGAGCATGATCACCTGATACATTCACTGTAAAAGGGAGAAAGGTGATGAGGAGAGAGCTGCTAAGAGTAATTCACACAGGCAGCAGCTCTGAGCTACCTTTTCCCCACTAATCATCTGTCCCCTAAAATGCTGGGCAGGCGAGACCCCAGCTGTGGGGTCACTCTGCCTGTCAGCAGGCACTGTCAGCTCCAGGCCAGCCCAAGAGCACAAAGGATAGAGAAGGTGAACCAGTTATTGCACAGTGTCCCTTTCTCCTTTGCCATCAACTTTGCAGAGAAAGAGTGGGCAGCAAATAAACAGTGAAGGCTGATGGGGAGGGGAAGCCTATCAATCTATGCTATCACTACCTGACTTGCCTTGAAATCCTTCAGGAGATCACCAGGAATTAGTTCCAGTGCTAGATTAGAGAGTCTTCAGTGACCCTTTAGGAAGAGAACTGACCTCAGGAGCCAAGTCCATCACAAAGCACCAGCTTTCTGTGAGCTAAATTCCAGATGTAAACAGATGTTCTCCCCAGCAGCCCTTACAAACCCTATTATATGCATCAGGCAGCAGCAGCACACCGTGCAGTTATAAGCCCTTTTCCATAAGAAGCTGGAGGGTATTGCCTGGGATCAGGAAGAATTAGTCCAGCTAGTTCCTCGAGCCAGAAAAATCAGATTTTGCTTCATACTGATTATGCAGCTCCTGGTTCAGACCAGGAGTTATGATCAGTTTGCTACACTCAACACTGCAAAGGAGGTTTAATAGTGCCAGGACAGTTTTCAGAGAACCATTTGTCCTTAATCCCACCCACCAGCACTGAACTGGGTTTTTCTCTTGGCTGTTCAAACAAAGGGGTGATCCTCCATGGGCTAAAGAGTGGGCTCTTCTCAGGTGGGCAGAGATGATGCTCACTCCACTCTGTTTCTTCCTTGCTGAACCAGACAGCTCCTTTCCTTTGGGGCAGGAGTTGGGGGAAGTGTTGGTGCTCAAGTACCCTCTGCAAATGGCAGCCTGAGTGGGCACAGCACAGGAATTCCTGTTTCCTCTCAGCTGCCCTGGAAGGGGAGGAAAAGTGCCCATTAATACTTGTGGTAAAGGTGGTAGCTCTGAGAGATGGAATTCTGCCAAAGCCACAGGGACTCAGCTGTTGGCCTCTGTTGGTGTTACCATGGTCCTGGGCTTGAACCAGAGACCACAGCGTTGAGTGAAACAATTAGCTGGACCACCAGCACCTCAGTGCACACACAGAGAATTACAGCTGTAAATCCAGGCATCTGAAGCAGTGCCCAGCACCTAAATCTGGATGGACACACACTGGGAGTGGTCAGAAGTAAAGGGCTTGATGTGTGGAAGGAAAGGAGATCCAATTTCATGTGCAGGACCACCAGCAAAGATTCTTAGCTGGTTGTTTCCAGCTCTGACAGGAAAGAAAGGGGCAGTAGGTTCTAGCTGAATGCTAAATGGAATAGCAAGTAGTGGAGTGATAAACGTAGCACCTCTGTAACTGCAAAAGGTTGTTCTAAAGGTCAGATCTGCATGTACTCTCCTAGGTCTGTGAACAGCTATTCCTTTCATCCACAAGTTGAGCTTTTGGCTGGGACAGGCTGCAATAAACAGGGCTAAAGCTGTCCCATCCATTATCACTGGGGATGGCCTGGCTCCAAGAGCAGGCTCTGCCTCTGCAGATACGACACACAACATGGCAGAGAGCAGTCCAAGAGGGCAGATGGCTCACGTGGACCATCCTCACCACCAAGCCTTCATCCCTGGGCTTCCAAATGCTGCAGTGCCCCTCTGCGGAGAGCCAGCGGTGCCCTGTGCTCCCTGCCAGCACACCCCGGGCACAGACCTGCTGCTCAGCACCCCTGGGAAAGCACTCTCACAAGCCAGGAGCCTTTCATTCTGCACACACTGCCCAAGGCTGTTTATCTGGAGTTAGGCTTCCTTTTCCACCCCCCAAGGTGAGATGTTGGGAAAGGAGCTCTGGCAGTCAGTCCTGCCTCTGTGTTTTCTCTCTCTCACAGCAAGTCAAAACAGAAGGGCCCTGCAGCCCTGGTGACACAAATGGACAGATGAGCCTGGGGGTGACACAGCCCTGCTCTCCCCCTGCTTTTATGGATGTCCTTCTGCTGTGGTGGCAATGAGGCACTTTAATTGGCAACTAAGAAGCAAAACTAAACCCAAATCAGTGTATGAAATGGCAAACCAGGCTGATGTGTCTCACAGAAAGGATCCCAGGACACTGAGACGGGAGCTCAGGGACTCTCTGGGTGTTCATCCAGGAGTGGGGTTCCTGTGGCAAACAGGGAGCTGTGCCAGAGGGGAAGGGGACAGTTCCTTTGGGTCTGCCCATGGCCATCATCTCCAAAGCAGTCCTGCCTCCTTCACACATCAGTGCAGGGATGCTGGATCCAGGCAGCCGTGAGATCCCTGTCCCAGCAAAGCCATTCCTGTGTTAACATGGAGGTGGAGGAAGGCAGATATATTTGCAGGCTATGCTGAATCTCAGCCTACACAGCAAGGTTGTGCTGCTGCCACCATCTCCAGGTGCCCCAGAGGGAAAGTTCTCACACAGGTGATGGAGCTGTGCCCATTGTGAAGAGAGCATCAGGTCCAGGAACCCTCTCTATCAACAACCTTCTGTATCTGCTGGGCTGACAGAGTTGCAGTAGGTTGGGAGATGATTCCTCAGCAAAAGCAGTTCATCTTCAACCAAAAACTTTAAAAATGTTTTCAGTGACCGCTTAGTCTCTGCCCAGGAGAAAAATATAAGCTGAAAGACTTAATATGGGCTTGTGGAACTAGAGAAACTAATCTTTGCTCTCCTGGGAATCAGCTATCCAGGGCTTCAGCCAGGAAGACCATAAATTGCTCTGGTTTCTGGTGAAAGAGCTGATCCTATAATACTCTTTGGCATCGCAGGTTTCAAGAAGCAACTTTTTGTTGGGCTATCCTGCTGTCCTATTTATAACCAGCTTACATATAATAAAAAGTGCATCATTCACAGTGCTTTCTAATTAGATGTTGTAACTACAATCCTATTTCACGCCACTCTAATTTGCTCCATCACAGTATTTCAGAGTTTTGTATTAACTATATCATGCAGGGCAAACTCTTCAAGGGTTTGAAGCCAGCAATTATGAGCCACTTTGGTTTGTACATAAAGCTGGTGTGAGTTCACATGGCAACATCCCATCATGACATCTGAAAAACTGGGATTAGAAGCCACTGTTGAAGCTCTGTCCAAAGTCAGGAGTCACTTAGTCCAAAGCATGGCAACTCAGAGCAGGCTGGCCAGGCTAGAGGGTATTTTGCAATCCCAGTCACTTCTGACCTTTCTGAAAGGACTGAATTTTGAAGAGCCCATATTTGGTAGATCTGCAGAGCAATCTACATCGAAGTTGTGGCTGACATTCAAATCTCTAAAAATGGAAATGGGGCTTTGTCACTTGAGCTTGGAGATTATTCATTGTAGAGGGAAAGGTCTTGGGAGTAACTGGACTAATGTAGTTGAGCAAACATGACAGGATTAGCACAGGGCAGGATTAGACATTCCCCATTAACACACTGGCATGTGCAAGAGCAGAAGGGGTGTGGGCTGATTCTCCATCTTACTGTAAGTGACTGTGTGTGTACAGCTGCTCACCTTGTCTGTGCAGATCAGAGAACCACTTTGGCTCATTAAGAAACTCCTCAGTAGGTGTGAACACCAAAGATTTGTTAAATGCAGTGGCAGAATTAGCCACTGTTTTTCCATGCATGTTTTGACCTTGGTTTTGCTCAAGTGTTTATTTAAAAAAAAACAAATAAGCAAACACATTTTCCTGTTATTCACCCATTGAAAAAACACGGTAAGACTGTGGAGTCCCTGTGATATTTTCAGGAGCTGTTCTCAGCTATCTGTTCAGCTTAAGAGTTCCAACTTGGGAAAAACCAACCATTTCTAAAAGTGCTCTATACCTGCCTTTGCCTCCACCTCTCTCCTCGCAGCCCTCGTGCCCCAGCCACGCCAGGCACAAACATCCCTGTGCAGGGGGATGATCCTCAGCCTGAGCACATCCAGCTCCCTTGAAGTCACTCTGGCCCCAAGGTTTGTTTTGCTATTTTACAACAGAACAAATAGAGCAACATTTCATAACGTTCTAATGAGGCACACTGAGGAATGCCCAGGAGACAGAGACAATATCAGTGTTCCTTGGCACGCTGAGAAAATCAAAGGCATTTGTTTGTTATCTGAAATGTCTGTCTGTGTTCCTTTCAGTGGTGGGCAGGCATTTTTTTAGTATAGATTCCTGGAAATACTCAGATGTCACTGTCAGTGTGTTCTAAGAGCATTATTTATTTTCAGATGTACCTATAAAAACTGAGGCTGAAGCACGGAAATACTCAAAGCCATTACAGGATTATTAAGTTTTGAGTATCATTTTGCACTCTGTATGGCCCCAAAGGACCTAACATTTGTGGACCTGTTCTTCCCATTGAATGGGAATTTTATCATTGACTTGGTAAAGTCTTAGTGAGAGAGGATTCTTTGCCCTCTAAATCACCCAGGGTAGAGCCACCCCAGCAGAGATCAAACTGAAAAGGCACCAACTACATCTGCCATGGGCATTAAGGAAACACCACCTATCCTATAAGAGTGAGCATTTGGGAGCAACTGGTCTCAGTCTGTGCTTGATATGTCAGAGTTTAAAGCAGTGCCATTAAGTGGCATCACTACAGCCCTGCACATCCCACTGCATTCCAGAACAACACAGCTCACGAGCATGGATCTACCAGTGTCCCAGGATCAGCCCCTGCCTGGGAGCCAGCTGGGTCCACCTGACAGCCAAGGACACTCTCTGAGCACTGTCATCACCCTCCTGCCTGCAGGAAGGGCAGTGGTACCTCTGTGCTGTGACAGCTGCTGAAGTTTCACCTTTAGAGGATCAGAGAATCACAGAGTTGGAAGAGACCCATGAGGATCTTCATGTTCAACACCCTGCTCCTCCTCACAGGACAACCTCAAACTAAATCAGATGACTAAGAATATGCTGTTCATTCTGTCAAGCTTGGTACTTTTGTTGAAGTTTAAACATCTTCCACTTCTCTAGCCTTGGTAATCAGAGACATATCCCAAAGGAAAACCACTGATGTCAAAATACCTTTGGAGTCTGGCTCAGGCTCGTGCTGGAACAGGCACTGGGACTGGGACTGGCTGTGTTTGCTGGGAGGAGCTGCCAGCAGGTGACCTCAGATGAGTCACTCCAGCTTTAGGCTCAGCAAGCTCCTGAGATCTGCCCCTCAAGAAAGCAGCAGAGACACACACTGGGCTCCTTGTCCTCGCCCTGGCTGGCAGGGGGTGTTTGCCAGCCTGGTGTAGCTGCTGCTCCAGGTGATAACGGGATGTTTGCTGCCCTGGGGGTCCCAGAGGGGATGTCCTGCAGGATGGGCACGTCCAGGCCAACCAGAGGGAAGAGTCAGAGCTCAGAGAGGCTGAGCTGAGCTGGCCTGTTCTTCAGAACAACTGAAAACATCCTCTTGAAGCCCTTGGACGGTGAATGCTGCTGCATTTCTAAGAAGCCAGATGATTGGAAGGTATTACCCCATTAAGGGAAGTACATCTCCTGCAAAAAGCATTCCTGAGCAAGTAATGCTGCTTTGCCAGGGTTGACCTTGACAGAGATTTCTCCATTCTCATTTGGATCTGGGAAGCAAGTATGTTAATAAACTCACTGCTGAGAAACTTAATGTTATTCTGTACACTCCATTCACTCTGGAAGCCCAATTAAGCATAAGAGAACAAGGATTTTTTGCCTTTTTAATAACATTTTTTCTGAATGTCACTACTTAAAAAAAAAAATCAACATATGAAATAGCCCCTCACCCCTCCACACCAAAGCCAAAATGATCTCAGTTAGGTCAGATATGTTCATTGTGGTTTCTCCAGTTAAAAAGCTATCATCCTTCAGAATTGTAATCATCCATCCATCAGGACTCGATCAGCCATCCAGCTTGTAAAAATGAACACTTCTGTTATTTTTGAGGACACACAGGCTGTTCCACAAGATCAGCTCGTGCCCACTATTTCAGAATGCCTCTGCAAGAGATTGAAAAAAAGGAGAAAAGTGGTTAAAAAAAGCAGTTCAGACATTAACAATGTCATGGCAACAGCAAATTAGAGCCTCAAAAGCAGAGCTCAGCTTGGGAAGGTTTAGGGAGTCACTGCACTGCAGGACTGAATGAAATATTCAGCACATAAAAGAGGTCCCCAAATGTTTTTTGTTATTTGGGATAATGACGCCAAGCTGACTGCTATTTATGTACACTTTTGCCTAACCATCGATTTTTTTTCCTGCAAAACATTTTAAAATAGTGTCCTTGTCAGGTAATCGCGGGGCTGTTTTGATTCTTGGGGAACTTTGGCATTTGGAAGTGTAATCACAAACATCAGCTTTTGCTCAGGCAGAAAGCTACTGTTGTAGGAAAAATTGATAGAAGGAAAAATTGAACATTTGGGGAAAAGTCACCCAGCAAGAGATTTTGTGTGTTGAGTAAGATGGTGTAACGTGAGGTGACAGCCTGACCTGTAACCCACAGGGAGGGATGCAATCCCAGTTTCTGTGTGTTCACCTAATGCTGTGCATGGCTGAAAGCAGACAATAAACCTCCTCTGCTGTTTCTTTTCCCTCAATGCCCTATAGCTTCTCCTCCTCCAGGTCTTTCAGGCTTTTTCTTCCCCGTGAGGTCACTCATATCAGGCTGTCCAAGTATCTGGGGGCCATTCCCACTTCCCATAAGCTTTGCATGCCTGCTCTTTACTCCAACTTTCATTCTAGTGCTTAATCTCTTGGTTATATTAACTACCCATGGCCAGTACCAGTAATGGGATGGGATCAGGGGAAAAAAAACTGCATTGCAAAAAATAGCCTTTAACTTATGCCAGGGTGGCAGGGAAAGAAAAAGTCCATCAGAGTATGTTCTGTACACTGTAGAAGACTCAGAAGTGAATTTGTCTTGGGTTTGCATCCTTCTTTCTGACTTTTGTCTTCCGCATCTCTTAACTTGATTCCCCTTTTCTTTTGCTATACTAGCTTGGGAACTTGAAACAAGGTTTGAAGCACCTCAGGATTTGCCTATGTAAATGGTATCTCATGGAACACTCCATGCTAGTGGTCTACAGGGTCACTGCTAACATTTCCAAACTCCTCTGCCTGATACTGGGTGGGAAAGTCTCTGAGCATCTGAGCTGTTGCAATATTTGCCCATTCAGTTGCCACATCCTGAGATTCTCCTGCCTCTGAAGATGCTGGGTGTCTTTTAGCTAAATCTCCACTTCCCTTTAGTCCTTAAACTCTTTCAAATAGTTTCTCACAGTGCTGGAATCTTCTGGTTTTGAACTTGACCTTAAAGTGAAATTTCCTATAGAGCTCACCCACCCCCCCTGAGCCGCAGGGGTCGGGGCAGTTTGGAGCTCTGACCTTTCCCATTGTGTTTCAGACCAAGTCCTGCCTCCCAGGGACTCAGTACCCACTGACAGCAAGGCTGTCACCCTTCCTACCCAGGCACTGAAAGAGAGCAGCCTCAGAGGCTTTAAAAGGCACAAGCTTTTATGGTTTGCCAGCTGGGCACTCCTGGTACCTGGATCCAAATCCACTGTCCTCTGTACCACTTGTGGGGCTGGAAAGCACCTGGGGTTTGGATCAGTCAGTTCCAGAGGTGCCACTGAGCAAGGGTGGAAGCTTTTAGTGATTTGTGCAGTCAAGCTTAGGAGAGGTAAAGAAGGCTTTCAGACCATACAATGCCTTAGGTTGGGGTGCTGCATTTCAAAATCTTCTGTTTGTGTTTCTTGCACACTCCCCGTGGCACTGACTGTGGTTACCATTGGCACCCTGGGCACACCCGGGGGGTTGTGTGATGGAGGGGTGTTGTGGCTGGATGTGACCAGTGGGTTGCTGAACAGCCTTAGAGTGGCCAGTGAGCTCCATGTTCCCAGCAGGTGACCTGGGAGGTGGCACATACACAGCAGGGTCTGAATGGTGCCAATGAGAGCAACTACCAGCTGCAAAGGTGTTCAGGAGTCAAAGTCAGAGAAGTTCCCAAGGGTCCAACCTCCAAGTTTATGGTACAGTTTGCCATTTTCCACTTCTTTAGGAACTTCAAAAAAAAAAAGCAGTACAAGGGCTTAGATTTCACACCCCATGGGCTTCCCTCCCCTCTGTGGCTGAGCTCCTGACTGCTCTCAGCTGCAGAAGCCCTACAACCAGAAGTTCCTCCTACATTGCTGCAGCACCCAAGTAGCTGAGCCAGAGCCCAGAAAAGCCTTTATTGTGAAGGTGATAGAGCTTATTTATCTTCCAAAGAAAATTGTCTAAAACTTAGTTTCTTAATCTCAAAGCCATGCCCTGGGCCCCACTGTGCTTTGAGAGGGGACACAAAGCTGCCTCTGCACAAACAGGTGGCTGGAGAGGAGCAGTCAGGTTGCAGACAGAATTGACAGGGGCAGATAACTTGGGCAACCCTTATAAAATAGGCATTTTTGTCCTCTCCAGATTTAGAGAGGTGACTGTTTTGGAGCACCTATTACATGGAGATAGAGGCTAAAAGGATTGGAAAAGAAGGATGATAGTGAAGAGAAAGAAAAGACATCAGCTCTATCCCTCCAACTTGTAGCTTGGTTGCCTATCAACAGCTTCATCTTGAAGAGAATAACTGCTGTCAGGAGCTTCAGAGCCCCTCTGTACTCTGCTAATCTCCTGTTATTGCTTGTCAGAAGCCCCTTAAAGCAGAGTATGGATTTTCTAACAGAAGCTCTAATTGCTGCATTTGAATTGCTGTATCTTCTCCAGTACATAGAGCCCAGGAGTTATTTTAGACAGCAACAGGGAGGTGTATCCTGAGCTTTCCCTCGTGGCTGCTCAGCCCTCCAGCATCCTGCACTGCCCAGGCCCCCAGAGCAAAAGCCCCTTTTTCTTTCCTCCCAAGCATGTTTCTTGTCTCTTCGCTGACACTTTCCACCTTCCCCTCTAGTTCCCCATCTCTCTAGTCGAAGGTAAACATCTCCAGCCCTGGAAAGGATATAGAAGGAGGGCCCTGTTTCCCCTTCTCTGTTTATGTGGCTCTGATAACCATCCTTAGCAGATGAGCAGTACTGGGTAAAGTACTGATGAAGGGCTGCCCCACAAGGCCAGGCCCAAAATATTTGACAGAGGATCTTTAGGCTGAGACTTGCTGTAGCTGTTCCTGGCTGTGAGCACAGCTCTGCTCCCCAG
Source organism: Corapipo altera (assembly GCF_003945725.1). Taxonomy (NCBI): domain Eukaryota; kingdom Metazoa; phylum Chordata; class Aves; order Passeriformes; family Pipridae; genus Corapipo; species Corapipo altera. The sequence goes on along the minus strand of NW_020884894.1, from coordinate 11,771,475 downwards.
CCTGCCTGCCTCTGATGTGCCCACGGACGCGACTTCTGGATCCCACACCTCTCTGCCCAGCTTGCTGCTGCTGGTACAGGAAACATCTGTGGGCTTGTTAATGCTTGTTCATCTGCCTTTCCCATTGCTATTCCTTCAGTAAGCCTGCAGGGTTCTGGGAAGGGGGTTCAGTGCTTTGTTTCTGTGCAGGGTGTGTCCCTGTGTGAGGCTCAGGCAGCCCTGTGCCCAGGGAGGTGCTCACAGTAGTGCTGCCTGGGAGCTCAGGGGGGTTTATCTTTATCAGGAATGTATGAGGAATGAAGGCAACTTAGGCCATCACAGCAGTATGTTCCCCTGACATTTCCTTGGAAAAGCATGGTTGCTGTGTGAACTGCATGGGGGCAGAGCTGGCTCTGGGTACAGCACACATCCCTGCTGCTGCCCAGGGTGTGATGTTACACAGATCACTCTGGAAAGCAGTTTGCTGTTGGGAGCACCCTTTCCCTCCACCACTTCATCATCACCTCCAAACCACCTACTTCTCCATAACTTTACCTACCTTTCAAAACTCCTCTCAGGCTAGGTTTTCATCAGCATCTTCGAGCAGAAGGGGCTGCCAATTCACTGTCACTCCATTTGTGTCTCAGAGCTACACCATCATCTCTTCTTTCCCTCCCACAGTGCTTGGTACCAATAGTGACCAGGGAACCTGAGCAGCCCAAGAGCTCCCCTGGCCCTACTCCATGGTTCTCGACCTTTGAGGGTGCTTCTCTTTGCCCATCTCACACTTGAAATGCAGCAGGTGGAGAAAGCAGGAGGCAAAGGGAATATGGTTTCTTCCCAGTAACACGTAGGGAGCATCACCAGTGCAATGCTGAAGGATGAAACTGGGTGTTGCTTCCTGTCCCCACACAAAACCACACTTGGGTGTTCACCATCAGGGCAAGAGCAGTTGTTGCTGCTTAAATGCCATCAGCAAAACCTGCCTAATGGACAGGATTAGCACCAGAGTTTCTGGTCTTTATAGCAGCAAAAGCTACTCCTAAGGAATTGCCTACACATTTCTGGGTCTGCAGGTGAATATGTCCACAACTCTGTAACTCTTTAACCTTGACACAGTGGTTGTGCATGGTGTGGAAATGACCACCAAGGCCAGCAGTGGCAAATGGCACTTGGCAGCTGGAGGCAGCTGGTCTCTTGGTCTTCTGTTACTGTTCAAGGATAAACTTTCCTTCCTCCTGCTGCCTGACATGAACACGCTCTGAATGATGGACAGGGAACTGATACTTTTGGACATTTTAATCATCAGAACAAATCAGAGCCATTTTTTTCCTGCACATCCAAGTGATTGAATTTAAAAACAACTGCCCTTCCCCTGGATGGAAGGAGCTGAGCTAATGCCAGCACATGCACTCCATCCAATTTTTTTTATTTCCCTGAAAGTAATTTTCTGTCTAAAGATGCAGCCTTCTCAAAATCCCACCATTTTCAGGAAAAGTTGTTCTGCTGGAATTTTTGACAGTGAAAAACTAAGCAGGACAGTTTAAATATCTTAAATTTTGCTACATAGCCATAACAATGCTTACTTGATAAGTGGAAGTGAGAGGGAGAGGAAAATTAAAATTAAAAAAATAAAAGATAGTATTTTGCCATTACTCTAGTGCAAACATTTGGTACTGCTGAAGTGAGAGAACCTAATATTAGCTAAGCAGGGCATGGAGAGAACCACCTGCCAAAATCTGTTGACGCATTTGTTTTGCAAAAACCAGTGTAACTTCTTGTCATGGCACTGAGGAGAAACCCCAGCATCCAGCTGGCTCTGGAGGACATGGGATTGGCAAAGCCAAACAGATATCTCATGTCAAAAAAGAAAGGAAAAGAAGCCTGAATGAGCGTGAACATCATCTCTCCCTCCACACCCAGGCTGATGAGAGCAATGAGTGATCCCCCTCTCTGCAGCTGTTGGGTGCAGCTCCATGGAGGGGCTGGTGGCACCCAGGGAGGCAGAGTGAGAACAGCCCCTGCTCCCTCCTCTGCAGGGGGGAGTCCTGGATGCAGAATGTGCTTGGCACTGCCTGTTCCTCCTGGGAAAGCAGATCCTTCATCTGGCACCTGAGCTCTCAGAGCGAGCTGCAGCCCTGCTTCCCACCCAGCATCTGTCTCCCAGTCCTGCTCCAACCTTCATCTCACACATTCCTGCTGCCGGGACTGGAGGGAAGAAGGGATCACACAGACCCAGAGCAGTGAGCTCCCGGGCTCTCATTCTTCTCTCGTGTATTTCAAACATGAGCAGGAGTGATTTTACCAAAGCCACTGGAGAGAGGAAACAGGGCCCTCCTTCTATATCCTTTCCAGGGCTGGAGATGTTTACCTTCGACTAGAGAGATGGGGAACTAGAGGGGAAGGTGGAAAGTGTCAGTGAAGAGACAAGAAACATGCTTGGGAGGAAAGAAAGAATAATTAAACAAGGGCTGAAAGCAGGCATCTATTGTACTTCTGGAAATAAGCATCTGAAATATGGGAAGAACTGAGTGTTGCTGTCATGGTCCCAGGAGAGAGGGGCACAGTTCCTAAAGTATGTAAGCTTCAGAGAAGCACAGGCATCTGTTATGGATAGGAAGCCTATATTTTATTTTATTTTTAATTAAAAGGATGTTTTGAATTTTTCCCACTAGCTGTTTCATTTCATTCTCTGATCTAGTCAGAAATCAGCTTCTGGACCCGGAGAATAACTCAGTGGGAAAACACTAATGACTCTCTGAAATTAATCTCTCCATTGGAAACACGGGACAAATACAGCACACAGGGACTCCAGCACGGGGGAGGCACACCCAGTGGGGCACAAAGCATCTCTGCTCTGGGCTTGTTACTCCCCACTCTCTGCCTGAGTGTTGGAAGGTACCCTGAGTGTGTCTTCCAGGAGGGAAGAGCTGGCATTTCTCTCCTCCTGCACCGCGGGGCCCGCTGGGAGCAGCTGCCTGTGCTGAGACGTCAGGAACTCTCCACGTCAGCTCCGTGAGCAGCGTCCCTGGGCAGAACTGTCTGAGCATCTTTACTCTCCGAAGATCTCTGTGATTTCAGCCGCTGCCTTTGACGATATAAATAATGTGCTCTATTCTTAGCTCCACAGCAGTGTATTCAAATCTTTATCTAAATTCTGCAGAATTTTCCATTTCCGATGTTTGGGCTTCCAGAGGCAGACTGCTGCTTATCCCGTGCATGCCATTATTCCTTTGACACACGATCTGAAAATTCAATTATCAGAACAATTACTGATTTTTTTTTTTTTTTAAATTTACAAGGAAAATATTAAAGTTTGATTAAGCGAGAATTCCCACTGGACTGATCAGCAGAGAGACCCAAATTAAATTGTGTTTTTTAATAGCTTCTTCCTGTTGCAATGCTTGAGGAGTGTATGAATGTGAAAGCCCATTGCCAAAAAACAAAATTCTGAACTCTGAGCAGTTCAGAGACCCTCAGCAGAACTCTGAAAGACATCTTTCACTCCTCATAAAAATGAGTACATGCTGCTCTAGTGCCAGAGCAGGGCCAGGCCAGTGGTGTCAGAGGTGCCTTTCCAGCAGCAGCACTGGGAGTCAGTGCTCTGTATGAATTATACATGCAGCTGAACCCAAGCAGAAACAAGATGGGGTCCTAACCTTTGGTGTTACAAGGTGCTGAACAGCATCACGTGGAGGAGCAAAGTAACAGGAAAATAACCACTTCTTAATCTGGAGCTGGATCTGCAGAGTCATGTGGCACCATCATCCCGCGGTCACTCAGGAGAGCTGGGCTGCTCCAGGCATCAGTCCTGGATGCCTTGCAGCACAACCAGGAGAGTGCTGGCCATGATGAGCATCTCCAGAATGCTGGTGGGGGTCAATGGTTGTGAGGCACATGCTCTGAGAAGACACTTCTGCATGGTGTAAAGGTTTATCCCTGTGATATGAGCCCAGGGCAGATAAACATCTGCCTAGTTGTGCCCTCCCAGAGATGGGACTCACATCTCAAAATACAACACTTGCTGCCCAGAGAAGTGCTCACAGCACCGAGCCTGACAGAGCTCAGGAAGCTTTGGACAACACCCTCAGGCACAGGGTGTGACACGTGGGGAGGGTCCTGTGCAGGGCCAGGAGTTGGACTTGGTGATCCCTGTGGGTCCCTTCCAACTTGGCATGTCCTGTGATTCTGTGATTCTGTGAATTTGCAGGTGTAAAAGAGCAAATTCATTTTAAACATTTGCTTGAGGAACAGATGATTCAGTAAAGAGTAAAGGACAAAGATGCAGATATCTACAGTTGCATCATCAATTGAACAACTGAAATCAGCTTAGAAACTCTGAGCTCTGCCAACTGCTGGTTTACAAGCTTAGTAGGAAGGTGCAGTGCTGGAACAAGGTCTCTCTCTGAACCCTCTGCTTTCTCTAAGTCCTTGCAGGACTCAGAACAATGTTTCTTAACAGGGTTGAAGGTGAGGATTTGGGTGTTTTCATGTACACAAAAGTGTTTAGAGAAAGTAGGGAATTTACTAAAGAGTGTGGAAATGTTTGAATTGGGTAAGAGATGTTACTATGAGGGGAACATCCTTCAGCAGCTGAGGCTCCTTCCATTTGCACTGTGGCACTCACTGTCTGGGCACAAGGGCTCTCATTCCCCACCTCCACAATATTCCTCCATCTCCCAGCATGACAATGGGGAGTAAGGAAAAGCACAGAAAAGCCTTTTAACCTTCAGTCTCCATCAAATCAGAATTTCCTGATGCATAATGCATGAGCACTTAGTGTGTTCTTCTCGTGGAGGGGTTAATGAGCGAAACGAATTGTGTGTCGTGGCAGGGCCTGATTCCTTTGGAAAGCTCCTCTCCCCTTCCAGAGCCTCTGGATTCGTCTTTCTTAAATAAACACACTTCAGAAATCTTTTGGAGTGTAAATAAGTCAGGGCAGCAGCAAGAAAGCAATTGCCAGTGAATAATTTGTAGAGCTGCTTGCAGCTGGCCTGTCCTCCTGGGGCCAGACCTGCTGGTTGGCAATGCCCTGTTTATACCTTGATGATCTTGGTGCATAAGCTCTCTCATTTAAAGAGGTTTCCATGATCCCCACTCATTTTTTCCCTCCACCCTCCCTCCCTTTTTGAGCTGTAATCGCCAAGACACCGTTGACTGCGAGTACTTCAGACAATAACCTTCTGAATGATTTAGCAATGCAGCTCCTTCAATAGCAGGTTCTTCTTGGATGAAATACATTCATATTTATGTAGGACAGGGGTTTTGGAATGCTATTAAATTTACATGGTGAGCTGGCAGAGCAGCCATCTTCATCTGATACGACAAATGGGAAAAACAGCCTCTTCACAGGGGCAGGGAAATATTTGTGAGCACAGAAAATTCCTGCCAGTGTTCATTACCACAGCTGGGGCATGAGGATCGTTCTCATAAAAATGGAAAAGCTTGTTAAATTGTGAGTCCATCAGGCTGGCCTGGAGGGGTGGGATGGGAAGTTCGGTGGGTTAGGTCATGCATGGCTGTTTTTCACTTGTTTGACAAGGCCCTAATGTTGGGGGGGGCTTTGTACAGCTTCTCACAGAAGTGAAGAAGAGAAAGAGAACTTGCTGGGACGCAGTGAGAGTGGGTAGAGATCACACAAGCTCTGTTTTGAGTATGGATAGGCAGGTGAAAATAGCATGGCTAAAGGTGAGGAGAGGGGAATTAGCACTCTCACAGAGCAAGCAAAGCTTGGTCCAGTGCACAGATGTCAGACAGAGAAGGGCACCAGCACCTGACACCACAGCCTAGAAGGATGTTCACTGCATGACACCATTCCTTAGGAGTTTGTTGTCCCTAACCCAGCAACGTGCAGAGGTCCCAGGTGAATTTTAAAGGCAAGACTCACCAGCCCCATGACAGTAAACAGAAACCTCCCATGTCAGGGCTGGGATCAGAGCTGCTAGAAGGCTCCTGTTCCACTTCCACATCCCAGCAGGGCATGGTCCTCACAGAGCCAGCCCCTGGGTGCTGCAGAGGAGGGACACGTGGGGTAACCATGAGATGGGCTCAGTGTGAGCAGCTCCAGGTCCCTCAGGAGCAGCTCTGGTGACCCGTCTGTGACACAGCACAGCCCCATGTACCTGCTGTGTCTGGGGTTGGGGAGCACTGTGCTGCTCTCTGGCTTGGCCCCAGGGCCCCATTCCCTGGGTCAGGAGCACTGCCTAGGCCACACCACCAGCCTGGAGCTTTTGGAATGGTGGTGCTGAGGCTGCCCCGTCCTCCAGCAGCTCCAGCCAAGCCAGGATCAGTGTGCACAGGGACACATTGCTTGGGCAGGCTTTCCAGCGAGGGAGGAGAGCATCAAGGAGGGATGCAGGGCTCAAGCTGGCCTGCTTCTCCCTTCAACATGAGGGGCCCCGTGTTGGCAGGAGAGATGTGACCCTGAGCAGCTGAGTGCCCGTGACCTTTGGAGGGCCTGTGGCACTTCTTTACAAGAGCAGAGAGACATTTACGGCGGCGCCGTGGCCGACCTCCAAAGCGTGCAGATTACTTTTTGCCTCCTTAAATATTCTTTGCGGTGTCCACGAGCTCTAGAAATGCCAAAAGCACTGGAGCAGCTCCAGCTGAAACAGATAACTTGGTGTTATTCATTTGGCAAAGCAGTGTTTTCACCTCCCATCCTAAGCTGTCGTGTGTGGTAAGCGGGCTTTTGGATAACCACCCGTTTAACCCCAGCAGTGGCTGCCCCCCAGTCACTGACACTGTGGTGGCTCCGTGGTAAATAAGCAGTTGGAAGTTAGAAGTAGTGTGGAAACACACAATACCTTTATAAAACTCACTGGGCTGTAGGTGGCAAATAACTTCAGCAATTCCCAAATGGCCTCAAAACACAGCGGCTGCAGAGGCAAATTAGTCATTTTATGCTCTAAATACTTAATGTCAACGCTAAAAATGAAGAGATGGAAGAATGTCGTGGAGAAGCAGATCAGGACACATCCAAAACCAAACCCCATCCTCATCTGGCATAACTGGATGTGGAGCAGCAGAACCAACACAGCCACTGCCCAGCAGTTACGTGAGCAGCGCCACGGGAGAACAACCCATACGCAGTTCAAATATTGATACTGAAAAACAACAGTCTCCTCTTGTCTCTGACCAAGCAGAGATTGAAACAGAGGCCAAAAAAGATGATTTCAAAGGTGCTGCCCACTGACAGGGCAAGGGACGTGAAAGGCACAGCGTGAGGCTTTTCTACTTGTGTGGGAAATCAGGAGGGGAGAGATAGGAAGCTGGCACTGCAGAACGGGACTTAAAAAAAATAAAGGAGTAACAAGTACAGGCTGTGGTGTGAGAGGGCTCAGACTAACTGAGGCAGCAGTAACACAGCCCAGGAGCAGCAGAGCCCACAGCTCCCACCCGGGCAGTGGAGCAGGAGCTGCACAGAGCCGAGCGCTCCGGCCGGCACCGACTGTATCGGCGGGCTCGGGGCTGGGAACGGAGCCTGGCACTTGGGCTCTTTTCCTTGTTTGATTAGTTCCCTTTCCTTTGGCAGCTGAAAGGACTCTTGGCAGCACCAGGGCTTCGCATCTTGTTGAGCTGAATAGGAGGGAGCAGGGTTTTGGCAGGGACAAAAGAGCATACCACTGCTCCATCAATGGCCTCATTACTGAGCGCTGCGGCTCACGAGGAGAGAAGGAGAGCTTGCTTCTGGTAGGCAAACACGGGCTGGAAATGCATTTCCAGCTTGACCTATTACTCTGAAGATATCAGCTCAAAGGCAAGTTGAAAGCCTGACAGTTTTTATCTGCTAAGGAGATGTAAGTGTGTGCTGTCTATCCCTGGCTGAGGGGCTGGAAGCCAGCCTGGGAGGGTGTGTGTGTGTGTCGAGACCAAGCCAGGGAGCTGAGCCATCTGAAACACAAGGGTGGCAGAGAAAATGAAGGGGCACACAGGTTTTCAGGAAGGGGTTGGAGTGCCCTGACTGCTCAACGGGTGCTCATCACCTGGTCATGTTAGGACCAAGGGTAACAGCTGTATGGTCTCCTGTGCAGGCCTTTTGAAAAACTGAAACACAAGACATCTGCCAGCAAATACTCTGTAGAAGTAGCTGGTCACCCAGTTGGTTGTGTTTTATTTCTAATTTATTCTATAAATTTATTATGGTATAAATCAATACTATTTATTCATTCAGACATAATGACAAGCCTGCCCATGCAGATGTCATTAACAACCTGAGCAGATACATTTTTAAAGACATGTAGGTGAGAATTTTTAGCAAGCCAATAATAATGCATCCTGCAAAGTCTATTTTCTCTATCATTATGTCTAAGCAATAGGATTTTCAGGAACATTCATTGTATCCTGTTGCTAACAATTTACAACCAAGCCTGGTGTGAATCAGGTTAGGTCAATACCAACTCCTGTATTAATATTCTCAACTATTTTGAGAACCAGTTGTACAGAGGGTGGCACAAACCACACAATGTGTGTCATGGTTAAGTGGGGCTGAGCACTTTGAAAATGGTCCAAAAGTATTTGCAAGTGAAAACTTGATGTGGTCTGTATGAATCATTTCACGTAGAAGTGAAGTTTAGCCATGTAAGGATGAAAGTTATGACAGTGGAAGGTGATCCAGGAACACTGCAAAGGAGTTTAGAGCAGAAAATTATGAGTTGTACAACACTCTTGGTGGGTACTTATAAGAAGGACAAACTGGGGACAAGTAAAATGGCTGCAGTGGTTTTGGAGTTCAAACTCCAAATTCCAGCCTTGCTTCTCCAGGGCAATTTCGGAGGAATTCCCTTGAGTTAAGCTAAATTTAAAATGGTTTCAAGGAGGAGGAGTGAGAAGCAAACCTCATCATCTCAAAACTTGCTCAGATAGAGGCTCTGCTCGGCATACCAAGATGAATAATAAATAGCAGTCATCCATCCGTGTGGATGGATTGGCTCTGCCCACAACAGAGGGTGTGAAAAAAAAAAGTGTGAGGGGAACATTTCCCAGCAGCTCTCCCTCTGGAAACCTCTTGCTCACATGGTATTGATCGAGAGAAGGTACAAAGAAAAGACATTAGTTAAATAAAATGTTTTAACATCAGGTGGGACATGGATGGTTGAGTTGTTCATCATCCCAAAGAGTCTTTGAGGAAAAGTAGAGGGAGAGCTCAAGCTCGAGGCTGGCTCCAGCCCAAGGCAGAGACCAGCACCAACACACCCCGTTGTCCTCCAACCCCCCTGGCCACACCAGGGAAGTGCCAGGGCTCCCTTCTCCTCCCCTTCCCGCATCCTGGCACGTTGTTGGAGCTCCCTGTCAGTTGTGCTGCTGCTGAGGAGCTCCTGACCCAATGCCTGTCACGTTCCCAGGGCATCCATGCCACCTCCTGGGACACGGAGGAAAAGCTCCAGCAGCTCACTTGGCTCAGCTTTTCGGCATTCCCCTGAGACAGGAGGGAGAGGAAAGGCAGGAGCAGCCTGCAGGCAGGCGTCTGGGCTGAGCTGGGAGCCCTCCCTGTCTGATACCAATCCCATAAACGATCCCAGGGGCACTGGACTGCAGCAGTCACTGACGTAAGGGAGACACACACTGGATGCACCACAGTGGAGTCCAGACCTGCTCACCTGCCCTCTTGGAGGGAGGTGCTGTCAGAGGGGCCGTGGGTGTCCTGGTGGGACCTGGAGGGCAGAGGGATCTGTGCTTTCCCCCTGCCCCGTGCTCCAGGTCTGCTCTCTGGGCAGCTCGAAAGGCTGCGAGAGCAAAACCATCCTCGCAGCCACAGAGAAAGGACTGGCTCTGCAGCTTGGATGGCACACAGATATTCACACAGTGCTCTGGAAATGGTGGGAAAGGGTGAAAACATGTTGCTTTCTTCCTGGGAAGAGCTGGAGGGATGCTCTGTTGCTCTGGCACCTCCTGCCTCACCGCCCTGTGCTGTGCAGAGAGGAGGCAGCTCTGGCAGCGGGAGTCTGGGGTGGCCAAAATTGATGGTGAGCTGCAGCCCTGGCTGGGGAGCTCCTGGGACCGGGGAAGGCTCTGCCTTGGACAATGGATTATTTTTAACTAGCTCCAATCTTCAAACACTGTGGCTTAAAAAAAGGGGGGAAAGAAAAGAATGGCTGATTTGTGCAAGCTCCCCTGCTCCCATTAAGTCGGTGGAAGTGGTGCTCTGCATTTCAATGGGGGCAGGACTGAGCTTCTCATGAGATAAATTGCACCGTGTCCCTTTGCATGCTCTGTGCAGCTAGTCCTGGCTTGCTCAGCTTGCTCTTTCCTGGCCCCCCTACGAACACCCCTCCCTCCCTGAAACGCTCCCCAGCAGATTTTTTTTGTTGTTGTTGTCATTTAGCTATTCATTTTCCATAGGCTGCCTTCATTCCCGTGGCCTTTTGCAGCTAGGAGACAAGATGTTGCCTTGGAAACAAAGCCCCTTAGATGTTTGGAGTCTCTGGGATTGCTCTGTCTGCTCCCGAGTACTTTTAGGTTATTTTTATTAACCACACAAAGATGCAGCAGGCTCGTAGCCAAGGCAGAAAGTAGCCCTGGGAGGTGGAGGGAAGGTGAGTATCTCACTGGCATCTCTCGCTCCTCTGTGGGTATTTTCTTGTGATGCACCACGGGCTGAACACCTGTGAGAGGAACAGCATCTCCAGAGAGTGCTGCACAGGCAGGGCTGCTCCTGGGCTGGGGTGGCTGCAGCCAGGCAGAGCTGCAGGAGAGCCAGGGAGAGAAAAAGCCAAAGTAACCAAGATAAAAAGGAGCTAGGAATGTCATCCATCTGGACTTCCTGGGATTTCTCACGCTCCACCGACTGGCCATGCCATGGAGGGACCCACCTCACACTCTGCTGCCAAGATGTACACGGTGGCTATAGGGCCTGGTCTGCTTATTTCAGAGGAAATCAGATTTCCAGACCCATTAGGCAACTGTGGAAGTCTCTGCTCCAAGTTTTCTTGGCTCTGTGCCACCGGGTGAACAAGGGGCAGCAAACAAACAGACCCCAAGCCTGAGCTTTGGCCCCCTTTGGGCCAATGGAGCACACTGGCTCCTTCTGCCCCAAATCTGTCTGCAGGACAGGTCTGACCCCTTTTGCAGGGGGGTTCTGGGAGGCAGTCAGAGGCTGTACTGTTCCCATCTCCCCTTATCCACAGGCATCACTGCATGACACTGCCAAATCCCAGTCCCTCCATGAAGAACATTTTGGAGTTGGCTTTTACTCCTTCTTCTGCAAAGATGTAAAAAAAAGAAACAAACCAAAACCAGATTTAAAGAAGCTACCTAATCCCCTGACGGCACTTGAAATATTTCCAGTCCAGCCAAAGTATTCCAGAAAATGTGAATATTTGTTATTTTCCCAAAAATAATCAGCCCAGTATTAAGCCTGTGCCTTGCTACTCATGTCAGCACAGTCCTCTGCTCTGTGCAAACACGAGGGAGGGCTTCCCACTGCAGTGGCTGCAGAGCCAGTGGCACAAGGAGAGGGGGAGCACAGAAGGGAAGGGAGGAAGGCACTGAAATGGGGTGAGCCTGAGAGGCAGCAGGCGAGGACTGGAGCACCCACTGGGCAGGGACCCCCCCAGAGGTGACCACCAGGTCACACCACAGAGCTCCTGGGATGGTGCTGGGATGGTGCAGCCATTTCCATCCCTGACTGCAGGCAGGCACTGGTGCCATCCCTGCTCTTTAGAGGGGCTTGAGGGGACTTGTAATAGCAGTAAAATGTTTTGGGGGGGATCCACCCTCTGTGTCACGTGGGATTACACACAAGGGAGCAACTCTGCTGTTTCCTGGCATTTTCCATCGTAGCTGAGCCTCACAGATGCCCAGGCTAGCAAGATGCTCACAGATTTTCTTATCCCTTCTGGTGCATCCGCACCAGAGTGAGGAAGTCTGCCTCATGCTCACAAGTGTTATAAATGCTGGGTGCTTTTTCCCCATTGTTGCTGATTTCCCTTGTCAATACTACATGATGCCATGGTTACAGAGATGTAGGACTAATCCAGTGACAGCAGGTTATGAGCTTTTTTGGTTTTGACATTCTTTGATGCTATATTTGTGCCAGAAGAATAAATAATAAATACACACAACAGCATCAAAGATTTCTTCCAGGCCCCCAGCCTATTTCTGCCTATCCTTGTTAAGCTGTTAGAAAGATAGTTTTCTGCCAGCCACTTATTTTATGAACTATCCTGTCATCTAATGATGCACCTGAGGTCCCATTTATCCATTCTCTCTAAAAAGAGCACTTAATAAAGTTCCTGTTAATATCCCCAAGAACAGCTTCCCCGAAACAACAATGTTCACGTGCAATGTTCCTTCCCTCCCTCTTCTTTCTCTTCCCACCCTCCCGCTACCAAAGGGTTGGAGAACTTTCTTGAGGGTCTCATAAGGAAAATGTAGAACATTTTTTCTCTGCAGCAACCTGAAACAATAAATAAGCAGATCTGTGAGTGTGTGACGTGCCTCCGCTCCGGTGAGGAGGAACTTGCTGGGGGTTATTCTCTGTAATCCCTGCTGATCAAAGGAAGAGCTCCTTCAAGCCTGTTACAAGCACCTAAGTCTTGATTCTGCTGGAAATACAGCAGCACAGGGGAGATTTAACTAAAAATTTGTCTTTCATCTGCTCTGAACTCTGGGGCTCCTTCTAGGCAGGCACAGACACCTCGACCATCCCCTGCTCAGCCTCAGCCCCATCAGATGCAGCTTGCCCTTACAGCAGAACCTCAGCCAAATGCTCCTCCACCCCCATCTCTTGGGAATCCTGGTCTTCCTTGCAGAGAAAGGTTCACAGTCACCTGAAAATTAAGAGGGAGAGAAACTAAAGAAACATTGCAGTAGTAAGAAGTCATGGGCAAAATTTTGCTAACCAGCCACTCAGTGAATTATGTGTTGTTTCAGCCCATCCCCTTCACAGTGTTAATATCATAGAATCCTGGAATGGTTTGGGTTGGAAGAGACCTTGAAGATCATGTAATTCCAACCCCCCTGCCATGGGCAGGCTAAACAACAGTGCAGGCAGGTGTTTGACTTCAAGCACCTCCTTTTGTTCCTGTAAAGTCCAAGTAAAACCTGAGGAAAACCCCTTCCTCTGCACTCAGCAGGGATCATCTTGTAAGACATTTGGTGAAAGAGCAGAGCACCAAAAACCAGAAAATTTGAGGTGGTGAGAATTCAAATTAAAACAGCAAATAAGCCGTGAGTAAAGGACGCCTGATGGGAAAATTCTTATTGTGCTTGTTAATAGAGCTAGACAGAAATGTTTTATGAAATTGCTGAAAAACAGCCTGAAAGAAACCGAAAACATTTGTAAAATCCAGTCAAAATGTAAAAATCCAGCAAAAATCTACAGGTAGTCATGAACAAGAGGAAATTACATGAGAATTTTTCGAAAGGATTTTGCATTCCCAAAAAGGGCAAAGTATTTTGCTTTCGTTTTTCCAATTTTTCATTCAGAAACAGAATTTTTGTTTGAAAATTGACATGAATCTAAAATAATAATACTGAGCACCCAAATAACTCAAAATATTTTGATAGGGCTTAAGGCAAGTGCTTTGGCTGGATGTGAAATGAAATTTTTCAGAGGCCTTTGAGTCCAATGGAGAATGCAGGGGAACATGTTTCATCCAAGCTGATTTTTCACACCACCCAATTTTTTGGTTCTGCTGCCAAGTGGAAGAATCAATTTTCAAGTGGAAGAATCAGTGTGCTTTGGCTGCTGTGGGGCCTGATGTCACATCAGCAGTGAAAGAAATAATTTTGAGACCCCCCGTCAGGCAGAAGGTTTGGATGTGAACCACAAACCCACTGACTGCTGTAGCTGCTTCAGTGGAGAGCAGTAAGAAATCCCTACAGATATCCCAATTATGGGTTACAGAGCAGAGGCAACAGGGAGGGACATTTAACAGGGTTGGGGTGAAGGGAGATCTGGACTTTTCCTCTCCCCCTACTTATATGCCCCTTAAGTATCTTCACTACAGATCACCAAGTGCAGTAGGACCATAAATGAGACTGGGCTCTCTCTGCCTGAAGCACCATTGCTTTCTTCAGGGACAGAGGACTGTAACCCACAGCCTCAGCCCTTCATCCTACGAGGCACTGGTAAATCTGTGAGATTAATTGTGGAGTGGAGATTAGCACCCACCGTTCAGCATCGAGCTCTGAGCATTAAACTAATTACGGGGTTCCAGCACTGCGCGGCTCCCCAGCGGGACGGCGCTGCCCTATAAATCATCCTACACAAGCAGCACTTAGCCAGAGATGTTAAAAAAATCCATCTTTCTCCTGGGAATGCACCCCCACCACAGGGGCTGGTTTCCCTTTCTGTTCCAAAGACAAAGCCTGTTTTTCCCCCTTTGTGGTGGGAAAGCTTGGAATGCAACTGTGTCCCCTCTGCCCCGCCACTCTTACGCAGTGGCCTTGAGGGATGTTGGTGTGGAAAATCTTAAAGACATTTGAAGAGTGGAGAATGTGCAGGCTAAAGGCGTCAGGAATTCCCAAACCCCGAGCGGGTTCCCAGGGAATGGACCCCACTCCTGCTCAGCTCACACAGCCCTCGGCGTTGCAATGAACGTGGAAAAAGCCGTTTATTTTCCAAACACCGGGAGCCAACGCAGCCTCCCCACCTGCTGTCCCACTGTGGCATCTCAGGCACTTCCCTGCCATTTCCTGCAGCACAAACACTCCAGTGCCATTACATTCTGTGGACTTTTACCCGGCAGAGGGTTTCACAGAGAGGGGAAGGGCGGTGAGCTGCAAGGATTGTGCTCTCTCGTCTCTGCTGCTCGGCACTGCGGCAGAGCCCTCCCCGCGGAGCAGGAAGCCATGCGGGTAATGTCCCCCATCTGTGACTCTCTCTCTCATCCCCTCCCTGGTGGGCAGTGCTGTCTGTGCCCTGGCATGACGTTGGGGCTGGCAGGTCCCACGCTCAGCCCTGTGCTCAGTGCCAGCAGGACAGAGGGCCCAGCAGAGCCGCCCTCCCAGGGGTACTGTGGAGTCTGCAGCTCTCAGTCTCTCAGGAATGCCCTCTCCTTGAATTAGAAGGGACTGGGATGGACAGAGTGTGGTTTTCTCACCTTCCTTTGCACCTGGTGGGTCAGGACCTATTTTGAGACCATTTAACACATGCTTTCTGGCTTTCCCATCCTTGCTTGGAAAAATCAGGTCAGCTACCCACCGTGTTTGTCTTGCCCAGTTCAGGAGCTCTTCTGATCTCCTCAAGAACAGCGGAAGACCCTGAGACTTCCTAGAATAAAGGAAATTTAGGAAATGACTTGTCATCTCTCTTGCAGGTTGAGTTCTGTGTTGTTGGGTGGTGGGTTTTTCCACCTCTCTGGTGAGTGAAGCACCATTTTCTACAGGACACAGAGCTGTAGGAACTCTTATTATGGTGGTGGCCAGCTGGCAGCCTGAGAGCTTAGTCTAGTCCATGCATTATCCAGTCCCTGGATTGCCAGATAGTCATTAGTCCAGGCAAACAGGGAATATTATTTTACGTGTGTTGCAGGAGAGGAAAAGAAGGTTGTACCCACATAAGGGCTAGCAATTTTTATTTGGTCAGCTGCAGTATCATACAGAATGGGTAGGAATAAAGGTGGTACTGAACACAGAGCAGTTGGCCTGCTGTAAGAGCCATAATAATCTATAATATCAGTCCTGCTCAATGTCTCCCCAAATAGGAAGCAGCAGACAGAAAAAAACCAGCTGTAACAAGGTTTCAGACAAGAAATCCTAGACCACATCCCAGACACAGAGAACTGTTTGACCAAGACAGTCAGAGGTGATGGTGCCATCTTGGCTCCAGAAGGATACGAAAACCAGGGCTGTACTAATTGATAGCCAGACAGCACAACCTCGGGAGCAGCTCTGGACATCCCCGTGGCTGTCAGGTTGTGTTTTGTGTGCAGAATGGTCTGCCTGCTCACAGACAGACAGACAGCAGCCCTTCAGCCTTGTAGCCAAGTCAGCCAACCTTTCTGTGAGCCATGAACACAGGCAGGGTAGAAGATGGCTACTGTGGAAAGCCAACCATCTCTAACTTCATTTGTTGGGCTTGGCTTTGCTGTGTGATGCAAATTGCTTAGAGAGCACTGCGCTGAAGCTCAGCATAAACCCAGAGCACTGAGATCTGTGCCTGGGGCTTTGCAGTCCCACCTCCAACTAAAGAGAGTGCAGAGGGCATGTAGTTTGGGTGCCCATCTCAAGGTATTCCCCAAAGGGATAGAATTTAATAAGCTACTGGATAGATTTTTACCTGCTCGGTGCCCTCCAGGATCTCTCAGCAAGCCAAATGCCAGGCAGAGGTGGGAGGCCTTGATGAAATGCTCTGAAGGTGGCTGGCAGGGTGGAGGAGGAAGGGAGAAGGTTGTCTCTCCTGCAATGCACAGCAGCTGCTTCATGCCAGACAGATTTCCACAGATTGAGAGGTCAGCTCTGAAACACAGATGTGTGAGGGAGAGCGAGGGGGAGAGTCGTACGTGCAGCTATTCAGCGTCTCCAAAAACTCCTGTGGACTTGGAGCTGGGCCCTGGATGGCTCTGGAAGAGGCATATTCACCAATCCTGCTTCGTTTCCAGGATTTACTCGGGCTGCAAATGTTGTGAAAATCACTGGCTTTTGCTGTGATGCAGCCACACTTCGGCTGGGAAGCAGGGTCCAGATTTCTGAGACACTCTGTAAGGAGGAGGAGGAGGAGGTTTTCAGTTTAGGAGACGTTCTGCCCCTAAATTATAGGACGTCATTTCTCACTGGGGTAGCAGAGCCATGTGCTGCTGTGCCCCCAGGTCAGGATCTGGGTGCCCCACGAAGGTTTCCTTCCAGGGACGTTCTTTTTGGATGCTGGACGCTCTCAAGACATCAGTTTGATTTCCCCCAGGTCCATGACTGATGATGGCCACTACTTTTCCCACGAGATTGCTTGCTGATAACTAGCACCGTGCTGATTTGTCTGGCACTGCCAGCCAAATTGCAGTGCTTATCTTCTCCCACACTGCTTGGATTTTCTGAAATGTTCTGAGATGCAGCTCTGAGTACAACCAGTCACAAGAGGAAATTGCCCCAGAGCTAACCTTTGAGACAGGATGAGTGACAAGTATCATTAATCAGAGTAAATAACAGCAAAAAATGATATTTACTGGGATTTAGTTCACCAGAAGGAAAGGACAGTACAATGTGACACAGTGGCTCAGCTCTCCTGTGGGTGTAACTCAGTGCAGCTCTGTAGGGTTTAGCAGATTTGTACCACACAGCTTCACACAAGGCTTTGGCTCCCTTAAATTTCCCCCCTTCCAGGAAACTATTCCTTTTTGAAGAAAAAAAGGGGGGAAAAAAATTCCCTTAGTGAGTGTCTGGGCAACTTCAAAGGACCAGAGCCAGGATTTGCCCTGGGATAGGCAGAGATAGAGACCTGGGTCCCGCTCCAGTTCAACTCCACAGCAGACAGGGCAGGAGCAGCTCTGCTGGTACCTCTGTGGGCACTGGTCGTGGCTGCTGGTGAAGAACAAATAATCAAGGGTGGTCTGTATTGGTGTGATGGGAAATAACTTGCTTGCAGAGCCAAACACGGCTGCCAGCAGTGTGAGGCTGACAGGAGGGGCCCCTCTCCCTTCCAGCAAGGTAACACATTGACTGGGCTCTGTGGCTGTGGCAGGAGAAGTCCCAGGTTTGCCTGCTGAGCACAGGCTGCGTGCTTGGTGACAGTGACATATGGGAGACAATTAAATAACTGCATTTATGTCCAGGTTAGGGACAGAACAGGTCCCCTTATGAGCTGGATTTATAGCATGACTAGTGCACAGGTAGGTGCCCAGCCCGGGGTCAGGAGTGAGGCACTGACTCCCTGCTTGTTCACAAGCTCCTGGTTCACATCTCCTGTGCATTTCAGACCCTGCCCTGGGACTACAGAGCCCTCTCCATTCCTCAGCCAGTGCAGAGGTTTGGTCTTTAGCAAAGGTTTGTTTGGTCTTTTGGCTCAGTGGCTGAAGTCTGGGTATGTATTTCACCTTCCCAGGGTCTCTGAGCTCAGCTGTCTCCCCAGGCCAAGCCCAGCCAGCTCTAATTCTCCCTCTGCAGGTGGACGGATCCAGCATTCAGGAGTGACACAAAGGGACAAATCCCACTCTCTGTAACCAACAACCTGAAGGCATCCGCTCGGGGGTCAGGGTTTCACCTGCCATGGAAAGTGCAAGCCATTGGGAAGTGGCAGCGGGAGACATGGGAATGCTGCAGGGATAGGCTGGGATGCTGCTGCTGAATAAGAACCAGCACGAAGGAGACCAGCCTGACCTCTTACCCTCCTCCCAGACAGCTCTTTCCGAGGAGACGGGAGCCAGAGCAGCTGGGAAAGGCAGAGGCAGCAGTGGTGGGAGCAGCCCTGCTCCATTTTGTAGCTTCTTCCAGCAATCCCAGGAGCCAAGGGCTGCCTATTTTTAGCTCCCGAAGTAGCTGAAATACCACCGTGATATTCATTAACGGAAACCCTGTCGGATGGGAGCTGCAGGGCCGGGGGCTGGGGGGCTGGTTGGCCTGTTTTGTTTTGCTGTGTTTAATTGCTGGCTGCAGCACAGAGGCAGAGCCTGGCGGGAGGCTCAGCTCCTCTCACCTCGGGAAGAGCGGGAGCGCCAGACCCGGGGGAGGCGGACAGGGAAAAGTCAATCAGGCAGTATTTAAAAACCTACCTGCTGGGCCCAGGGGGGGCTGGAGGTTTTAATGTCATTCCCAGCTTGAGATGCAGCCTGGAGAGTGAGAAAAGAAAGGGATATCTTCTCTTCTTGGATCCGTAATTGCTCGTTAAATCATCTAACAAATGCCTGAACTCCTGGACGGCCCCATGCTTCTCGACAGAGGGGCTTTATCCTTGGCAGGGGAGAGGAGTATTTTTAAAAACACTCATTTCACCTGCTTTTTCTGGGTCTATATAACTAAGAGTTCGATGTTCACTCTGCAAAATAAAACCAAGTCTGGAATATTTTTATTACCGTTCAGCAGGAGCAATAAACTTTCCTTCGAGCCGTTCCCCTGCTCCAGTCTGTTGACTCAGCCTGCCCTACAGGCAGGTGTCCATGCTGCAGGAGGGCAGCCTCACCTGTCCCCAAAGGGACCTCCAGTGACCACAGAGGAGCATGTACCAAAATAACCCCCTGCCCTATATGCTCAGCCCCACTTCTGGCCCAAGCAGACCTGAGGGCCACAGCCAGAGATGCCTGTCCCTGGTGGCTCCCATTCTGCCCTGTCATTCACTGTTCATCTCTATCTTCTGCTCAGACTCCCCTGTGGTGGGTCTTACTCACAGGGAACTGCCACAAGCCTCAGTAGTTGAAAAGGTGAGGCAGCTATTTCCCAGCACAGAAAACATGACAACTGTGCTGTTCCCTCTGATGCTTTGCAGAAAGCAGCCTATAGTTAAATCCACAAAGCTCAGAAGAAGCCCAGACCCTGCCCATAACAGCTGGAGAGCTTCAAATGTGCTTTGCCATTACAGACAGATGGACAGATCTGTGACTTATACCTATAACCCCCCCAGTGGTCAGGATAACATAGAAAGGCCTCCTTCTACCTGACTGAAAGCATGGATGCTTTTCCTGCACCAACCAGGCACAAATAACGGGGCCAGGCCAGACCACAGCCATTAGCGGGTTTTGTGTCCTTTAGAGTCTGTGAAAAGAGCAGAATTGCAGCTCCAGCAGGGCAGGCAAACCATACAGATGATTTATGAATATTCACTGAGCTCACGAAGCACTCCAGGGCAGAAAACAAGCTTTTGAAATTAACTGAACTCTTCAAGGTTCTTGGTTTGTCTTGGCTTTGAGGTGTGAGTCACCAATACTGTTCCTCCAAAACGAGCAGAGTCTGTACAGAGGGCTGGGAAGATTCCTGGGCACTAAAATACAAAGTTAAGCACTCTGTGAGACTTTGTGTTCATAAAGCCCTCAAAGTAGAGTCCACCCCATTAAGTTTTATGGGATACAGTAATGATACATACAGTACTGAGACTTCTTCAGCCCATAAAGGCTGGATGTTCAGGACACCTGAGGCTCTTTCCCTGAGCACTGACATCTCCAGCAGTTTCAGCCTCCAGTGCCAGCAGTTTGGTGCCTTGCAGTTTTTCAGCAATTTCAGTGTTCAATAAAGAGGAGTTTTGATCCTGGCCGTGCAGGCCCCGTCACACACCCGTCATATCCACCCATGCCATTAGTTTGTTGTGGTGCTCTTCAGCATTGGCACTCCTAACTGTGCCCAGCAAAGCATGGGCACTGCCTGCACTCCCCTCTGCCAGACTTGTGCTTCTGGTCTGCCTTTGTTGGGTCGGGTCAAACACCCTGGAAGGTGAAGACTTCCACCTGTGTTTGGCCAGGAATGGGCTCGATCTGGCTGACAAGACACAAGGTGATAAAACAAGGAGATTGTCTTCACATGTTTGCTGTACATACGTAAGGAATAAGAGCTCCTCTTTTCCAATTAGTTATAGAAATAATAATTGGGTTTGTTTTGGCTTATAGAAATATGAGACATTTTGAAGGAATGAAAGAAAAATTCTGCAGATGCTCCAACACCCCAAGGGTTTCTGAGTCTGTGAGTGGTGTGGGAGATCCACTTCTTGCAAAGCAAGCAGAGAGGGTCGTGAATTTGGTTGTACTGCTTCTCAAACAAGTAAAGCATCAGCCACTGTGGACTATCACAGTGGGCTGAACTCAGCTATTCCAAGGCTGTCTAGACATTCCCATCCTAAATCTGAGACATCTTCCGGACCCAAGTTGTGTCAGAGCACTACCCTCCAGGAAAAGTTGCTGTTCCAGTGAATCTCATTTTTCTCACCAAAAAAGATTCCATCTGAAAATGGCCAGCTGGCCCTTCCCTCACTGTCATGCTCCTGAACCGTGGGAGATTCCTCTCCCTGTGAGTCACAGAGCACCACAGCCAGCCAAGGTGGTCTGCATTAGCATGAATTAGCCCTCGTAGCAGGGGCTCATAGCAAAGAACAAGAATTCAGGAAAAGCAATAAACCAGCATCTGGAAAAAATTGTTTCTGGAGTCTCTCTGCCATCCTCTCTGATACCAAAGCCCTGCTTCAGCAAGGTTCCACACGTGGTTAAAGCGGGAGTCGTTGCAGGGTGTGCATCACTTTGACAACAATTCTGAATAACTTTGTACATATATGCATTTCTTTCTGTTCCCAAGAAACTCCACACATGTGCACTGCAGACTGCTTTGTCTGCTCAACAGAAATATTTGTTGACGTGAGGTGAATTGCACAAACAACCTTTTTCCTTGTGACTTCCTTGCTCCATTCTCCTTTGCCCTTTCTGCTGGATCACACAGCGTGGATGCTGCAGCCCCATCCCCAGAAACACACTCCTGATGGTTTAGGGAACTGTTTCTGAAACCTCTGGCTCCAAATTCTGCCTTGAGCATCCCCGTGACCTCTCGTTTCTTTGCCCTGCAGGCTGATGCCAAGATGGTCTGTGATGTCGTAAGTCGGATGGAGGACACAGAGCCCTTCTCTCCAGAGCTGCTGTCAGCTATGATGAGACTCTGGGCAGACTCTGGGATCCAAGAATGCTTCAACCGGTCCCGGGAATATCAACTTAACGACTCAGCTCAATAGTGAGTATCCCTGCCCATGGTCTTTCACGTTAAGAAGATGCATTTGGGCTTGCTAAAGTTTTAACTAAGTTAGTGACCTCGTAGCAGTGGAACTGAACATGTCCCTGCTTGCAGACTGGGGTGTGTGTTGTGTCACAGGTTGCTGCATGGCAGAAAGGATCAGGCAGGACATTCGTGTCCCTTTCTGGCCAGTTGGGGGTCAGGTCCATGACCCCAAGGCCAGGTTCCCATATTGCTCCCAAACAGCTCAAGGTAGGTTTCTGCAGACATGGATCTAGTGAATAGAGGCAGCTCAACCCACGGGCATGGCTGATGGCTTCCCTGTCTGTCTGACTGTGCACAGAAGAGTGTGATCACCTGCTCTGTGCAGCACTTGGGTTTGCTTTTCTGACAGCTGTACAGTGTACTGACAGATCAGCTGGGCTACAGGCAAGGGTGAGGGACCTCTTTGCTTTTCCAGTGGCGTTGTGTTACTCTTGTAATACTGTCAGAGGCATCTTTGCCATTAGGGACCACATCCAGGTGTTTTTTAATGGCAATTGTCTGAACCCGTGGCTTTGGATCACCCTGTCATAAGGACAGGACATCTGCCCATCAGTGGCTGCTCTGGCTCTGAAGAGCCATTGATTGTCTCCTCAGTTTCAGTTCATATCCATTGATTGTCTCCCCAGTTTCAGTTCATATCCATCTGTAATGATAATTCATTGGATCTGTTCATCTCCACCTAGGCCAGGTTGTCATCCCATAATTTCAGTCGCAGCAGTTGTTGCAGTCAGGCAGAATGTCCCCTGGCCCTGTCCTGAGTCTGGGGCAGTAAAAGGTGGTTCAGTATAAGCATAAGGAACAGGCAAGCACAGAGCAATCATTTCTCCACTTAGATCTTTTGGTAGTCAGGGAAATAGAGGCTTCCCAATGGTGTCAGGGCAATGCCACATCCAAGCTTTTGGCTCAATATCCCACATCAACAAGTTCACCAGCTGTTTCCTGCACTTCTGGAGTTTTTGTTGTGTGTCTGGATTGTTTGGCAACTCTGCTTAGGGTTTTCCTGGATATCTATCAAAACATGAGCCCAAGCAGTGGCGTGGCTGCTGGTTGTGTTCTGTGTGGGGGGCCTGGTGTTCCCAGCCTGTCCCAGCTCCTCCCACCCAGCTGGCAGGGCAGTTTGGGAGCGGGGCTGCAGCAGAAGGCGAGTGATGACACATCACTTGGCAATGGTGGAAAAACGAACGGGAAACCTGCAGATGTGTGGCTGGTGACACAGCATCCAACCCAACCATCCTCACACCTCAGAGATGATCCCAGCACTATGCTGCCTTTTAATCAGTACGAGGTGGATGCCCATGTTTAATCTACATTTCATTGCCTGTAATAGCAAAATCAGCCTTCTGTTGCTGGCAGCCTTTTCTTTTTTCCCTTTTTTTTCCACAGAAGAAGGGTATGATGGCATAAACATACCTTTAGAGATATAAATTATCTAAAATGCCAGTCCTAATTGCGTTACAACCTTGTGAAAAATTCTTCAATTGTTTTAGAGCCAATTACCTTGAGGAAAGTATTTTGATTTTCCTTCCATGCAAGATAGCAGTTGAAAATAATAAGCAGAGCCCTCCCAACGTGACCAGCTGCTGGGCAATTCATCACCAAGAGCTCTGAAACCATGAGCATTTTCTAGATATGAGCTGAAGAGGCTCTGTGCTGTGGTATTCACAGCAATTTCAGTGTGGGGTTGCAGCCCAGCAAAATGAGTTTCAATGCCTTTGACAAAATCACTCTCATCCAGAGGAGGCTGCACGATCCTCCTTGCCAGGGGGGCTGTGTGCTGTGGCTGGACACTTGTTTTCCCTGGGCTGGGTTGGATAGTGAGGCTGAAGATGGCAAAGTCCTTGTCATTTACAGACCTGCTGGTGTTGAGGAGCCTCTGGTGGTTCCGTCCCTGGGAGCAGAGATGCTCTCCCAGAGCAGGGCACAGGAACACATCCTGCTGCACCTCTGGCCCTGGTGCCATCACACTAGATGGTGATGCAAGTGAGAGCTCAGTTGGCAGTTATTCACACCCAGTGGACTCCCAGTGAAAAGAGGCATATTTTTCATTTAATCCTTCAATGCTTTGAGGTTGTTTTCGTTTGCATAACTGAAAGATTTTGGACAGCTTTATATTTTTTTTCCCCACCCTGAGAAAAGGCTTATCTTTGTTGACACTGATGGTGGATTTAAAACACTAACAACTACAAAATGTGTTTTCATTAGGGCTAAGAAAAATAAATTCCAGACAAGAACTGAATCTGAAGTTCCCCAAAGTTTGAGAAACACTGACAGGCAGTGAGCTGGACTGGCATTGCTTTTATTTCGGGTTTCTCTTGATGCTAAGCCACAGGGACTGGGGTTTTGCTGGCAGGAGGGAAGTTTGCTGCAGGATTTGGAGGTGGTGCTCCACGGCTGCTCAGCACGTGTCCCAAAGCCCAGAGGCACCGAGGTTGTGTCCTGGGCAGCACAGGGACGACTTTCAGCAGTGACACTTCCCTTCCCCCAGAGCCCACCCCTCACATGCCCTCCCTGCTTTCCCAACCTCCCCCATTGCCTGTCTGTGCCTGAGGAGCCACCACCTGGGCTTCTCTGAGTCAGGGCTGCTGTTGTTCTTAATTGCTCTTCCAGTGCTTTACCTTGAGGTTTGTAAATGTCTGGGACAATGGGCCTTCTGTCACGGCCCCTGGGAGGCCAAGTCACAGGCTGATCAGCAGCCTGCCAGATCAGCAGCACAGCCCTTACCAGTCTGTCATCAATATCACTGAAAATAAATTGAATATTTTGTATTGGGCTAAACGAGAAGTGAGTTGTAGCTCTGCTCTCCCATCAAAGATGGGCAGGAGCACATTGCTTTCTAGTCTCCAATACACACTCCCTTAACACCTTCCTGCAAGGCTTGGTTTATTTTAGGCTCCAAAGTCTGCCTGTCCTTAGCAAGGATTTTATATCTACTGCAAAGGAACAGTAGAAAACAGCACTACTGCAAAGAAAAAACATGACTGGGGAAGAGGGAAGGTTCTGTAATGGACCTCCTGTGCCTTGGATTGCAAACAGTAAAAGCATAAGGATGGCAAGAGAAGGGAAAAGAGTAAGATGTAGCAGTTGGTTTCATCTTTTTTTGTTACTGCATTTTTTCGTAGTTCCCTGAGGCAAATTTACGGGTGGGTTGCGTTCCACATTCCTAATATCTTGATTATGTTTTTATTCCTATTTTGTCTCCTCTTCCTTTCTTGTCTCCGTGCCTAGGAGCTAAATCTACCTCTGATCATCAAAGAGTCTGGGCACTGCTGATGTCTTTTTCTTCTCTAGCCAGTTTCTGTCTGTGGAAGCACATCTGTGACCCACATTTTGCTTTCAAAATCAGCAAAATAGAGGTTTCCAGCTGGTTTCCCTAATCTCCTACTTTTGTTCCGATTTTAAAATCGTCTTGTGTTTCCTAGCCTCGAGTTCCTAACTAGCCTGGTCAGTGGAGTGCAGCACACAGGGCAAGTCTGATCTTCACCACCCAGGATGGGGACCTGCTTTGAACAGCCTCCAAACTTGAGGGGGGAAATGGAGCAGACGGAGCATCCACACGAGCTCCGATTTTCCATGTGCTTCTCCAAACAGGCACAGGCCCTGCAAGATGTGTAGGCAGAGACAGTTTGCAAGTACACAGACACAAAAAAGCCAGAATCCATCTCGAGTTATTCTCCTCCTGCTTCCAAGTACTTTGAAAGATCATTTGATAATGCCAGGGCTGTGAAACTACCGTGAAAATGTAAAATATTTTAGGCCTGCATTCAACCCATCCATCTTCACACATATCAGAGGTGTCAGGGCTAGGAAGCTTGTTGCCTTTGGCTCTCTCAGTCAGGAGCAAAGGGAGGGAGAGATGCCTCCAGAGAGGGATACAGACCTCACTGCTCAGTGGAGAAAGAGAGATGCAGTCGTGTCTGCTGCTCTACCACAGCTGTCCACAGCCCTGACATCTCAAGTCTGTGCCAAATACCAAACCCAGACTGGACAGCATTTTGCTTACTCCATCTTCAAGAACTGCTCTGGCAGAGCCTTATAGAAAAGCAGTACCAAACTCAGAATAAAATACTGCAGTGCCTTCCTTCTCACCCCATCTTGTGTGGGACTGTTCTCTGATCTATTTTCCTTGCAAAAGAATTGTCTTTGCACGATGCTATCACCTTCCCTACTGATACTTACTGCATCCCACGTGCCTACACACACTTTGCATCAGAAAAGCAGTTAAGAAAGTAGAGCCAGATGTTGTTGTGATGTGGTGAACAGCTTCCAGATTGAGCCCTGACAAGGCAGCACTGAGAAAGGCTTTCCAGAGAGGCTGTAAAATCATCTCTGTCCTTGGAAATGCTCAGCACTGAGCCACCTGAACTAACTTTCAAACTGAATTTAACTTTTAAGTTGGCCCTGCTTTGAACAGGGGGATGGGCCAGATGAACTCCAGAGGTCCAACCCACGCTGGCACTTTTGGGTTTGTTTTTTCCCCATCCCTGTTTCTCTGATAACACCGTGTTTATGAGAGAGAAAAGGTCTTGGGGCTTTGCTGCAGCCTCCTGTTTATAGTGATGCAGGACCGTGCAGCTCCGTGACAACGTCCACATCCCACAGGTCCCATGGTCCAAATGTTTGCCTTGCTGGTGAAGCCAACAAGGTAAATGTTTAGACCATTGGACTTGTGGGACATGGACATTATGCACGACTGTCAGGACATGATCCATTTTAATGAGCTGCAATTGTTGCTGGCGCACTCAGACTGAAGGAAGGAAAATTATAGGTCAAGGTTTTGCATTAATATTCCCGTCAGGTGCACAGATTCCATTTTCTCATCACGGCTTTTGCATTAGAATATGGTTTTCTGCACACCCGTCTTACTCGTGCCTGTCACTTGTGCTCCCTTGCATTTAATTGGAGGCAGTAGCAGCATAAATGGAACAATCCAATTAATTGGGATGACTTGCGTTGTGCTGTTTATTGAACAACCCACCTTTGTGTCTTGGAGCCCAATAAAGCAGGAAGGGAAAATACATCACAAGTGTAGAGGTAGGTACATTTGTCTGAATTTATGGTTTAATTTACCCCAGTAAGTAAATATGCCCACCAGCTCTGAATAATTAAGTTCCCCCTACAATAAGCAAACAAAACAGTCCATAAAGGCCAGAGCTGGTTGACTGGAATCACCAGCCTGGCTCCATTCCCACAAATGAGATGCAAATGGATTTCCAGGGAGGAGCAGCTCTGCAGTGTCTGCTGGGGTTGGGTCTGGAGTGGGGCTGTTTCTGGTCAGTGCGAGGTGGGGGGACATGGGCAGTCTGAGTTTCAGCTTGTTATGGTCCAGCAGGGCTTGGGCTTGGCAGAGGTCTCAGATTTCCTTATTATCCTTATAAATTCAGGAATTGCTGTTGTTATATGGCTTCACCTAGGGCTGAGTGTGAGGTGGAGGAAGGGCACAGCAGGAAAGACATTGTCTTTTAAATCAGCTGGATGTTTTCTAGCATCTCACCCCCAGTCTTCACCCACCTGGAACACCCAGGTTCACCAAAACTGGGTGCAATCTCTCCAGAGGCTGCCTCTTCTGGCCCAAAGCAGGGTGGATGGAGACCACATCACAGTATCCTGAAGGTGGGTGCTAAGCAATGCTCACCTTTCTATCCCACCGGGAGAGCACGAGGATTGAGCTGTGGCAGAAAACTCACCACAGGCAGAGGTGTGCAGGACTCTGCATGACCCAGCCCCATCACAAGGTGTTGGCACTTGTCACAGTGCCCAGCCCCCTGGGCCCCTCTCAGACCCCACTGGCCCGTCTCAGACCCTGGGGCAGAGCAGACTCCCCCAGACCCACTCTCTCCTGGGTTCAGCCTCTCCACAGAGCAGAAGCTGCACAGAAGTTTAGTCCCAGGGCCAGGCTCTTCCCTTTACCTTTCCCAAGCCACACATGCAAGTCATCAGGGAAAGGGGGAACAGTCTCAAAAGACATTTCCTGCCTGAAGTTCATGCAACCTCTAATGAAGGTGCATGAAGGGAAATCAGGAGCTTCTATCCCGTGTGAGAAGGGAAATCAGGACCTTCTATCCCGTGTGAGCACCTGGGTTCTGAAGGACTGTATCCCCTCTTGGTCCATGGGAGAGTATCTGGGATGCCATCAGCCCCCACCTGGAACACCAGGAAAGCATTCACCAGCTGAACCAGAGCTCCAAAGCTTTGCTCACTGCCTTTCCATAGGAAATACCCAATTCAGCACCAGCTCCACTGAAAACTCAGCACTGCTTTGGATATGGACCTTGCAGGCAAAAACTGGTGGTAGTGTGTTGTCACTTCCCCTCTTGTAATCCTTCTTTACACCCCAAAATTTCTCTTAAATCTGTCTGAAGAGATCTAGGAGATACAGACTGCACTACCAGGAGGAGCAGATAAGCTACACAGGTAGTTCATTCCTTGGAGACAAAGATGTAGCAGTACCTGCCACCTCCCTGACATTTTTCATTGCTGTGTTGCATCGTAACAGTGTTGTCTTTGGCCTGGGGATTAGCAAAATCTTGACATCTCGACTAAATAAATTGCTATTTAATGACCCACAATACCAATCAGGGCTGTCCCCGTTATGGCAAAGCTCCCACAGGAGAGGGAGGGAGCCAGGGTAGTTCACTCTGCCTGGAGGAGGGAGCACTGCAAGAATTTGGGAACAATCTCTTCTCTTTTCACACTTTGCCAAGCGATGAGGAGCAGCCAGCACCACCTATAAACACAGCACAGGGCATCCTCCCCCCAGGAAACCTGCTGAACCGTAGTCCTGAACCCCGGATAATCTGTTCTCGTCTCCGACTGACAGACCCAACAGGAATTTCTTCCTGCCTGGCGAAGGGCTGTGGGTGACAGATTCGGCGCAGAAAGACTGGACTTTTTTTGGCTGAGTATTTGTGTATTTTTAGGCTGAAATGTCCTTACGAAACCAGCTGGAGCTGGCAGGCTGCCACCGAGGGTTGGGGTTGGGTTTTTTCTGTTCGGTTCAGTTTGGTTTTTCACTGCTGCCCCTCGTGCTGGCTGCAGCCCCCTCTCCCACCGGCTCTGCCCCTCTGCAGGCAGCACTCACACCCTGCACCGAGCCCATCCCTGCGGGCTCCCACCTTTCACCCCATCCCTCCCACGCGGGGCCATGGCAGGGCTGGGATGCAGCTTCACAGCCAGGGAGTCCGGGCTCTCCTGGGAACCCGCAGCCCCCGCTCCTCCTCTCCTGCAGAGCCAAGGAATCCAAGCTTCCCTCTCCCTTTCTGCACCCTGCGTTTGTCACAGCCTGCACCCCCAGCTCTGCCCTGCAAGGCAAACAGCCCCACTCGTCTGGGGTGAGGACAGTGTCTCCTGAGAGCTGCACAGAGAGGCTCTCGGGGCATCCTGTCGCTCTGAGAGGTTCCCTAGGGAATGGTTTGGCTCTAGCAAGGCACATGTCCCCAGTGCGAGTGATTCCTGCTCCGTGCCAGCTCATCGCTCGCCGGGGTCTGTGAACCCTGTGTCCCCCCGGTCCGTGTGAGCCCTGCCCGGCTGCCCTCACCCTCCCGGTGCTGTGATGTGTCTGCAGGCAGAGCTGCCAGGGGACCACCGTGCCGGGGCTCTTCACACGGCTGGCGGCAGGTCTGGCACCGTCTGCGGCGCCGGGAGGTGAGCGTGCTGCTGGCACGTGGCTTCCCGGCTATTTGTTATCTGTTTGAAATCCTTAAATGGCAAAGAACGGCAGGAACGCAGGGATTTCTTTGTAGCCAGGCTCGGGGTGGAGCGAGCTGTCCTCCACTGGGCTCTGCAGGCAGCAGGGGTGACGGGGTGACAGAGATGCTGCACGGTCCCCCCACCGCCATCCCCGGGTCCTGTCCCACAAATCATTCCAGTTCGGAAGGAAGAGTTGCAAGGGGACTCAGCTGCAGTCTGTGGAGCACACAGCAGCACACTGGGAGCTCTGGGGCAGAGCTGCCTGCACCAGCCACGGGATGAACAGCCTCCCATTCCTTCACGGTTTCATGGCCACAGCCTTTCCCTGCCCCAGGTTCCTCAGCTCCCCTCCCCTGACTGCAGGAGGGCAGTTCCTGCATGGGTCAGCCTGGCCCTGGTCCTGCCCCTGCTCAGGACGTGCTGTGCCAGGGCAGGGCAGTTTGTCAGGCCCACAGAGATGTGCAGTTGCTGCCATTCATTCCCCCCATCCTCTCTTGGGGGCCAGACAATATACAAACACACACCCTTCCTGCTGGAAGAGTGCAGCATCCCCATGTTCAGGTTAGGAGTTTTATCCAAAATCCAAGTTCAAGGTTAGGAGTTAAATCCAAAACCAATCACAAGCTTAGCTAAAACTCCTCATTTTTCAATATATATTAAGACAACCATTGGAAAATTGCTTTTATCTGCTGCTTCCTAAACCCTTTGACTTGTGCTTTAAAGCCTTTTGTCTGTGAACAGGACAGCTGGAAAGTCCTTTTTTATATCCTTAAGCAAATAGTCCATCTAATAACCAACCTTGAGGGGCTGAGGCTTTAAGAGAGAACAAAAAATGAAGGGGGAAAAAAAAAAGGATATAGTGAACATTGTGACATGCTGTGCAATCACAGGCAATGATGGTTTGAGGTGTGTGCCCATGAAGGGAGAGTGGCACAGCCCCTGGGAGGAGGGCAGAGCTCCCAGGCCCCCCCAGAGCCCCTGGTGCTGTGGGTCAGCAGGGTCCTGGTTCCCTGGGGGGAACAGTGAGCACAGGGAGCACAGAGAGCACAGGGGGCACAGGGAGCACACTCCTGTTGGTGAGGTTCTGAGGCCACACTGGCAGGAGCAGCAGATGCAGGAGCCAGTGGGGTTGGGAAGGGGGGCAGAAGGTGGTGGGGGGAGGCCAGGGGAGCCCCACGGAAGCAGAGTCCCAGCACTTCTCCAAGACAGTCCTGCCGACTGGGATTCACCCCATGGAGCCCAGGGCACTGACTGTTTCACAGACTAATTGATGCAATAGCTCTCATTAGCCCTGGAGCAAACACCACTTTGTGTCTTGCTTACCCAGGCCAAGGGCTGAGCCAATGTTCAACCCCCAGCCATCGATTCCCTACTGCATTTTAGGTGGGAAAAGGGGAAATACGGGGTTCTTTCTCCAGGGTTCAGCAGCATGGGCACGTGTTGGGGCATGGGTGTGCATGGGGTGTCTTGGAGGAGACCTGGCACCAGGGGCATCTGGGCACAGACAGTGTGGGAGGGAAGGGCTGTGCTTTTCCTTGGGGTTCCAGGACAGCCCCATGGAGAGCAGCAGGCACAGCCATTCCCAGCATCATTCCTGCAGCTCCCCAAAGTCTGCAGGGAGCATGCACTGCCTGGCTGTGGCACTCTCCAGGGCTGGGTCAGTGCCAGGGATGCCCTTCCTGCCTCCTCCCTCTCTTGGAAACCTGACCAGGGGTTTGCTGGTGCCTGTGTTTCCCCTGAGCACACGCAGATGAGACAACCATTGATTTGGGCAGGGGAGCCAAAGGCAGGTGAAGGTGGTGCTGCCGTGTTCCTGCTCGTGTGCTGTGCTCTGCTCGAGCTGGGCATGGGCCCAGTCACACAGGGAGCCTAATACACTGTAGGTAGGTCTTTTACCTTCTCCTATTAGTAACATTTTTTCTTTTTCTTTTTGCCCCAAGACACGAGTTAGGACTACCTAGTGCTGGGTCCATATCAGTCCATTCATCCACACCTTTTACACTATTACAGTGAAAATAACACTGAGACTGTCAGTGAACTGACACTGTCTATGAACTGTGATTTCATCTTCCTCAGGTATGTTCCTTGCTTTCAGACCACTGGCATAACACACAGATCCAAACCCACAACTCCCCTCAGAAAACCCTGTAACTCCCCCCCTTGCCCCAGCTCAGGCTCTGGGGTAATTCTGCAGGGGCTGTCAGGGATGGGCACACACTCCCTCTGCCCTGTGGGCACAGGCTCTGGGCAGGGCTGCTTGCTTTGGTCATGACAGCAGAGCTCAAAGCAGGAGGCTGGAGAACAGGTCCTTGTGCCAAAATCCTCGTGCTTACACCTTCCCCACCTCCAGTACATTTAATGCGTTTGAATGCTTGAGTGTCTGGAGAAGGGACCTCCTCAAAGGTCCCTGGGGACTCCAGGACTCTTCTGGGGCTGAATTTATTGGGAAGAAAAGAGGAGAAATTGTTCTGAGCCTAGATTTTAGGGAGCACCTTCTCCATGCTGCTGGAAGGAGAGGGCAGAGATACAGGGGAGAGGGAAACCACGTACAAACTGCACCATGGCCACGCCCAGGAAGTGTTTGCTCTGGTTTTAGTGGTTAGTCCAAGCCTTGTTGGGGATTTACAATGCACTTCACCTTCCTGGTGGTGCCTTCCTTCCTGGGCTACGTGTCCACCCCAATGCCAAGCAGTAGGTTTGCTGGGAGCACCAGCATTGAAAAGAAATTAGTGCTCTAAAATTGCAAGCCAGGCCATGAAACACCATGTGAGCAGTCACTGTAGCTCTGAGGCTTTGACACCACTTTTAATGGCATAAATTGGAATTTCCCAATCCCTCAGTACTGCTCTTGGTACATAAGGTTTGGTGATAGCATAAAAACCATTTCCAAATCCTCCTTCAGGAAAGTACCAGCCAGCACATCCTACCGAGCAGCATTAATGTCAGTTTAAACATTTTCAGTTAAACAGCTCCACGGTCTTGCAGTCCCAAATATGAGAAATACTGTGCCAGGGAGTGTGTGAGCAATGAGGCCAAATCTGCAGTGGGCAGGAACAGGAGAAAGAAAGGGAAGGAGGAGGCTGATGCTAGCTACAGATGCTGAGAGCTGGGAACCAATAACAGAGTCCAGGCAAAAACCTTTGCTCAAGTTAAACCAACCTTGGAAGCATCAACTTTGCATGAAGAAATCCCCAGGGGACCTTGTCACTGAACAAAAATGCATAAATGAAGAAATGACACAAACACAGGAGTTACAAAAAAAGTCAGGAAAAAAGGCTGCCCAGGAGCTCAACTACCTGCACCCTGCCCAGGGGACCACACCTGGGGGTGGAAGAGCCTCCTCCCCACACGTGATAAAGAGCTGCCTGTCCTGATCCACTGTGTCCATCCAGTCCCTGCACACGGAGCAGCAGAGCAGGTCCCAAGGGGGGCTGAGGGGAACATCCAGCCCTGGACACTCCTGTGTCTGAGCAGCCTCTCCCCCCCGGGGCTGCTCTCTGGGCAGGGCTGGATGGGTTTCCTATTTGTCTGTGCTTCCCAGCACCAGTGGAACTGCCTCTGGAGGGGAGCACGCAGGCAGGGCAGTGTGGCTTAGCCCTGCTCTGTTCATTCAAACATCTGCAATCACTGTGGGAGGCTTAAGAACATCTGCTTAAAATAGTTGGTAGTAAATAGAAAATGTGCTAAATGCAGAGGTCACCCACGACCTGTTCATCTTACCAGGGCTTTCTCTGACTGCAGTGCAGGCACCCTGAGTGCCTGAAGGAGCTGCCCAAGTCTCTGCTCTGCCATTCCTGTCAGCTCATCCCACATTTATCTTCCCTTGCCCCAGAACAAAAGAACCATCAGCAGTCTGTGGGTTGTGTTTTGACCCTGCTGACTCTGATTGGTGTGTTGCTACTTTGCACCAGCTTGACAGGAAATCTGGGTGCAGGATTAGCACCAGGATCCTCTCTGAAGTCCCAGCAAAGAGCATCATAGAGTGGGACTCCCTGGCTTGCCAGGGCATCCCATGGTGACAGTGGGAGCAAGCAGCTTTGCTCCATGGGAGGGGAGAGCTCCTCTGAATGTACAACTCACATCAACAGGGGAGACCTGAAGGAAAATTGGGCACTCTCCAGTATCTCTCTTTATACATGCTGCCTTGCATCCCCTGCCACGTGTTCCCATAACAACAGAGCCACATTACACACCTCTGCGGTCTCGGCTGCGGTCCCACAGCTGCTCCCCTTGTACCACAGTGTGCACGTCCTGCTGGCTCCCTGCCCCTGCATGCCAGGCCTGGGCACATGGGAGATGAGCCCAGGGAGCACTGGCTGCCTGCTCCCTGGCCCCTTTCTCTACAGTGCTTCTCCTCCTCCTTTTTCCTCACTTATGCCTTAAATCCCCTCAGCCCAGTCCCCAGCCCTCGGGACAGGTGGATCATGCAGTGAGTGTGTGAAGACCCCACATGAACAACATTTATGGGATGCAAAGGCAAGGGATGAGCAACAGTGCAGATATGACCCAGACCCATCCTGCAGCCCTCCCTGTATGGACCTAAGTGGGCAATCCTGGATTCGGGGGTTATTTCTATTTTCACTTTGCAGTGGGAGCCAAAAAACTGCTTTATTTTGAGAAGCTTCAAACATTGATTGGATATGGCTGATCCTTCCATCAGCTGGTGCAGTGCCACCAGATGAATAAATCTTGCATGCATCTGTAATTACTGCTTAGCTTGTGTTTAAATGCAGTGTCATTGATCTGCAGAACTCATCAAAATCCGTACAGGAATGCATGAAATTATATTGGATGAAGCAGAAAAGTACATGACAACATCCATTTTCAGCCTTGTTTGTTCGTCAGAAAAAGAAGAAAGCATTTATTTATCTCTATTCAAATTCTTGGGTTAAATTGTGATTTAATCATCAGTTGTAACACCATTTTATGGGCTGCTCTTTATGTAGGGAATATATTTCTTTCTTATAATAGACCTTAATATAATACCTTAAATTTCTACCAGTGTTTCACTATCTGCCCCTACATGGGCAAAATCCCTATGAAAAGCATGGAAGAATATTGCTTAAGGGTTGTAAAACTCAATTATGGAAAGGTCTTGTGGTCAAAGCTACTGACTGCAGTTTAGGGGACCCAAAGTGACTTCCAAGTGCCACCACAGACTTCCCATCGTGTCCTCAGGCGAGTCATCTATCCCCTTAGTACTTTAATTCCTCCCAAAGCAAGTGTGATGAATAGTATTTCCCTGCTCCGGGGGGAGCCTGGGAGGACACATCAATCCTGGGGTGCTCCAGCAGCAGGAGCAAGGACGAAGCTCGTGCTAAGCAGCATCTGCTCGAGGTGCTCTCCTCCCCTCCTGCAGGCAAGGGGAAGCTCACCAGAAGCATTTATTGGCAATAAAGCCCACGTTGTCTGGAAGAACTCATGATGTTTTCCAGACCTCAGGCTGCTCTGGCCCAGCTCCATCCTCCCACTGGAGGGGGAGTGCTCCTGGGTCAATTCAGACTTCTCCCACAAGCAGGCAGGAGCCCCTGGTGCTCCCAGCAGGTTCACTGCAGCAGCTTGGCCTGCAGTGACCCAGTGTGGCCACTGACAGGTCCACAGGCAGACAGCAGAGGCTGCTGCTGGCAGGGACATGTCCCCAGGGCACAGGGGGCACAATCTCAAGGGCAGAGACAGCTGTCCCCAGCCCTCATGGAGGGACGTGCCTCTGAGGTGGTATCCTCAGCTCATGTCCCACAAAGCCACCCCAGCTTTGTGGCTGGGCTGTCCCATGAGGAGTATCCCAAAGGGGTTTTGTCATGCACGTGTCCCTGATGCATCCTCAGCTGAACACAGGGATCAGCCCACTCCTGCAGAGACCTGGCAGCAACCTGAGCCACTGTCTGGAGGACTAATCCCAGGGGTGGGTGTGTGGTGACAGCAGACCAGGATTACAGACCTCTGAGGTTGCTTGTGCCAATAAAAGAGGGAGAAAGGAGAAGTGGGGGGTCAGCAGGACCATCTCATCAGCACAGCCTGGCCCAGGTGACAGGTTTTCCTGGTGGGAACGATCGAGCTATTTTGATATATGACAAACAAATCTTCTCCTAACAATGATTCAGCTGAACATTTCCTCAAGGGATGAGACACTCCATGAATTTTCCCTTATGTGTCTCTGCTTCTGGATCTGGCCTGGACTGAAATCAAAGTGCTGCGACACCACAAGCAGGGCTGCTCTCGGAGGAGCCTCAGCCTGACAGCTGCTGAGAAGGACCAGAAAGTCCATTTGCATAACACAGGTTTCACATGCCCAAGAGATCCACCTATGTCTGGGATAACCAAGATGTTTTTAGTGTGCAGCCAGGGGTAAAATTTCCAGGTTTTGCTTTTCCTACCTGGGGGTCACATCTGTCCATGGCAAAGCACCAGCTAACTTTGGTCCCCGTGTTTTGTGGCAGGGATGCTTAGGTGGGATTTGAAGGCAGAAATCCCCATAGCTTGCTAATAGGTCAGGAAGATGGATAGATGAGAAGATCCAGAGATATGATTCCCACTCCCTCGCTAGCAACACGTCTCCCTCAGCAGGGTGAGTGGATAAATGAGGTCCCTGAATGAAGCCAGCTCCTGACAGACACACCCCACACTTCATAATTGCACCATGGTCCAGCCATGGACATCCTCCAGCTACCTGATACGAGGGCACAGATGTCATTAACTGGGGTTTTCCTTCACAGCATTAGAGCTGAACCCCTCATCAGTGCTATCCCTGCTGCAGGCAGACACCCAGCACTACAAAACTGCAGCTAGAGCTAATTTTTTCCTTCCAGCTTAGAAAAGATGTTGATGTTAATGCTGCTTCCCCAACTGCCACAAGTGTGTAAATACATGTCCCAGGCCTTTGTTCACACCCTGATGAATATCTCTGGCCAGCGGCTGAGTAAAAGGTTAAAGTCTGTAGGACTGGTTTCATCCGTGGTCCCAGCTGTCTGCTTTCCAGGATTGAAGTCATTCTGAACAATTAGCTCGTTTGGCCTCGGGGACAAATTTGCTGGGCTGCCCTGTGATGTGAGGAGCACTGGGGTGAGGAGCCCTGGAGTGAGCGATGCTCGGTGCACTCACTGGGGCTGTGGCACAGCAAGCTGGGTGTGTTGATGTCTCTGCCCTGGTTGGGCTGAGCAGATGCCTGTGAATGCACCAGGAGCCCTGCTGCAGCACGGGGCATGCATGCTCTGAGCAAGGGCTCCATCCCATAACAAGCCCTTCATTATCCCAAACTCCCCGGGGCTTATTTTTAGCCCCTCCTTTTCTTTCCTTTCTTTCTTCTTTTTTACAGTATAGAAAATCATCAGCTCCACTGTCAGCAGGTTTATAACAGCAGTCCTGGAGCAGAGAAAAAAAAGCTTCAAACCTACTGACTGTTGCATAAAGGTTTTGGCACGGATCCTGCTCAGGGTTCTGAGTCCCACCATTCCTCATCCCTTCTCCAGCTCAGCTGCTGTCCTTCAGAGCTGGGCATCACAAGGGAGCAGAGACTTACATAAAGCAGGAGCTGGGCTGGAGCTTTGAGCCTTCCTCTGCTTCAGCCCAAGTTCCCTCAGTGCTGTGCAGAGGACACCTCAGTGCAGGGCCACCAGGAGGGACCTCACAGAGCCCGACCCTGCGTCATCCCGTCACACAGCACCACTGCAGGGATCCAGCCAGCCCCTGGAAAAGCCTTTCCTTATAAAACAAAGGGGAGGGTGCCCTGTGGTCAGCAGCTCTGTGCTAAACAGCAGTTTAAATCACAGAGGCTTTCTGTAAAACAGTGGCATTGCCCAGGTGAGGGCACGGTATGAGGGATGTCACAGCATCCTGTGAACCTCTGTCACCAAATCTGCCCGAGCAGCAGCTCCCAGGGTCTGGAGTTACACTGTCTGCTTCTCCAAGTAACATCCTATTCAGTGACCATAAAGCCTATGGTTGCTTACAGAATAAGGCAGCTATGGCTCCCTCCTTTCTCCACCCCAGACAGGATTCAGGAGATGAGGAAAACCCCGTCCTGTGTGGTGAAAGGCTCCAAAGTGCTTCCACGCAGGTAGCAGAGTAAAGATGCTCCACAGGGGATGTGCAGAGGTCTACAGAGATGTCTACATAGAAATAAGTGGGGGATAGGAAAGAGAGAGGACAGCTGTTCCCATTCAAAAATTAACAAAATTAAACTCTGACATGGCAGTTTAAAAACCAGAAAGAGGGAGTTTTTTACAGACAGGGTAGCTGAGCTGGGAAATTCCTTGCTGCAGATGTGGCTGTTAGAAGTTTAAATTGCTGCAAAAAGTGCCTAGGCAAATTTCTGGAAGAAAAATCATTGAGGGGTAATAAATATAAAGATATAAGGCTTTTCTTTGAAACTCTGTTATCCATATGAAGCATTGGAGGCTGGGAAAGCTGAGTACTGCATACTTGCCCTGTATTTGTACTCTTCTCTCAACATCTGTTCTTGGACACAAGCTAAGCTAGGTGAGTCATTGATCTCATCCAGACACATTCTTTTTCTCTTTTGTAAGGGCTTCAATATGTAAAAAAAAAAAAATCTTTATCATCCCCTCTTACATCCCATCCAGTTTTCAAACTTCACTGCAGAAAGATGAGCCCACATCTGCTTTCCTAGGGCCCCTCCAAAACCCTTTCTGGGTGGGTTGTAAGTGCTGGATTTTCCTCCAAAGGCCCCCTCTCCCCCCGCCAGAGCTCTCTGGTCACAAACTCAAACCATAACACAGTGGCCTTTTATTCCAGCAGTAAGGAGACCTTCATACACTGCTGACCAAAGCACCACCCCTGAGCAAAGCCAGCCAGCAGCCTCCACCTGGAGACCCCTCATGCCTTGAAGTATCTTTGTTAAATGGTTGCTATTTAGTAACTCTGCTCATCCAAATGTGATGCTAAAAATTATTCTGGATCCAGTCATGCCTTGGAAAATTGCAAGTCTAACTAGGACAGCTAAACTCCAACCCGCTTTT
Organism: Corapipo altera; assembly: GCF_003945725.1. NCBI lineage: Eukaryota > Metazoa > Chordata > Aves > Passeriformes > Pipridae > Corapipo > Corapipo altera. Next base: position 11,733,217 of record NW_020884894.1, on the reverse strand, counting down.
GTTCATTCCTTCTGCCTATCATTAGTATTAATATCAACTTGTCAAGTTGATCTTGATGTACAAGTCCTGTACAGCCCTGCTTCAGTGCAGGGCAAAAAAAAGGGCATCAAAAAGGAGCATCCCTTCTGTCACCTTCCTTTAATAGCAGGGACCATCCTCCTCATTTCCCAAGGCAGAGTAATGAAAACCCATGGTATCCAGCAAGGTTCTTTCAGGAAAGAAACCCCAGTAATCCCTGAGCCTGGTGACCATCACTGTCAGCAGCCTGCAAGAAGCAGGCACAGAACTGCCACTGGTTGGATTTGGTTAGAGGAGGGAGGCTGGGGAGTGTCCACGCTGGTATCTCATCTGCTCATTAGGAGCAGCAGCAGGACAGCAGAGCCTGCCATGTAATTCATGTGATTCCCATCAAGGCAGGACTGGCTGATCAGGGAATACAGCCAGAAGCACAAAACACATTGCCCAAAGTCCAGGAGCAAATTCCCAAGACCACCCTTCTCTGGGCTGGGCTGAGAAAACACCAGACAATGCTCTTGCCCTCTTAGCTGAGTTACTTATCCCCTATGGTCTTTTCCCTGCCTGCCAGAACCCACCTGGAAGCAGCTGAGGAACAGGATGTACCACCTTCCAGCTTTTGTCAGGGGGAGAGGAGGGCTCTGCACGTGTGTGTGCACATCACAGTCCCTGCCCTTAGTTAGGATCGATCCTGAAGGGACACGATGCCACTGCTTGGCAACATTTCAAGCCTTTTGTAACTGATGATTATTTAAGACACCTGTGACATCACTGCTGTGTGTGCTGGATAGGTGCTGGATTCTGAGAATGGGCTATGCTTGATTTTCCCCCTTCCCCTAAAATATTACAGCAGATATGGCTGGAAAAACACCATGGTGCCATGGCCTCTGGGTGCTTGCCCAGCACCAGGTGCCCTAGGCAGCCAAACCAAGCTGTATCACAGCTGCAGTGCCCACACAGTTCTTTTCTCTGGTAGGAGATACTGGAAGAGTTTACTGTGCTGGTGTAGAGGCACTACTGACACTCCCTAAACCCAGCACTTATCCTCTGAATCCTTTCTTTATGTCACTAAATATTAAATGGTTTTGGTGCTAAATATACATTGATTTGTGTGTCCCTTGGTGAAAGAAAGGAAGAAGGTAAGGTGGAAGCTAAGATCAGAGGCAGGTAGCCTTCCATTCATGAGTGAGGAAGGAGCGTTCGAGTGGAGACATCTTTACATAACCATCTAGATTTAGATGAGATGGATCCTACTTGTGACAACCTGGATTAAAACCTCAGCATTTGCCAGGACACAGTGTTGGAGCTGCCCCTTGAGTGCCTCAGTCCAAAATAACTCGGCGGTGACTCAGCTGCATGTGTTGACAAGTGGGGATCTGCTTCCTCAGTCAGACCCAGTGCAAGCCAACAGACTGAGGCTGGGGTATCCCATGCTGGGGTATCCCATGCACACACTGAGGCTGGGGTATCCCATGCTGGAGTGTCCCATGCTGGAGTATCCCATGCTGGGGTATCCCATGTTGAGGTATCCCATGCTGAGGTATCCCATGCTGGGGTATCCCATGCTGGGGTATCCCATGCTGAGGTATCCCATGCTGAGGTATCCCATGCTGGGGTATCCCATGTTGAGGTATCCCATGCTGGGGTATCCCATGCTGGAGTATCCCATGCTGGGGTATCCCATGTTGAGGTATCCCATGCTGGGGTATCCCATGTTGAGGTATCCCATGTTGAGGTATCCCATGCACACACGGGGAGACATGGCCAGAGATCCGATCTGCCAGGATGGAGGAGCTGCTGGGAAGGTGACACTGTCTCCAGGCTTGCTGTCCTGAATCCCACTCCTGCTCCCTGCAGACCTGCCCCAGCCCCAGCTGTGGTTGCTGCTGCCCCACAGCTCGTGGAACACTGTGGGCATGAGCTTGGCATTGGCACAGTGTGAGCACCTCGGGTGTGCACAGGGACAGCTGGATGCTGCCTGCAAAAAGACTGCCACAGTGTCACCTTGGAGGCAAGAAAAGCCCAGCAGACGTTTACCCATCTTATTGCCATTAACCTCAGCAGCTGTGAATGTGCATCTGTGTGAGCTTTGCCGCAGGTATCCAGCTCTGACCACAGCCTGCAGCCTCAGCTGCGCTTCTTCATCCAAGAAAGCAGCCAGTGGAGCCTTTGGCATGGGCAGCACAGTCCTGGGAGAAGTCCCTGTGGTAGCAGAGCCTGGGGAGGGGTCCCTGTGCACACACTGCACGTAGGCTGCTGCCACCAGGCTGTTCCCATGGGACAACTTGGACAGAAGTCCCTTCTCCATGTGGTGTCTCTGGCATCAACAGTGCTACACCCACTTGCTGTGGTAGCAAACAAAGGTGCAATATGAGTGTGTGGATATTGGCTATCAGCTGGTCTGTATAGAGCTGGTCTGTATAGAGCTCCTGCATTTCCCAGCCTACGTTCAATGAGCTCCTCTCCCTGTCTTTGGGAATTGCCATTTCTTCTGCATTTTGCTTTTAGCAGCACAATAAAGTTGGGCTTCACCTCTCTGAGCCTGATAAACTGAGTGACTCAGAAACCTGCAATCTGCTTCAAAACAAAGCATTTAAGATAAAAGATATAAGCAGCAATGGAGCTACTCAGCTCAGGAGCAGAAATGCTAGAGGGTTACTCATGTGCTCTGAAACCTTCTAACCTTCCTTCAGCTTTTTTTTAACCCTTGCAAACCCTGGGCAAGGCAGGCTGCAAGTTAGAGCTGATGTGTCATTTCAGATACACTTCCAGTCCAGCAGGCAAGCCCTGGGGCTGGGAAGCAGAAGAGCTCTGATGCCAACACCGATGACGTGGAAGAGGGAGAGCCGAGCTCTCGCTCCACGGCCTCCAAAGTGCTCCTCTTTCTGCTGGTTAAACAGATGCCAGCTTCTGAGGGGATTATGTGTCATCGAGCCTGTTGGCTGCGACAACTAATTATCTCCCACAACAGTTTGGCCTGGAGATTTGCGGTTCAAAGGGCAAATACCCATGAGTGCTGCCATCCAGTGCCCTGTGCAGCAATTCGTCCTCACTTGGGTTTCCCTGTTCCCAAAGAGGTGGCACCCCCAAGACACCCTGTCCTCTCCTGGCTCAGGCTCACACCAGCAAACCAGCAGGTCCTTCCAGGCAGCGTGGGCAGGGAGCACCAGTGCTCCAGTGAAACCTCAGAGGTACCTCCAGCAGGAACCCAGGAGAACAAGGAGCAGCTCAAATCAGCTCAGCATCCAAACAGCAGCCTGCCTGAGCTTCCCGTGCCTGCAGCTGGGTGTTGGTGTGGCAGCCATGCCATGACATGCTCCTCCAGCTGAACTTCACAGGGTGCACACACCAGCAGGGTCCAGTTCAGCTGCAGCCAAATGCAGGGGAAATAATATCTGCTGCAGCTGGAGAGGGGAGGAATTCCAGGGGAGAGCAGCCAGAGGAGTAAAAACAGTTATGGAATGCAGCCTCAAAACCAGCACTGAAAATACTGTATAACTTCATATAAATTGATGGCTGACCCTCATCAAGACTCCCAGGAACAGATGAAAAGCAGACCCAGGCAACTGAAAGAATTTAAGTCCTTGAGAAACACACTGAGAGTAGTGGAAAAGACTGGAGATGAGGGAAGAGACAAAGAGGGAAGTTAAAAGAAAAGGCAGAGGGTGTGTTGACAAGCAGGTATCCACTTTTTAGCATCACCTTGAAGTGTTTCAGTGGTGAGGACAGAGGAGAGCCTGTATCTCCAACACCAGCACTGCAGGGCTGCCTCGGTCTGCAGGGCCATGGGAAGAGGGGCAGCTGTCCCTTAAATAACAGGAGGTGGCACCAGTTGTGAGTAGAGGAGTGATCGTGGCCTCAGCCGTCACAGCAGAGGATCTGACTTCAAATGAAGCCCCATTCACCCACCCTGGGCCCATCATAAGGTTGTTAAAGGGAGCATCTGTCACAAAACCACAATGCCTTTAAATGCTTGGAAAAGGGCACAGCAAAAGTAAGCCTGCTTAGCTTATATACTTTTCTCTGGGTGATGTGGTTCTTAGAAATCCTTAGCAAAAATAAATTACAAATAAGATGGAAGGGAAAATACGTGGTGTGAGCAGGGTGAGGTTTGTTTTTGACCTTAGCAGAGAGTTTGGCTGTGAGTTTGTTGTTCCAGCCTAGCGGAGTAGGTGTGAGACACAGTGGCAGGGAGTTTTCTTGGGTAGCAGAGTGCACAGCCCCAGCACACCAGGTTCTGCCCTGGAGCCCTGGCTCAGAGCACTCCCTCCAGGACACACATGGAAAGCCATTCCCTGGTTTTGGGTGCAGCAGGGAAAGCTGCAGGACAGGGCCAAGTTTGGGTGAGAAAGACTTCACTGTGTGATGCAGCTCTGTGTTTATAATTCATATTAAATTGTAATCCAAATTCCTCTTTTCTTTATAAATTATTTGGAAAAATTGTATTGCATGTGGATGGGAAAATGAATTGTGGTCATATGTGTGAGTCTGTTGGGTTCCTCTACAGAAATATTTCATGCCCAAAGACAGGACTTCCTACCCCAAATTTCAGCCTAGGGGGGCATTGCCTGTGTTCATAGATTTTAAGCCTAGAGCAGAATAAAGTTACATGTTTTAAAATTGTCCAAGTGTTTTAGAAAGCTAAATCTCCCCTGTACCCTACAAAGCCCCAGTTTGTCCTCCCAGATTATCACCATCTAAGTGAAGCCCTGGATTCTGCCCAAGTGCTGCATCTCCCAGCCTTGAGCTGGATTTCAGACTGAAGTGGTGACTCACTTGGGCAGCTTCACCTCCCTTCACTTGAGCTGCCTGAAAGCAAAGCATCCCACTGAGTGTGGCATCTCCCTCCCTCCCAGCACAGACAGAGCCATCTCCCCCAGGGGACTCAACCTGTATGTTCTGGGAGCAAGACCTGTGTGCTCCAACCTCTTATCTGAATAAACCCTTGGAGGAAAGTGGATGTGTGTACAGAATCCAGCACAATGGACCAGTTGGGACCTTTGTCCCTCAGGGAATAAAAATAGCAAGTAATATTAAAACTGTGTATTTTCACAGATTGCAATCAGGACTCACAACACACCACACTTAATTTCCTGCTTTCAGTTCACTATCAGATTTTGTGTTTAGGTTAGTGGGGTTTGTTTTTCCCCAGAATAGGATTTTTTTCCCTGTAACTACAATATATTCAGCCATGAAAAATGAGATTGAAGAAGATTAATAGGAAGCTGAAGGATTCATCTGAGATTGACAAAGATTAATGTGTGCCTTATTCTTATCTGTTTTCTTTTTCTCTTCCTTTTTTTTCTCTTAGCTACCTAGACAGCTTAGATCGAATCGGAGCTGCAGACTACCAGCCCACGGAGCAGGACATCCTCCGAACCAGGGTCAAAACCACTGGCATCGTAGAAACCCATTTCACATTCAAAAACCTCCACTTCAGGTCAGTCCAAAACTGCACAGTAAATTTGCAGAACTATTTATGGGTTTCCCCATAGTGCCTAAAGGAGGGGTTGTTAAATTGCTGGTCAGTGCATGGACATCTCCCAGTGCAGAAGACATGGAGTTTTGGAGAGTCAACAATATGAAATGTTTGGTCTTGAAAGTCACTGCCTGTAAGCTAGAAGCTCATGGCAGCCTCTTCTAAGCCAAACAACACCTCTTTGTTGAAAAGTATAATGTGAGATTGACCCCCAAGCCCTATTAAGCTTCATAAATGTAAAAATATTTGGCCAAATCTTTCTCTGAAGTGACTCAGTCCCAGGTAGTTACTGCTGTACATTGACCCACAAGATCCCAGCCAGCAGAGAGAAGGGGGCATGAAGACAGAAGGCCATGCACAGACAGTGCTTAGAGCATATAAAACTCAAAAGCAGAAGGTCTCCACCTCCACAGATCCTTTGGGACCCAGCAGGCTGCTGAGGCTATCCCAAAAACCCCCACATCCCGCTCTGTAACTGCTCCTCCTGGTCCTCCCCGGCTCCAGGCGCCGGAGGAAAAGACCAAGCTGGTGGTGAAAGACCCATGGCCTTGCCTTTGGAGCCTGGCAGGGCTCCTGTGGTCAGAAAACACCAAGAATGCTAAAGTTTGCTGGTAACTGGGAGTGAGCAGGTGCTGATGACCCTCTTCTGTGCCGCAGGCTCTTCGACGTGGGGGGGCAGCGGTCGGAACGCAAGAAGTGGATTCACTGCTTCGAGGATGTCACAGCCATCATCTTCTGCGTCGCGCTGAGTGGCTACGACCAGGTGCTCCATGAAGATGAAACCACGGTGAGTCTAAGGGGGTCCTGCAGGCCCCAGCACCTCTTTGTGGGTCACTGCATAGCCAGCAACTCCTTGGAGATCGCCGAATGCTCCCTGGGGTGCTACAGCCATGGGCTTTTGTCTGTCACTGCCCCTTGGCTCTGAAACCCTGGGAGGTTTGTCCTCCTCCACACTCTTTGAGATGAAGTCTGCGTGCCCAGGTAATGCTTCCTTGCACTGGTGAGGTCACAGTGTTTTATTTCTGCTCTCCAGCCAACCTGTGTGTTTCCAAAATGCATCACAGGGACCTGTCTCAGCACAGGAGGTGCAGCACAGTGGGCTTTGAGGAGATGTCAGGGAAGCAGTCAGGCTGTGATGCAGAGGTGCAGGGTGGCCATGCACACCCAAGGCTTAGCCTGGGAGTATAACCTGTTTCTTCAGGCTGCAGAGATTCATTTTCCTTAGTGAGAATGGAACTGTTTGATTCCTCAGGTAATTTGCTCTAGGAGAGATTTTATGACTTCCCACTGTGACATTAGACTCAAAATACCATCTGGAAATAGAGCTGGCAAAGACCTGTGTGCTCCCTGGTATTAGAGTGCAATTAATACAAGTGAACTGAATGCACAGAGAGGATGCAGTAGGACTCATGACTGCATTCTGGCCATTGGTTCAGTGGAATGGGGATGTGTGTTTTTGGGACCAATGACAACTGCTGTGGGCACCCAGTTGCATTTGTCTAATGAAAAGGGATTGGAGGCCATACTCAGGCTGAGTGATGATTTCAGTGGTGCTCAGTCTGCAGCATGGAGGGCTCACTCCTGCCAGCTCTGTGTCTCTGAGGGGTTTTTTTCTGCTGGTAAAGATGTCAGGCTTACAGAAAGCTGTGGATGAGGAAGGAATCTGGGGAAAGATTGCTGTTGGGTAACAGTTGTCTTGTCCCCAAAAGACTACAGGTACTGTGGTTTCTAGCCTCTGAACCAGGTTTATGAGCAAACTCTTTGATGAAGCCACGTGGTTGTTTGGATGGTATTGATGCTAGAATTCAGGGTGATGTTACCATCATCAGTCATGGGTCCCAAGGGAATGGCATGAAGCTGTGTCAAGGAGAGGTTTAGGCTGGAAATTAGGAAAAGGGTCTTCACTGAGAGTGTGACTGGGCAGTGGAACAGGCTCCCCAGGGAAATGATCACAGCACCAAGCCTGCCAGAGTGCAGGAAGTGTTTGGACAATGCTCTCAAGCACATGGTGTGATTCTTGGGGTTGTCCTGTGCAGGGCCAAGAGTTGGACTCAATGATCCTTGTGGGTCTCTTCCAACTCAGGATATTTTATGATTCTATGATTCTGTGCTCATGACTGCATCCCTCCAGACTGAGACACCCTACAGCCTCCCATGTCCACTTATTTATACCCTCCATTTGTCACCTCCCTCTGACTCTGGCCCTGATGTACTTAAGGATGCTCAGTCCTGTAGCATTGACTGGGAATGAACCAAAATCTTCTGATGTGATTTGAAAAATCCAGCCATTATCTCAATGTCATAGAGCTCTGCAGCCAGGCAGTGAAAACAGCCAGGAGATACAGAACACACAGGGAGAGGGCAGGTCCAGGTGACAGGGAGCAAAGCTGTTATCTGAGCAGAGAGCAAGGTGCTCTGTAGGTATAACTTGGACTGTGACACCCAAACTGGGAAGCCAAAGGCAGCTTTTAGTACAGGTCACCTTTGGGTGCTCGTCTACACAAGCCAGAGCCTGTGATTCAAAGCCACAGAGCACAAAATAGAAGGGAAGCCTGAATGCCAATGCCATTTTTTAAATGTCAGGCTTAACTCTGTTCCTCTGAACTGGAGGTTAAAGCATCTCTCCTGGGGAGAGCACTGCCAGTGACTTCCCCTCACCCAGCACCACCCTGGAGACAAGCAGTGTGCCAGCTCAGCCTCCCTCCTGAAGTGCCCTGCTGCAGAAACTGGGATTTATGCATCTCCAACTTCCCTTTTGCAGCAGGAGAGCAGGCTGGTGCAGCTCTGGCACAGCGCTGACATTTGCCTGCTATTTCAGTCCCTTCTCACAACACTTTTCTGGGGATGCTGAGCAGCAGGAGGGCAGAGGCAGCTGCTGCTCATTTCCACATTCGGCGTAAACGGGGAAGGATTCGGCAGCGCTGGCAGGACGGCACTGCCCACCCCAGATAAACAACCCTGGGTGAGGCCAATGCAAATGGGAAAAAAACACTGGAGTTGGAGATTGCCTGCCCTGTTACATCCCCTTCACAAATGGCAGGTGGGAAATGTGGCACCCCAGACCCTGACCCCTCCTAGCTGAACCCCCAAGCACTCGGTCTCCTCCCTGCTCATGGGGCCTCTCCCAGGGCCCAGCAGTAAGGCAGCATCTCCTCACCCAGCTGACTTGGTGCCTCTCCCAGGGCCCAGCAGTAAAACAGCATCTCCTCACCCAGCTGACTTTGCCTTCTGCATCCATCCCATCTGCCGGCTCCAGTGACGTCAGTCAGTTTTTATTGCTTCTCACTTGGAAAACACAAAGAGGAGGCAGCTGAGAAAGTGAGGTGGAAGCTGCTCCTCCAGCTTCATTTCCTAGGGATGCTTAACTCCAGTGCAGGCCCTTCCAGCTGTCCCGAGCTGCTGCGGGGCTGGGGGCTGTACAGATGTCTCCGGGACTGTGGAAAGATTGCAAAGATCTTTCATTGCTGGCAGGGAGCCATGAGAGGGAGAAAGCCCTACTGCATCTCAGCACCCCAAAAAAACCCTTCCAAAGTTGGGTGCACAGGGAGGATGGCTTTTCCTCCAGTGCTCAGCACCCAGTTGTCAATGATCACAGGATTTCACAGGCGCTTTTTGCACTTCTCTAAGTCAAACCACGCTTCGGGTGGAGAAAACTGCAGTTCAGATGCAGTCAGCCTAACACAAAGAAGGAAGGGGCTGGTCTTGCTAAGCCTCAGCTGGGACAAGTGCAGGGTCAGCTTGTTTCACTGAAAAACACTCACAAACAACAGGTTTACTGTGAATCCTTCCCAGAGCTGGTTAAACAAGGCTGGGTGGAACACCCCCTGACCTGTCCCTGCCCTTACAATTCAAACACAGTGCTGTGCTTGTAAAGGTTTTTTGTGGTTTAGTGTGCTCTTTGTTTTAAAAGACTGAGCACCCATCCTCCTGCAGCAGCTAAAACAGGGCTGTTGTGTGTGAAGCCATCCCTGCTCCCTAAGAGCAGGCAGGGATATAAGGGATGTATTTTCTCTCCAATTCACTGCCACAAAGAGCTGCACAGCAGGAGTCAAGGAAAGCAAATACTTCCCTATGTCCAGATCAGAAAGACATAAAGGAAACTTTCTGCATCTGTGATTTTTAGGCCCATATACCCATAAAGATCACGCTCTGCCTTTACCAAGTCCATGACAAGGAGCTGCCAGGATCTCTGCCATATCTGTACACACTGGGAATGTCCTGGTTTTAGCTGACAGAACATCTTCATGGATTATGTCTTTGCATAACAAGGCTATTTTGACTCATTTCTGAATTATCTTTATGTTTCATAAATTGAGGTTACAGGAGGAAAAGCCTCATCCCTGTAATCCGGGAGGAGAGAGGGACAGCAGCCATATCACTCAGTAAAACTGGAGAAAACAATTAACAAGGGTAGATTTCTGTTGTTCTTTTTAAGTGGAATTCCTAATGGAATTTTAAAGAAAGACAGCAATGGCATGGAACCTGTCATGGAGACTGAGACTACCCTCTGTTTTCTTCCTTGCAAATTCAAAGGAGTCATGGCAAGAGAGGGAGATGTTCATGCTGTACATTGCTGCCTTTGAAACTAAGATGTGTAGGTCAACCATATCTAGCCAAGACATGCAAGAATTGCTCGTGTCCCCATTGCTGAGGATGGGATGGGCTGAAGGGCTGTGCTGGTGACCCTTGGTGTGCATTAGTGTTGGCCTGTTGGTTTGGATCGCATTGCATGACCTGGTTAGTGTGCTCTCTCTGCTGTCATTGGGCAAGGAAAATGGAACTGCAGTGCTCAGAAATTGCCTTAGGAGTGACAAAGCAAGAGAAAGTGGCTTGGAAATATAAGCAGGAGGGGGAATATGGAGTTTCTGTGCTTCAGATAACCATCAGTGTCCTCACAGCTCGCATGACAGCCAGCACTTAATGACCAAGGGAAACAGAAAAGATTGAATCAACTGTGTGTTGCAGAGATCACCAGCTCTCCTCCTGTGCTCCAGTGAAAAAAAGATGGGTTTTATGGATGTGTTTCTGCCTGGGCTGAGTCTTGACCACGGCATCCTTTCTCCCTGGTGCTCAGTGGAAAGGTGTCTGCCCTTCGCATCGGTGACAGGAACATGGTTGTGCAGTGACATCTGAACTCAGCTGTGAGCAATTCTCTCTCTTGTCCTGTGCAGGAAAAGTTAACTGGACCTGGAATATGTGTGAGCAAGTGGTTACTCCTCTGTAACGTGGCTGGTGGGGCTGCTTTGCTTGTTGGGGTATAAAGTATTTGCAGGCATAAGGATTTAAAATAGCGGTTTTGAAACAGGGAGTGACATTTAGATGTCAGTGTTTGAGGAGCCCTTCCCTTGATGACAGACCCAACATGAAGTGAGAAAAAGCAGCGTGATGGATCCAAAAGCAGGTGAAGTAATTTATATCACTTCATCTAAAAATATGAGGAGTGTAACCTCTAGTGGCTCCCACCAGAGCAGGCACGACTGCCCTGTCACAGCAGCACAGGTGCTCCTGAGAGGGGCCCAAGGCAGGCTCTAAGGGACTAAAAAGGCCTTCCACTGTGGATTTACTGGGAGGAGGGGGATTATTTGAAGGCTTTAACTTCTCACTCACCCTTTAGCAGCAGCCTGTCCTTTTACATTTGGGCCCCAGACCCTGCCTCCCCATCCTCACCTCTCAGCCTGGGTCTGCTATAGCTGTTAGAGGGCTGCTGCAAGCATCTGGTGAACTAGTAGCAGTTGGAAGGGAAAGGAAAGGGAGACAGTGAGACATTCCCAGTGTTAGCCAGCACCTGGACAGCTTGCATCCATGCATGGGCTCCCAGAAGCCCTCCCAGAATGCGACGTGTCCCACGTGGCATCCCGGTGTGACAACAGGAGCACCCGTGCCTGCCCACCAGGATATTGCTCTGTACCTTCACCACACACAGAAAGCAATTCCTCATCTTCTCTTTGGTGGTGGGGAAGGAAAAGGTGGATTTAAGACCAAAACACTGCCCATGTAAATAAGAATGAGTGGGTGGAACAGTTGGTTGTGTTTACTCAGCTAACCGGCAGAGCTGAGGGAAAAATCAACAGGTAGAGATCAGAAAGCCAGGTCAGGCAGCCTTGGGAAGCTTTAAAACTTGTTTCTGGACTCTGAAAGGAATGGAGGACATTCAGTGTAACTGTGGTGCTCTGCAGGGCTGTGTTGGTTTGTGCTGTGTGTGTGTGATTCTGTGACTCTGTATTCTGGTTACAGCTGAACATTGAGAGTCTCTGTTTCTTGGGAAAACACTCATTTCCTAGCATGTATTAACACAGATTAATCAAACTCCATTAGAGAAGTAGAAGGATTTCTGTAGGGTGGTGGGAGCTGTGTAGGGTGGCACGGGGTGTGTAGGGTGGCACAGGGCTGAGTAGGGTGGCAGGGGGCTGTGTAGGCTGGCACAGGGCTGTATAGGGTGGCACAGGGCTGTGTAGGGTGGCACAAGGCTGTGTAGGGTGGCACAAGGCTGTGTAGGGTGGCAGGGGGCTATGTAGGGTGTCAGGGTGCTGTGTAGGGTGGCACAGGGCTGTGTAGGGTGGCAGGGGGCTGTGTAGGGTGGCACAGGGCTGTGTAGGGTGGCAGGGGGCTGTGTAGGGTGACACGGGGCACATGTTTCTCCATGCTTGTATTTTGAATCAGCAAGGATGATAAAAATGTCATTTAGACTGTTCTGTGAGGGACCCTGCTTTAAAAAATGGTTAATTATATTTGCTTTCTGTTCCCCTGACCACCCTCCACTTCATCCTCTCCTCCAAAAGGCTTTGGGTAGCCAAGGATCTCCCGTATAAAACCTTTGTACACCAGGTTTCTACACAGTTACACTTTTGGCACCACGAGTAGCAAAGAGGAGCATTGCTCCAGGGCTCCCACACCACCAGTACCACAAGGGTTAACAAAGATCCGCCCAGGGGCACGGCATGATCCAGAGGAGCAACATGTTGCAGCTGAGCCCCAAAGGGTAAATGCACTGTTACACTCTACACCAAAGGGTAAATGTGTTGTTCCACTCACACACCATCGCGCTGTCTGGTGTGTGGGTACAACAGGGAAATGCTCAATCACTCAGCACAGGGGACAGCAAATCTCACATGTCCTGTCTCACTCTGGGTTGGATCAGATGTTTCCTTCGTCCACGGAGCCACTTTTATCTGTATGAAACATTCAGCAGCAGCTAAAGTACGTGAAATGAAAAAGAGGGTGTTACCCAGTAAAGTGCTGGGCTCAACTGTGCTGCCAGCGTGGGTGTGAAATGGAGTGGGAGCGGGGTAAAGGCCCCCAGCTGACTCCTGTACGACTCCAAATTCCCAAATCCAGAGATGGGTGGGCAGGACGTGCTGCACCCACTCCAAAAGCCCCTCCAGTCAGCAGCCTGTGCAGGCTGTTCTCTCCGGTGTCTCGGTGGCTGTAACCGGTTTCTTACGCGCACTGGCGGGTCTGGGGAGCGCTGTCCCGAGGAGATCCCGCTGGGAAAAGCCGAGGAGCCGGTCTGGTCTGTGCCATGCTTTGCCTTTGATAACCCCCTGACTCTCGGGTGTGCTTCGTCCTCACCGTGCCTGCTCTGCTCCCCGGCTCCCGGCTCAGCGACGGCCCCGCGACCGGCGGGCGCTCCGGCGTCGGCCTCGGCCGGACATCGCCAGCCTCGGCACCTCCACAGCTTTGCCTCGGCCGACTGACCTTATCTAGCCAAACAAAGGCCAAAAAATGGGCATTTGAGAGACCAACCAAATTTGGCAGGTATGAAAGCTTCTCTTGAACTGAGAAAAAAAAAAAAAAAAAAAAAAGCAAGAGCGATTGAGAGTTGAAAGCAGCAGGAGGGAACATGACACTTGGTTGACTTTGCCGTGAGCTCTTTCCACCACCATAGAACCATGTGGCGGACTTTGCAACTCTCTAACTGGTCTGGTTTTTTCGTTCCTCTTATCTCTCTGCTTTTCTGTGTCCTTTTTTGCATGACCTATAACCAAAAAGCTGACTTCTCGCTGTGTGTGCATTTGGAACTTATGGCTCTTCTGCTGGCGAGTAGCTAATCTTCTCTAGAGGCATGAGCTAACACCACTGGTAGCTGCCTGACGTCTAGTCTGGTTGTTCTTAGATGCTTTTTGTTACATTTTTCCTTTTTATACTGTTTCCTCTTCCTTTTTCACTTTTTTTCCTCTCTGCAAGACACTTTCTGTTGAGCCATCTTCCAAGAGAACTCCAAAAAAAAACCCTTCAAAAATTAAAAGCCCGACAACAGACAACACTAAACAAAGTAACAAAACCAGGCAAAGGTCACGGCAAGGTCATTTCCAAAATTATGTTACCTCGATGTCTGCTTCCAACTCTAGATTAATTCAAGGATCGACCAGTCCTTGGTTAATGTATCCAACCAGTTGTGTGCGGCACACATTCGAGAAAGTGGGGAAAAAAAATTTAAACATTATTGAAAACGTTTTAGAAAATCTGCATGAGCTACACCGACACAAAAATCTGTGATCAAAGGGCAAAAATAACTCTCCATCCATGCATGGTGCATGATGATTTCTGTGAGCTGGGATCCTGTAAATTAATGTTATGCAAAATCAAAACAGCTCTGTATCGTTAAATGCCCTTAAGTTACTAACTGTGTCAGATGTTATAGGGATTGCATCTGTGTATGTATATGTTCAGCTGTTATGTATACATAAATTGATTATGTATATGGTAGCTTTTCTTTTTTGTTGTTTTCCTCCTTAATTTAGTTGTTTTAGATTTCCCTACATGTTGAACGTCCCAGGGTCCCTGCCTTTGGCCTGATGTGATCTCTCCTTTCTGTTGCAGAACCGCATGCACGAATCTCTGAAGCTTTTTGACAGCATCTGCAACAACAAATGGTTCACAGATACATCTATCATCCTCTTTCTAAACAAGAAGGACATATTTGAGGAGAAAATTAAGAAATCTCCACTGGCTATCTGCTTTCCTGAGTACACAGGTAATGAGAAAGGTGGCTGCACTGGAGGGCCTGGCAAAGGGAGCACAGAGAGCTGCCCAGCAGGGCTGGTGCTGTCCTGTAGTGCAGGCAATGGGGCTGAAGGTGCAGAGCTCCCATGGGCTTCACTTTTGTTGCAGGAAGTGCCACAGGATCATCCTCACCAGCTTTAGTGGTCCACTTAGAGCAGGAGGATGACTTAAACCAAGTTCCTTGCTGGCAAAGGGCCACCACCCCTGAGCAGTGTTTGATCTCTGCCTCGCAGGTGGTTCTGATGCTGAGCCAGCACGTGCAGCTGTGGGGCTGCAGTGCTGTCCCCAAACCCGTGTGGCCTGGTTCTGTGTGTCACACAGGAGCAGGAACCTTCTTGCAGATCTCTGAGAAAGGTGCAGTGAGCTGAACCATTACACACAGGGGACTGGTCTCTGGGAGACCAACGCACAGGCTTTGTTAGGCTGTCCTCAGCTGGAGTCCAGCTTTGCTCTTTCAAAACCCACCATGTTCCCTTGTGGGTCCTGGCTGGCCACAACAAGAATCCCTCAGCAGTTCCTGGCCACCACTACCCCACTGCCAGGCACCTCAGGGCTGCAGAATTGTCATCACCCTGGCAACATTTATGGCCAGGCTGGATGGGTCTCTGAGCAACCTGATCTGGCTGGAGATGTCCCTGCTCACTGCAGGGCAGTTGGACTAGATGACCCTTAAAGGTCCCTTCTAACCCAACCCACTCTGTGTTCCATAATCAGCCCTCCAGTGTGCAGGCAGCAGGTCTCACAGCTTGGCTGCTTCAGCTCAAGCCATACATTTTTCATCACGTTAGCTGAGGAGGTCCTCAGTTTCACACTCAGGTTGACTGAAATCAAGCACAGACATCAAAGCACTTCCAGCTAAATGCAGGTAGAAAACAAGGTGTTTGATTTTCTGTTCCACTGGCCACCCACATCCCTTCACCCCCAGAGCAGGCAGAGCAAGGACACAGAGAGTCCTGCCCTGAGCTGGGCTGGGGAGAAGGAGCCTCAGTGAAAGGTGGAGGTGAGAGCAGGGGCTCTGCAAGGAGCCCCCACTTCTGCTGCCTGCCTGGCATCTGACCCGCTGATGTGGGAATACACCACCCATGCAAAGGCTGCAGCTGCACCTGCTGCTTCCCTCTGCATCTCACCAGCTTCCACAACCTCTCATTACCATTCTGAGATGGCATCAAAATCAACTTTTATCGTCATGAATTATTTAAGCTCACCGGAGACATCCCGATGAATCAACCCAACAGACAGAGCAGCAGATCTCTCTTTGTCAGGAAATGTGGTTGTGAACCAGGGGCACCAAGGGTGTCACATTTCTGGGCAGGCCAACAAATTATTAAACACAGCTTCTTATCTCTGAACACTTGATTTTTCGCTGTGAATAGACAAAGGTTGACCCTCACTGCTGCTTTGGGCTGAATGGCCTGTGGCCACGGAGCAGAACGACTCCAGCTGAATTCAGAAGAACATCTGCAGGCTTCCTCTCTGGGGAAGGCTTGGGTGTTTGTCTCTACCAACACATTTCAGCCATCTACTCATCTGCTTGGTCCAGACAGAACCAACATATTCCCGACACGTTTGTCTGAAAAGATCTAATCATGGAAATTTCAGTCTTTACAGTTGAAAGCTCATAATAATGCCTACCCCAAATCTGCCTGGTTGCAAATTAGATTGCTGCTTCTGGATGGCTTGTAGAGCAGCTCATCACTGTCTTCTTTATAGCAGCACTTCTATATATGGGATGGTTTCTATCGTGCCCTCTTCTTTTTCCCTTTTCTCAGTGAAGCAAACCTGCACCTCTCACTCCTTCCTGGTCGTACTTTGTGCACCTGGTTTTGTGGATCTTCACTGAAGTCTCCCAGAAACCCTACTCTGACAAAACATTCTTACAGACCCCTGATGGCAGTGAGACTAGAAGAAGAAGGAATGTTGTTTTAGATACAACTGTTCCTTCCCAAGCAATCCCAGCCCAAGAGAGGAGTTCAGTGGGGGAGGCAGACCCTCAGACTCATGTGAAAACAAATACAGCTTCTTTCCAGAGCACTTCAGCCCCAGGTGAACTAAACCAGTCTTCCTCAAATTTCAGAGGACCCCAGAGATGCTCTAAATTCCTTCAAGGTGCTGTTCTGGAAGCTGGGAGTTCTTATAATGCCAGGGACCCTCCACAGACCTCCTGTCTCTCTTATGCCATCAGAGAGGGCTGAAAGTCTGATGGTTGAAAGTCCTTTTACTGATCCAACAGGCATGTGAGTCAGAGGTGAGGAATATTCCCTCCCCCCCCAGGCACTCAGCAGTGCCATTACAAGTTAGCTCATGCTAACATCCAGCCCAGACTTCAGACCCAAGCACACACTTCAGGCTGCCCTCCCTGCTCTGCTGACCACAGCTCAGGGGATGGAGTCCTCGTGGTCGTGTGGAAAAGCAGCATTATTAGAATGTTGCCCTGGAGTTAAAAAGGAATTATTTGATGAAAGCCTATAAATTGAACAAGCGGACTTTCAACATCACAAGTAGGTTCCACGAAGTGCTTTTAATGAAATGAAGTTTCTGATGTCCATTAGTTCTGCTGACAGGGAATTATTGGAAGACTGCATCCACAAATGTGCCGGCTGTTTGCTGGAGCACTGACTGTTTCCATCCCCTTAATTCTCCCATGCTCTTAACTAATCCACAATACTTAGCAAAGCAGCGTGGCGTGTTTTAAACCAATCTGGCATTAGTGATTCCTTGCTCTCCTGGACAGAATACAGCATCTAAATCCTCATGCCTTTGAACAACCAAGTTCCCGTTCATAAAATACCCTCCTGTTTGTGCACAGCATGTGGAACTGTTCACAGACTCTTTACACTCATGCAAGAACCTGCTCCCAGAAAACACTTTGCTTCTCTTACTTCAAGCATATTCTCAAGTCTCGTGTCTTCATGTGCTTGTGCCTTCAATAGCAGTGTGTGTGTGTGTGTGCAAGGGTGATCTCCCAGGTCAGCTGCCTTCCACCACAGCACATCTCAAGCCCCAGTGAGCTTCTCTCTAGCAGATAACAGCATTTCCCATCAGTACAGCATCACGGAGAGAGAGGGACCCAAAAGCAGGAGCAGTGTTACTGCTGTGGAGCCTTTTGGGGGTCAGGCACCAGGCAGTGCCCAGCAGTGCTACAGGGCTGCACTCCAGGCCAGCCAGAGAAACCACCTTCATCAGCCCTGAGCAGGTGCCCAAGTGGAGCTCTGTGTGTGAGCAGGATCAGGGCTGGCCAGAGCAGAGACGATCTGCTCATTTGCATGACTCCTCCCAGGCTTTTTTTAACACAAAACTTGATGTTTAATAAGGTGTGGCACAGACATCTCTATCCATCAAAACAAGAACCTCTCCTGGTGTGATTTTAGCCATGGCTCTGGAGGAGAGTATTGCGATCCTAATTCCTCAAAAAGAGGGACATTTTGTATTAGGTTTTTGGGTTTTTCTTTTGAGAAACCCCCACTTTGTTCTGCAACAGAGGCTGGATCTTTTCATGTCCCTTTCTCTTAGTGATTCAGGGAAAGGAGAGCACAGCTACCAATACTGCCCTCAATTCATGGAACATGTTAGCTCTTCTTTGCCATCAAAAACTGAAACTTTAATCAAAAAAAAATCTAAAAAAAGGAAAAAAGCAAAGCCTCTTCCCCAGGTCAAGCACTTAACTGCATTCCTGGCAGATTTCTTCTCTTTTTTTTGTCACCATGATGTGGAATTTGTTCTGGTTTTCCCATCATAGCCTGTTTAACACTCAGCTCCATAGACTATAAACAGCAACTCAGAATAAAAATACAGCTGAGCTGACAGTCAGAGAGCATCCCCTGGCTGGCAGCAGTCCTGGCTGGTGACAGTGCCCATCCCCGAGATGGAGATGGGGTGGCTGCACTGCAGGAGCTCCCCATGTCCCTACAGGAGGGTGTTTGCAGGCACCTGCAGGTCCAGGCTCACAGGACAGCTTTAACCCGCTCCCTTTGCTCTCCTGCAGGCCCCAACGCGTTCACGGAGGCGGTGGCGTACATCCAGACCCAGTACGAGAGCAAGAACAAGTCCCCCAACAAGGAGATCTACACCCACATCACCTGTGCCACCGACACCAACAACATCCAGTTCGTCTTCGACGCCGTCACGGACGTCATCATCGCCAACAACCTGCGGGGCTGTGGACTCTACTGACGCTCTACTGGCGCTCTCTGCTCCCCTCCTGCCCCTCCAGCCCCACGGACAGGTCCTCTCTTTCCTTGTTTTTTTCCTCCTCAGAAGATGATGAGGAAGAAATACACAAAATCCCCCCTTTCCCATCCCAGAAAACTTTGCAGCGAGTTCTGCTTTCCCCAGCCCCGTTTTGTTTTATTTTGGTTCATTTTCGGTTCATTCCCTTGCTGCCTTGTTCCACTCCTCCGTTCTGGTTCACAGTGCTGTGCAGGGAGCTAACACGTTACCCACAGAGTGCATTTCAACTGCCAAAAGACAAAAATACTTCAGTTTTAAAAAGAGGAAAAAAAAAAAAATCAAAGCCTTAAAATACTGGTCAGGAACAGCGTAGTTTGGAACCAAAACTTTTTTTTTTTTTGCCTTGAAATTAAGGGATATTGTTTATTCTCCTGGTTGTCTTTTCTGTTAAAACACTACTCCTTTGGGAAGTGCTAGATACAACCTGATCATTTTGAGGGTACCTTATGGCTCCAGTTCTGACCCCAAAGCCAGAGGGGTCAGGGTTGAATGCAGCTGCCATAGCTTGGATCTGTATATTCTCCTTTTTTCCAGACAGCTATTTGAACAAGTAAAACAGCCATATCGAGTTCTGCTGGTGTCTGAGTAACAGGGACACAGTAACAAAACCTACTAAGCCTTGTCTAAAAACATTCATTACTGGTAGCAGTTTTACCTCAAGTTTTTCAAGATTAATATTAAAATATATCTAGAGGTTGCAGTAACCCATTTCTGAGGCACTTTGCTGGAGGCCACAGAGCCACTGGGCTGGACCCCCTGGAGTGTTGGCAGCGAGGACCCCACGCTCAGGGGCATCCAAGGAACCTGGCCTGGGTACCTGGTGGCCTTTCCCAAAGCCCCTCCCAGCCTAAGGGACTGATTTCAGCACAAGCAGTGCTCCTGCAAACAGCATCTCTTTCCAGACTTCAGCCCTGAAGTGCTGGAGTGCACCAAAAATATTTAGTCTTGGTTTCTTGTAGGCAGAGTTTGACCTTCAAGTACCCGAGATGTGAGGAGGTGCTTTGGGAAACGTCCCCATGCTTGGGAGGCAGGAGGGTGTGGGGGAGCCTCGTGGCTCTTCATCACCCCTCGGGCATCTGAACAGCCTTGAGAAGCCCAGCCCTGTGCTCTGAGCCTCCTGTGCTCCTGTGTCATCCAGAGAGCATCCAAGAGAGACAGCTCCATGTTTGGTGTCTCCACTCAGGCGTCTCTTTACCAGTGTCTGACGTGAGCAGGATGTTTTATACTGGCCATGTGGTGGCAAATGAGAGCTCAGGGAGCTGATTTGAGCCAAGTGATGCAGTGGAAAGGAAAAGTGCAAGGAAAGGAGGAAGGAAGGACAGGGGGAGGAAAGGACAAGGGTGGTGCCCAGCACAGCAAAAGCAGGGGCTGAGAGGGGAGGAGAAATGCAGGTGGGCTGAGTTACACCCTCTTGCCATCCCCAAGGGGTCTGGGAGCCCTTAGGTCGAAGGTGGAGGGGAATGTGAGAGGTGGGGGGTCACCTCTGGGGGCATGGAGGGACCCTGAGAAGCCCATCCCAAAAGCTTGTTTGGTGTTGGGGTGAGACAACCACCTCTGAGGTCCCACTCAGGGCCCACCTCACCTGGGGGCAGGTAGGCAATGCTGATCCCTGCCTCTTCTCTGTCTCTCTTAAAATTTCATAATCTTGGAAAACAGGAGTTCTTTCCAGGCCAGCCACAAGTTCAACTGTCCTTTCTTGGCAGCCTGATCTAGGGGTGGCTTTCAGGTCTCAGGAGGTCTGAGTTTTCTCCAGGGCCACTCCTGAGAGGGACAGCATCTCTTCTCTCGCTGTGCCCATTTAGGAGAGATGGTGTGAGAGCAGCCCAGAGCAGCACAGCCCAAAGGGAAGGGGCCAGGGGAGCATCAGTGTGTGGGAGGCAGGGACAGCAGCAGGTGTGGTGGCACAGGATGGAGAGGACCAGTGGGAGAGGTTTGGGAACAGTTTGGGAGCGAAGTTGCAGAAGGGAGATGAGACAGACAGAGGCAGCAGGGAGGGCAGGAAGAAAAGGGCACCTGAGAGCCAGAGGAGAGTCCCCATGGGAGCCTGTGCTCTGCCAGGACAGTGCTCGTGGGACATCCGTGACAAACCCAGCCAGGAACGTGAGCAGGAGCACCCCAAGCAAGCAGGGAAGGCCTGCAGGGGCAAGCAAGGTGGCTGTCACCCCTCCAACCAGCTCGAGCATGGCTGGTAACTGCCAGTAACCCCCTAAACAGCATTAAATGATAAAACTGCATTTAGGATTGCACAGCAAGGACCCACTGCTGCTCTGCCGGGCACTGACAGCAATAACTCCAGGTCTCTGCCTCCCCTGCTCTGGCACAAGCAAGTAGTACCCACCTTTCTCTTCACCATCCCAGAATGCCTCCAGTGACATCAGTCCCTGCAGGGAGCTGGCCAGCCAGCAAAGCCAGCAGCCTTCTCTGCTCCTCAAGCCCACCCACACACTTTGTTTCCCAGATCCCAGCCCCATTTACTGCCAGCATGCTCTGCTGTAAAGATGTGAACCAAAGGAAAGGTCTGCACGTGTCGTTGTCTTTGGTTTAGCTTAGGATTTCAGGAGTTGGTGGAAAGGTTTTTCAAGGAAAGGATTCCCAGTGGGAAGCACCTGCCCAGTTCTTGGTTCCTTGGAAGGGACCAGCCCATGGCAATGGGGCAGTGCTTCTGCTGCAGGAGGGGCAGGGAATTAGCTGGAGGGATGTGGAGGGACAGGGGTGGTGCTGGAGCTTGTCCCATGTGAGTGGCTGTGCCCCACCTGCAGCACCCAGCACCCACATGTGCACTCAGTGTCCAAGCAAGGGCTGAAAAGCCTCACATTGGTTACGTTTGGTACATAAAGTGTGTGTAACCACTGGAGCCAGTGCAGTGCCAGCCCCCTGTGTGCTGATGGCTGGCACTGGCAGGGAGGCAGGTCTGTCAGAAGAGTTTGATCAGCAATGGAGATTTTCTGTTCCCACCTCTTGCTGTGGATGACATTTTGTCCAAGTAAATAAGTGACAGAAGTTGTTCCCAGGGAAGGCAGCACCACGCCAAGGCTTTGTGAGCTCCCAGCTTAAAGCACACAGGAGTATTTTGGTAAAGACAATTGAAATTAGCTCAACTCCAAACTCTGCCAAATGCAGCCAAGTGGCCTGTTCTGGCTCAGTGTGTTTTTGCTGCTCTCTGGGCTGGATTCAGGTAACCCCTGATGGGAGATAACCTGGGAGGTCCAAACCCCCTCTGCAGCTTCAGCAGGTTCCCAGCACGTTGGTGACAACCAACAGCTGGTGCTCCACGGGGAGAAGAGAGAGAAAAAGCAGAGGAAATGTTGCCACACAGAGCCTCTTCTTTCATTTTCTTTGTCATATTTGTGTGTCTGAAGCCTCATCTCAGCTGCTGCTGCTGCTGACGTTCCGTCCCTCACACGAGCGTCACGAGGATTCACTGACAAATGCTGGAAACAGCATCTGGGAGATGAAATGCTTCCAGTGTTAAACACTACTATCTCTCCCACTTGATGGCCCTGTATAGATTTTTGTCTGCAGAACGACTGCCAAACCATTACTCACTGCTGGCTCCTGCATCCTTCCAAGCCTTTCCTGGCAGATGTGCCTTCCGCAGGCAATCTTTTGCCCCGTGCTTTTTCCAAACACCAGCAATTCTTGCAGCACTTGCCTAGAAAGATCTTGAAATGCATCCCCTGCCTTCAAAAGCCTCTCCTTAAGAGCCCCTTGTACTTTGCCATTGCCATGCTCCAAATCCAGACCCTCGGAGACCCCGGGCTGTGTTTGATTTGCAGTCCCCACACAGCGGGGATGTTGCAGCTGGTGCAGCTGCATCAGAAATTGTACCAGGGCATGGGGCACAGATTTTAAAAGCACACACAGCTACGTATACACCCTCCTGCCCTTCCAAACTAATGTGGAAACTTGCAAAAAAAAAAAGCTCTTTTTGGGATGCAGGAGGTTTTTCAGGACTCAGGTCACTTGTCCAGCAGCAGCATCCGAGGGGTGTCAGCACTGAAAGCAGCATTAGCAACTCATGATGAGCTTCAGACAGCAGCCGAAGGAAAGGAGGAAGCGCCTCCCCAGCTTGCTTTGTAGCCAGTGAGAGGGCGTGGAGCCGCGAGACCGCAAAAACGCAAACAGCTCCTTTATTTAAACAGCAATTTCAGTGAAACAGAGAGAGCCGTAGAAGGAAAGTGCTGCGGGGCTGAGCTGCAGAGCGCTGCGCTGCTCCTCGGGGGATGCAGCGGCTGGGCTGGCCGGGAGAACCAGCAATAACCACGCACTGGGGAAGCACACGCTGAGGCACAGCCCCGGACTGCCCAGGCCAGGGTTTAGTGTGCCTAAACCTAAACTCGTGTTTAGTGCCAGGACCCCGCCTGCCAGCGCTGAGGTTCCCTGCTGCCCCTGCCCTCCCGCCGGCCCATCCCACCTCCCCCCCAAAAACACTTCCCACTGCATCTCTCAGGAGCTTTGTATCAGAATCAGTTTCTTGCCCTCAGCCAGCTTTCCTGGGTGCCCGGCCAGCCTGTCCCTCCACAGAGGGCAGAGCACCCTCAGGACGAGCCTGCTGTGCCTCCTTCGTAGGTGTGATGTTGTTTTACAGGACACTAAAAGTATTAACGAGGGCAGTCTTTACTGTAATGCACATTAAAGTGTGTCTGGTGGGTTTAATCCATCATGGCATGAGCCCAGTGCTTGCCTGCAAGGGAGTAGACCTTGTCTTCAGGCCAGGAGTGCAACCTCCAGGAGGTCAGGGTAGGACACAGCAGATGTCCTTGTGCCAGAAGGTCCCCACGTGCCCACCTGCTGCCATACCAAGCATGGGGCAGCCCCTCACTGTTGGGCTCAACAAGGCAGACATCACCCATGAGGGATTTTGCAGTCAAGGCTGGAAAAGGACCAACCCTGCACTGTTAGTCTGTGCAACACGGCCGAGTATTTTGTGGCCAAAATGTCTCCTGGAGCCAGGGAGAGCTGCTGAGTTCCTGGGAGCAGGGCTGACTGTCTGTAATTAGAGAAGCTTAGTGCTAATGTGCTTGAGTCTTTGTGGAGAGCTAGGTTTGTCTTAAGCCTTTCCACCAAAAACTCCACAGCCATTTCCATTTAGGAGGCTAAAACACTCATCAGTGATCTGACACTGGAAGCATCGAGGTCAGTAGAGATGGTGCTACTGAGCATCACCCCGAAGCCCCCAGACCCATCACCCCCTTGCACCCCTAATGCACACACAAGAAAGCAGAGACATGGTCCAAGAGGCACAAAATCGCAGACCATGGTCTTGCTTCTACCTCCCCAGGGGAAAGAGCAGGCAAACACACTCCTGAGGCCCCCCAAGACTCGAGGGTGTCACTTCTGAGCTCCAGCACTGACACGAAGTAATTGATGGTGACAGATATAGGGACACGACCTGTACAAAGAGTTATGCTGAGAACGTGGCCATGGAAAGGGACCTTTCACAGGACCACTCATGCCCCAGCCAGCAGCCTGAGAGATCTTTACTCGTATGCAGAGACAAGCAAGTGAACACAAGTGCAACCCTTAAACACCAACGCCTTACTGAGAGGAGGAGCAGGACCAAAGCCTCCAGCTGGCACCCTGTGGGCAGAGGGAGAGGGGAGGCAGCTGAAGAAACATCTCCATCTCCCAGAGAGGGCAGCTCTATTTTCCATGGACACCAGGTGCACTAGACACAGGGAGGAGAGACCTGGAGAAGAGGCAGAGGGCTGGGACACCCCAGGCCCTCTCCCACCCAGTGCCATGGAAATTAATGTTGAGACCAAATCCTAACTGTCCTGTAGTGCAGGGAAGCAGCTCCAGAGCTAAACCCCCTGCTCCAGGTGAGGAGAGGAGATCATAGCAGGTAAAACACCATTTTCAGCAGTGCCTGAGTCTCACCAGCTTTTCCAGTGCTGGAGCAACCCAGTGGCACCGGGCAAGCAACTCGGGTTGTTCAAACACCAGCCATTGCCCTGCTAAAGTGCCCAGTCCCTAATTTGTGATCCTCAGCCCTATTCCCCCAACCTCCCTTTTCCCCCTTCAGCTCAACAAGGGAACAGTGACCATCACTCTGCCTCTGGGCTCCCCACCACGTTTCTTCCCAAGGATCACCGGAGGCCGTCACCATTTTCCTTTCGCTGGTTTCCCGCTGAATCATTTCTCCTGCATGTTTGATGGCCCAAACTGTATTAACTGTAATTTTGTATGAAGAGTGACTGTCCATTGGTTTAATAGAGCATTAGTTATTGTAATAATTTATTGGCTGTCGGTAATGTATTTATTAGTCACAAAATGTTAATAAAGTGCCAGCTCTTTTCTAGTGTGAGAGTGGTTTTATTGTGTCTCCCTTGAGCGCGTCCAGCGTCTCAAACTCATTTTTTAACCCTATGGCTGCTCCACAAAGGCACTTGCACAACACACACCTGCAGTGTCAGTTGTCTGCCACAGCCTCATCTGCCTGGAAACAGGGAATTTGAAAAGGATATAACCAAAAGGTATTTCATTTCATGTAAGTATTTCAAGTATTTGGTGGGAATTTTGTTTCCTCTGCTCACCCCCAGCAGGACAGATCATCCCTGCTACCCAATTGCTTTCTCCAACACTTGGACTGCAAATCCTTCACAAGTTTTGCTCTGCTTTTCCACTGTTTCTTTGTGCAAGCACAGAAGCAGAAGAGCCATTTCTGGTTTGACTGAGATGTGTTTTCCTCCTTGCAGTAGCACCAAATGTGGAACATCCCTCCCTCCCTTTAAAATAACCCTTGGGCCAGTTTGTTCTTTTATGTTAAAACCAAAGATCTTCCATTATTTGGGGCATGAAATAGAAGTAAAGAACTTAAAGAAACCAAGAGAAAATTTTCCATAAACCTCAGCAAAGTGAACCATTATTCCTGTTGACTTGACCAATTTTCAGTGACAGAGCATCAGCTGGACCCATCCTCAGACACAAAACCCCACACAGTCCCTCCTGCAGATGAGACAGAAGTACAGGCCAGCCCTGAGAAAAGGAAATGGCTGAGAGGGAAAGGATTTTGCTTTGCTTGTTGCTATTGGGGATTTTTTTAAAACTTCCTCCAGGACTCCATCCTGCTCAGATCATCTGCGTGGCTGTCCAGGGCCCAGAAGTCACCAGGGTTATTCTCCCTGACTGGGGATTTTCCTTTCCTTGGGCACCTGCTTTATTTCAGCTGCTCTTCCACCAACATCATCGCTCCTTTATTTAGATATATAGGGGACAACACCAGGGACAGACAAGGAAAAGCCCACCCAGACACTCTCCATGAAAATCTCAAGACCCAGTGATTTTGCAACAACCACAAGTCAAGAGGAACCACATCCTTTGGCGGCAGTTTCTGGTTTCCCCATGAATAAGGGGGTTTTTTTTCATTTATTTCAAGATAAGGATCCAATTGAAGTCCCAAAGCTTTGGAAAGCACCTGCTTGGCATCCCTTGCTCCTCTTTGTCAAGGAACCAACGGTGCAATCGCGGAGCCTTTCAAGATGAAATCAGACAGCTGCTAAATTTTGCATGCAAAAGCCACCGCTGAAGTGGAGCTAATAAAATGAGTCACTAATAAAACATTCATGGAAATCTCCAAAATGTGTAATTGGGTCATCATTTCGTTAGGAAACACATGCAGCCTCACAAGTCTTCGGCAAGCCCGAGTCCCCCCTTTGCTGCACCTCCAAAGAAAGGGGCTGGGGGGGCTCTTTGCTGCAGGAGGATCCCCCACCAAGCCCCCGAGCCACCCCAGAGTGGGGCTTTACATGAGTTCACAAGAGGCTTTCATAAGCAGCTGTGTCCCCACATGAGCTGCAGGCAGCTGAGCCAGAACTGGGGGCTCAGCCCTAAGAGGGGCACAGGGAGGGGGCAGCAGCTTCAGACCTCACTGAGCCCTGGGTTTGCATCAGAAGCTTTGAGGGTTCAGGTAGAAACTGGGTGGGTACCCACAGTGAAAGGGACCCCCAGAGCTGTCAGTGGAGTAGCAGGGAATGGCTTTATGGTGATAATGATGGAGGAAATTTTTGGGAGCTCCTGGAGGGCCAGATCTGTCCTGTCCAGTGGCACCTCCACACTAACAGTGAGTGCATGTGCCTGCATGAGAATCCCCTGTTCTGTGGTGCCCTGTGGCAGCCCATTCTGCCCAGGACAGCCTCACCTCCTCCTCCTCCTGTTCTGCTGTCTGTTCTCCATTTCTTCCTGCTAAAAATTTCTGTAGCACAGAGAAAAAATGGCTTTATATGGATTTTGTCCATGTGTGAAAGAACAATTAAAAAAAAAAAAACAATAAATTAAGAAAAAACCCCACCTACTTTAGAAATTTGCCTCTAGTTATGCTCCTACCAAAAATTTTCCAAGCTCAAAGACTCCCTGGATCTGCCTGCAAACCCAGAACACTCAGGAGAACTCAGAGGTGGGTTGGCAGAGGCACCTCCACTGGTTACTTCCATGAAGCAGCACTGGGTTTTCTTAGAGGTAACCTGGCCACCACTGTGGTGTTTTTCAAGATGGGCTGAAGATTTTTCCAGGGGCAGAAGGGTCCTGCTGGGACAGGACCTGCCCCAACCTCTGGGCAATCCCTTGGCATTGCTCTCACCATAATGGCACTGCTCAGCACCAAATACTCTTCCAGGCCAGTCCACAGGACCACTCTGGGATGGCCAAAGGCCCCTCCATCCCAGTCCCAATGCCCAGAGTATCCTGGCCACTGGCTGGTGCTGTCTGCCCATGTTTTATTTGAGCTCTGCAAATGATGCTTCAGGGTTGCCCACTCCCCGAGGAGACACAAGGCTCCTTCCCCACTCCTCTGGTGTGGCAGGAGAGGAGTAGATCACTTTTTTCCTGCTCTTCCTTGAAGCTCCAGGTGTCTGCCCTGCCAGAGTGGCCTCACAGGACGTGGGGGAGGATCAGCTGCAGCCTCCACACGTGCCTTGGCCTCCAGCCCAAGAGCAGGGCAATATCCCACTTCCTCCACCTCTGTAACCAGCTCACACTTAACCACTGTCTTATCTTAGAGATTTTTTGCTTTCTAACCATTTCATTTCAGAAAAAAAAAAATGTTCTCCTCTCCTCTAACTCTGCCTTTGCCTTTCTCTCTCCCCTCTCCTCCCTCTGTGCTCCCCGTTGCAGAACCGCATGCACGAATCTCTCATGCTCTTCGACTCCATCTGTAACAACAAATTCTTCATCGATACCTCCATCATTCTCTTCCTCAACAAGAAAGACCTATTTGCTGAGAAGATCAAGAAGTCACCTCTGACCATCTGCTTCCCTGAGTACACAGGTAGGTGCCGGGGCTGACACAGTTCAGTGACACCTCACCCTGTACCGGGGCTGGGGGGGGCAGAGGGGACAGGGCACCTTTGGGGGGGCACAAGCACTGCCCACCCTCAGGAGCAGTGATGCAGCTCCAGCACCCACTGGTGGGGTAAGGCCTGTCCTGCCTGGGGCAGTTCTTGTGGCAGAGATGGGACACAGAGAGGAGCTGTGGAAAGGTGAAGCCTTGGTAGGAGCCGAGTACCCAGCACTGCAGCCATCCCGTGTGCTGGGGGTTCCTGAGGAGCTCCTGCAAGAGAAACCAAGACACATGGTCCTCCAGGCTGCATCCTCCTGGGAGTGCCTTCACACAGGATACAGCTGGGGAAGGAAAGAGCCTCTTTACAGCAGAAATCTGTGGAACCACAAGAGAATCATCCATTTCTTAGTGAAACCAGCATGGTCTGGGGAAAAGAACAAATAACCAAGATGGGTAAGAATAGATACTTCAAAATTTCTAAGAGGGAAAAAAAAAGTCGGCTCAAATTCAGACTCCAGCTACCCCTACAGATACTGGGATGCCTCTGAACTGTTCCACACAGAGCACACCCACCCTGGATGCCAAACCCCGAGGACAAGGGGGTCCCCCAGCAAGATGCCATCCCTTCCCCTGTGGCATAAGTGCACTGGCATTTCCACCTGAGGCATTTAGGCTTCTGCATCATAAAGGCAGCAGTACTTTTTTCACAGCCACCTGCTTGAATAAACCGAACTCCCCCACTGCAGCTGCACATCCTGGCACAGGGAGGGGACAGCCCGGTGTCACCGGCCCACCCCCCGCATCGGGAACGAGGGGAACCAGCGAGCTGGAAAAGGAAAATAAATCTCCAGATAATAGCAGCTCTCGCAAAGGCGATTTCAGGGGCGTAACTCAGCTCTGTGGCTTCCCACGAGGGGCCAGGCACAGCCTCTCCCGCTGCCGTAAGCGGCTTAATGCAAAAATGCACATTTTTCGGCTGGAACATCTGGCGCCTCTCCAGCCCACCTTACAAAAGCAAACCTCCCAGTCACGAAGCCAACAGGCGACAACAGCAGCGCGTCCCCGGACGGCTCCTGCCCCACCACCACTCCAGAGCCCGGGTGGGACCCTCACCCCGCCCGGGCATCGCCCTGACGGGGCAAGGAGGGCTCAACACGACCAGCACCGCGGGAGATGTTGGAGCAGCCACCGACCCTCCTGGCCATCCCTCCCCCTGCCTACCTGGGAAGGGCGCTGTCGGAATGCGCCGTGGGGACTCACCGGAGCCGGGATCTCACCGGAGCCGGGATCTCACCGGGGCCGGGATCTCACCGGGGCCGGGATCTCACCGGGGCCGGGATCTCACCGGGGCCGGGATCTCACCGGAGCCGGGGCCGCAGCGATGCCGTCGGGAGCCTCCGTCAGGCACAGCCCGGCCGGGCGCAGCTGGAGCTGTTCCCCTTCCAGGGGGGGAAAAAGGGGAGAGGCAAAGCAGCAACACCCGGGGAAGGAGGAGTCCCCAACGGGGCCCAGGGGGCTGCAATTAGGGGAAAATGGGGCAGAACGGGGTGGAAAAGGGTGGGGGAGGAAAGGATGGAGAGGGGAGGAAGAGGGTTAAATGGGGGGGCACAGGGTGCAAATAACGAAGTTTGGGCTGTTTCTGGTGGAATTACAGCACTTGGCGAGCCCCAGGGGCCGGGGGTGCGGTGGGAGGGGGGTGCCCTCAGCCCTGACACCCCCCCTTTGCCCCCACCTGTCCCGCAGGTCCCAACACCTACGAGGACGCGGCCGCCTACATCCAAGCACAATTCGAGAGCAAAAACCGCTCCCCCAACAAGGAGATTTACTGCCACATGACGTGCGCCACAGACACGAACAACATCCAGGTGGTATTTGACGCCGTCACCGACATCATCATTGCCAACAACCTGCGGGGCTGCGGCTTGTACTGACCCCCCCCGGCGCACAGCGACTGCTTGGGTGGCGATCCCGGCGCCAGGAGAGAAAAGAAACGTAAAAATAAAAAAGTAACAACAACAACAACAAAAAAAAACCCCAACGCAACCACGCAACAGACACACACAGAACACACACACACGCGCAGGGGAAAAAAAAAAAAAAAAGAGAAACAAAGAAAAAAAAACAGGTTGAAGGAGAGAAAAAAATTGTCATCATAGTCATGCAAGTTGGTAAATAAAAAGGCATAAGGAAAATTATATATATACGTATATATATATATAAAAATATCCACACCCACCTTTTTAGTTTGTTTGGTTTTTTTTTAAACTCCTTCCCCCCCATCAGGCTCCGGCCCCCAATGTCCCAGCCTGGGGGCACCCCGGGAGCTGGGGGGGCTCTGCCCAGACCCACCACCCCAACAGCTCCCGGGGCTCCCCCCGCTGGTACCAGGCAGGGAGAGGGCAAAGGGACCACCCTGGGCAGGGGCTTCTCCCAGCACTTATTTGACCACGGGCTCCTATTTTTTAATTGTTACCATTATAATTGATTGTTGTGGGTTGGCTTTTTTTTTAGTGATGATGATGTTGATGATGATGATGATGATGAAGAATTATTTTTATTTCCAGTGTGGGCAAGGCTGGGCTGCCCCTGCCTGCCCCTGATCCTGCTGCCCAGCCCGGGTGAGCTGCTGCCTCCAGAAACAAAGAGGTGGTTTTTTGGTTTTTGGGGGTTTTTTTAAGGAGGAGGGAAAAAATTGAAAACTGCCCCTGGCTACGTGTCACAGCTAGAAAGGGAAAGAGCAGCAGCAGCAGCAGGGAGATCTTCTCCCATTTCCCACCCTGGCTGTCTGGGGGGAAGCTGCGGTGGGAGCATCCTCCTCCTGCTCCCTTGCCGGGGTTTGGGGGTTTTTAGGTCGGTTTTTGAATTCCCATTTCAGGCCAAAGCCCTCGCCAGCCGGAGCCGGCGGGTTTTTCCCTCCCTCCCAGTTTAACTCCCGCTCCCTGCTCACTCTCCAAGTCCGTATCCAAAAGCACAGCTCGGCCCCCCCAGCCAGGCTCCCCCTCACCCCCCCTGTGGGGCCAACCAGGGGCATCAGGGAGGGCTATACAGATATATATATATTTTATTTTGGTTTATTTTTTGTTTAGAGTATTTTTTTTTTGTTTTCGTTTGGTTTTTATTCATTTTTAACTCTTTCCAGTGAATGCTTTTTTGTGCTGCTTTTCTCTCCCCTCCATCCCACCCCAATCCTCTCTCCCTTTTAGTGAATGGTGTTTTTTCTCTCTCATGTGGGGATGTTTGTGCTGCAAAATAAGAAAAAAAAAAGGAAAAAAAAAAAAAAAAAAAACCTTAAAAAAAAACAAACTTAAAAAAAAAAGCAAGAATGAAAATAATTTAAAAATTTTAAAAAACACACACAAAACCACAAAAAATAATTAAAAAAGAATAAAAAAAAACCAACAACAAAAATCGAATGTAGTGTTTACATTGAAGCCACCGTTTTCATGACCAATCCCTCGTCATTTCTACTTTGATTAGTAACCAGACGTCTTCACAGTTTCACTTTTACGAGTTACCTTTGCTGAAGAAGAGCAGTCACACCTGTTCAAAAGAAAATGAATAAATAAAGAGGAAACTTAAAAAAAAAATTATTATATATATATATATATAAAAAGCGCCAGGTCTTTCTAAGCCTTTCTATTACCAATCAGTGAGGTTTCTGTGATATATTACACACTGCCAATCTCTTTCTCTGACTAATGGAAAAATTCATGTGTAGCTCAATAAAGAGAATGTTTGTCTGTACCCCGGCCTCTCCCCTCCTGTGCCTCTGCCTCCTTCTTTCCGCTGCCTGTCTGCCCCCCTCCAAAGGGAGGAAGAAAAGATGCTAAAAATCACATTTTGGGGGGATAGCACAGGGAGAAGGGGATGAACTACGGACTGGGTGTAAATCCTGGGATAGCAGTGTGTGGGAGCCCCTTGGTGCTTCAGAACATCACCAGGGGCAAAAATCCCCCCCAAAAAAACTCTCCAAGCAAGAAAATATTTGTATTTCTTTGGGGTAAGCAAAGCAGATCATGAGGGCAAGTCCTTCGT
This sequence comes from Corapipo altera, assembly GCF_003945725.1. Classification (NCBI taxonomy): domain Eukaryota; kingdom Metazoa; phylum Chordata; class Aves; order Passeriformes; family Pipridae; genus Corapipo; species Corapipo altera. Next base: position 11,701,181 of record NW_020884894.1, on the reverse strand, counting down.
TTGTGGCAACATCAGAAATCCCACAATATTTGAGTTTTCCCCCCTGAGATACAGAGGAAGGTTCTCAAAGCAAGTCAAGGTTTTCTCCCTGCTGCACGAGCCATTCGAGGTTTGTTTGGGAGTTTGGGGTTTGAGGGTTTTTTTCACAATTTGTTTTTTTTCCTGCATTCCTCATCCTGGGTGCCTGGCTCAGGGCACCGTGACCACAGGTGGGACAGTGGGGAGCCACTGGCACTGCCTGGCACAGGGGGAGATCATGGCACCACACTTGCCATCCCCTCCCGTGCCACGGGAATGCTTTAAACCCCACAGGGCCACTGGGTGACAGAGCCATAGGGTGGGTGACCCAGGCCCCCCGACCTTGGCTTTGTGCCAGGCCACCCCTCACACGTCCCCTGCCCTCGGGATTCGGGAAGGTTGGTTGGCAGAGCCCCCATCCCACAGCAGCAGCTCCCGACCAACACAGCTTCTCCAAGGTTCCTGCTGTTCACAGCCAGCAGGAGCAGCACATGTTGGCACTGGGAAAGTCCCTCAGGTGACCTCCCTTTCCAGGGAGGCAGAGCTGGCCAAGGGGCCACCACTGGTCCCTGTGCTCTCCTGCACAAGCCAGCCCTCAATGGCTGAAGTGGGTCATTTTGCAGCAGTGCCACAGGCAGAGATGCCATCCAGTGGCTGGCCAGGGCCCGCTCCTCAGGGAGCAGAGGGAAGAGCTGCCAGAAAAAGGTGAGGAGCCCAACAGGACAAGTGCAGAAAGAATAGCCCGAGTCTCTGCAGCACCCCCACCCTCCCTGGTGTAGCTCCACAAACCTTCCTCTTCCCACACACACCAGGCACCCCCTTCACTCATCTCTCTGCTGCAGCCCAAGGAACTGCAGGACCTTTCCCCATGGATCTGCTGCTGGCAGGACTGGATTCCACAGCAGGGTCCTGCAGCAGGCAGAGAGGGCTGGGGGCCGAGGAGCTGCTTTGGTACCTTTTCCAGGTACCTTTTTTGCAGTGGTGAAGTCGGGGGGGAGCAGGATGTCACACAGCTCCCAGAGCAACAGGACGGGCAGAGGGGGCTTGTGCACTGCTGCTGCCAGCCAGGCCCTGGGGCACTGAGAGCTCCTCACCCTCTGTGTCTGGAGAAACCATTCCAGGGCACAGCACTCCTGTCCCAGGAAGGTGGGTGGGCTGGGAGAGGACAGGCCAAGGTGGTGGGTCCACAGCTCCATCAAGCCCACAGCTGGGTCAAAACCTGTGCTGGCTGCAGGCAGCCCCTCTGGGGGCATTTGGCATCATTGTGTACAAAATGCATCACCAGGTACAACATCTCCCAGAAACACAGCAAGGAGAACTCATGGAGACATGGAGCCCACGAGAAGGATTTCTGTGCTGTGTTCTCCCCTCCCAGAGGAATGTCAGCTCTGCTGCTTGGATCAAGGCTCAAACCCCACACTGCTCACAGGTACAGTAGCTCTCATCCCCTCTGTACCCTGCCAGACAGCTCAAAGCCCCACTCCATTTTCAGTCCTTGAGACACTGTTTCTCTTCCATTTCCATGTTCACAGCACAGCCAAATTCCAGTAGCAATTACTGCCCTGCAACCCGAGGCTTGGGAGAATATTCCCAAACCCAGTATTAGGAGGCTGTGCTCCCTCTCTTCGGATGGAAAAGGGGAACCAAAGGGCACCAAAGTGCAGGTGCCCCATTTACAGACCAAACACACAGAGAAACCACACTACAGAAATTTCCAAACAATTTCCAACACTGATCAAGGGTTTTATTTTTGGTTGGTTGGTTTTTTTAACAATAAAAACAAACAGCTGTGTTCTAGGCAAAACCAAAGATCTCAAAAAATTTTTTGAGGTTTACTAATAGCATTGCAAGGTAAGGCTTTCCCAAAGAGTTTTATTGAAATAAATTATTTTCACCTAAACATCGATGCAATTCCTCTCGTTAAATTCACCTTCACCTAAAAACCAACAGTAAAAAAAGTTACCAACAATTCTAGGTAATACTGGGCTCCTTCTAAAGGACGGTGAAACTAGAACTCACTCTTCAGAAGTTTAAAAATTAAGTCATTGCCATGTAAAATTCAACTATGTAAGCGAGCGGTGGCAGCGCCAAGGGGATCTCAAAAGTTCTTAAGAAAAATCCAGGTCAGCAGGTTGGGTGCAGCCAGCGAAGGTCCAGCTGTCCCCATTCCTCCAGTCTTCCTGAATAAACTCACAGTGAGCTTGTGGGGGTTAAAAACAAAATAAAAGCAAGATACTGGAGCGACCTCCGCGCCGTCCCACCCATGTTGTGCTGGAGTCAGGACGGGCGGGTTCTGCCCTCGGCTCCCTTGGCCTGTGGTAACACTGAACTGCAAGGGCTGTAAGCTCTTCACTCCATCCCCCTCTGTCCTTCGCTTGCCTCTGGACATGAAGGAAAAGTGCAGCCCTGGGGATGAACGGCCAGACCTCTGCCAGAGCAGAAGAGCCCAGCAGCAGCAAACTGCCCGTTTGATGCTGGAGTCGACGTGAGCCGGCGCTCTGCTGCACAATCCATGGATTTGGGGGTTCTGTGTTGTGTAGCCACACAGTTTCATCCAGTGTAAGAACTTCCCGGCGACGCTCCCCCAGCCCTTCAAGCCACCCTACGTGGCACCTTCGCTGCCGACAGGAACAGGGACTGAGGAGCAGGTGCCTGCTTATCTAGCACAGGATTGCTGCAAGCTTCTAAGCCTCCTCACCCTCCGAGTAACTCTCCCTGATCTCCAGCAGAACATGCCCGTGTGCTCTGTGACCTGCACCCACAGCTAACTCAGAACACACTTCCCCCAGCCTCTGCAGTGCAGTCAGCCCCACAGCTCATGCCAGCTGCAGAAATCATGCCCATGGTTTAGAAATTGCCTTTTGTTTGTGGAGGGGAATCAACGTCACATAGAAAATATTACAAAAAAGGTTAATTTTGTCAGCTGTCCGAACATTATTAGACCACATGCTTTGTACAGCAGAGAGGCAGCCAGCTCGCTGGGCAGCACAGCCAGCTGAGCTCTGCAGAGACGCTTTCCTGCTGGTATCGGAAGCGCAGGGTTTTCGTGTTTCATTTATTTACTGGAGGCTGCTCACGAGGAGGGGGAGGAGGGCAGCGCTAGGAGTTCTGCTGCATCTGGAGCCTCCGTTCGGCGGCGGCAGCGAGGGTCCTGCGGCGCAGCGTCACCGCGTCGGCCGCGCCCTCGGGACAAGGCTTCTCTGGGCTCAGCTCCTCCTCCGAGGTTTTGTTTAAGTAACGCCTGAGAAAAGAAAAGGAGAGGATGGGTGAGCAGAGCCCACCTCGTTCTGCCTCTGGAAAATACACTCACAGAGTCAGGGAGGGCTGGAAAGCAGGAAAATAGCTCAGTGAAAGCACGCAGGAGATATGAACTCCAGGAAAAGCCCCCATCACCCACAAAGGACTGCAGAGCTGGCAGATGCTCTTGGGTTTTGTGCAAGATCCTTGTGGTCATGGGAAGGAGCCAGTTCTAAAGGTCAGGACTCTACTCTCAACTCAGAGCAATTCCCTGAGACTGCAGGTGAGTTCCTGACTCCCTCTGCTCCCGGTACTCCACTCCTGAGCCGCTGGCAGTGTCTGCCACAGCATGGCACTCCCTGGTGACAGCCAGGAAGTCTGGCAGGAGGGGTACTTGGGCTGCAAAGCGTGAGGTGAGGCCAGAGGACAAGGAAACTGCTGCCAGAGTTAACATCCCAATGAATTTTTACATTTAGTGGCAAAATACAATAGTTTGAAATTCAACAGCTCTTCAAACCAGTAAACCAGAAAGTCAAAAATACTCAATCTCCCTAAAAGACATTTTTTTTTTGCAAAGATGAAGGAAAAATTAAGTCTAGGAGCAAGTCTATAAATAGACCTGTAAAAGGTGTCACACCCACAGGTACTTATAAGGCATTTCAATGTGGAAACAAAAAGAGCAGCAGCACCCTGACAACACCAAAGAACTCTGGGGTTGTTGTAGACTCTCTCAGCAGTGTCCCTGCAGTACAAAGAAAGGGACAACACTTGTTAAAAACACTAAGAAGTTTTTTCTACATCACTGAAGTGCTTTTCCTTCTCTGTTTAATCAGCAACTGGATGCTGGTAAAGTTCACCAAAATGACTGGGATGCGTGTAAAAATCGAATTCTACCTATAACACCTATTACTGGTTGGGCTAAAAGAAGGTTCAGGTTGGCCCCTCTCTCTTCAGTGGTGCTGACTGGCTGGTCCTGAGCACCTCTGGAGAGCTCTAGCAAGGGTCATCTCTCAGCTCTGTGCTGCTCTGTATTTGGAAAGAGTGGGGCCTGACAGGAATTTCAGCTGTAACAGCACAGGCACTGAGGGCTGACAGCTGTGCCAGGGGCCAACCTAAAGATTAGGAGAGGACTCAGCACAAGTAACCCATTCTCACTTATTACAGGCTCAGACTAAAGTCCATTGAAGCTGGAAAAATCAGCCTCTGACTTCAAAGAGCTTGTGTACATGTTGGGACACATGATGCTATTTCAGAGTTGGGTTTAGCAGAAACAGTTGTGTCAAACAGCATCCCGAGCCTGCCATGGGAGATGGATTCATTCCCCTTACTGCTTTTTGCATCCACCCAGGCTCTCACTGGTCATCATCCATTTGAAACCCATCCTGGAGGACTCTTAACTGCGTGGCCAGGCTGGGGTTTTTGGAAGGAACGTACTTTCGAGCCTGTTGCAACAAGTCCTCCTTCCGCTGAACCAACATGCGCTGCCTTTCGTCAGCTGACTTTGAAAAGCGACTTCCCCTGGCCTCAAAATCTTCTGCTTCACTGGGCTCTGCTTCCATTTCGCTGAATTCCACCATTTCTTCCAGCCTGGAGTTGAGCTCAAGTGGCACTCTCTCGGTCTAAGAGAAAAGGAAATAAGGCTTAAGGCTTTGCAAAATTTAGGCTTCTTTGCATCAAAACGAGCTACAAAGAACTGTCATTTTCTGAGGCACTGGAAGAAACCAGACTCTCACCTGCTGTACCCAGTTCCCTTGGGCTCCTTTGAAAAGCCCAGCCAAAAAACAGAACAAAGCTATTTCAAACCACGTTCAAAGAGCCTGTATCCTATAATGCTGTATCTTTTATGCCACGTTTGAAAGTAATGTCAAAGACAAACATTAATTACTCGTAATTAATGCTCTCTGAAAATGGGGCATTTGAAAGTCAGATTCTGCAGCTGACTTGACAAGTGATGCAACAGTAAGAAAAGAAAAAGCAGAAATTCACATACTAAGGGAAGAATAGCAAATGAATTTGCAGAGATGATTTGTGCTCAAGAACGGAATTTATGAGGCTTCGGTTCACTGGGTTCTGCAGCACCCAAATGTTTGGGACTGGCAGAGCAAGGCTGGCAACTGTGCCAAGCACAGCGTGCCAATAAGAGGAGCTGGCAGCCCCACACGTGGCAGCTCTCCCCCCTGACATCTGGCTGGCAGCACGAACACAAGGACTGATCTGCCACAATGATGCCACAGTACCGAGCGTGGCAGCATCAACAAACACGTCACCTCGGCAAAGGGCTGGAGGGTTTGGCCATCATCGGGTATCCCAGAGGACTACTCCAGCACGTGGGATGGTGCAGGGAGGTGTTAGCCCAGTCAGCTCCCTCGTTTTGGGCCTTGGGCACAGCTGCCCCGGGAGCCTGGTCGGGTGGTTCCGTGACACCGCTCGAGTCCCGACAGCCCGGACGCGGCAGCACCACCACAGCGACACACAGGGCTGGGCAGCTGATGTGCACAACAAGCTGAGTCATTCCAAAGCCCCAGAGACAGGCCAGTAACACCATCTCCCCGGTGCAACGCCTTCCCAGAGCAAACACCGAGACAAATGTCACTTCCCATTAGGCTGGTGAGCCAAGCAGGAACGGCAGAGCCCACGTCAGTGCAGGATGGACACTGCGGCCTCAAACGAGGACATGTGCTCAGCCTCTCTCAGCAAAAACCCCAGCATGCTGGAAGTTAGGGAAGGGGTCCTGTACCACACACACTAACGGGCTGGGATAACGTGGGGGCACCAGTGGACTGCCCCAAAGCTCTGCCACACCCCTGAGGATGAAGGGAGAGCCCCACAGAAGAATCATGGATTGTACTCGGGGCCAAGACAACCTCGGCAGACCCAGTGGAACAGGAATGGAGCAACCTGGCAAGCACCCAGGCAGACAGGGAACAGGGAAGCACTGAGGAGGCCACTCATTGTGGTCAGTGTTCAGACAGGAAGTCTTGTTCTTCCCCCTGGGCCATTTGTACCAGAAGAAGCAAGTTGGCTCATCTGAGATTTGGGGGGTTTTTGTAAATTCGCAAAGATTTAAAAATCAATACCCAGAGTCCTCTGAGCACAAGAACAGTTACTGAGGAGGTTTTAGAGACAAAACTATCACAACTAATTGCAGTAAAGGTTATGACAAGCCTCAGAAATGCAGCAGATCACAGATGCAAAAGCCTGTATGCTACAGAAACCACTCCTCCTTCAGGCTCCAAGAGAACAAGGAAGTTTCCTGAAAGCCTTGGGATGCCTTGGAAGATTCTCTCAATAGTCACCAAGTACTTAAGCAATGACAATAAACTGGACTCTCAAGGAGGGGGGCAAGAGCTGCACCAGGCAAGCTTCAAGGTTGTAACAACAGCCTTGCTAGTCAGGTCTGAGCAGTCCTAACCACCTCTGCCCAGGATCAGAGAAACAGATAAACAAACACACACACCAAAAAAAAAAAAATCAAAGGATAATCTTTAAATACATTTTAGTACATCAAAATAGAAGCTTGGAGAAAGTAGCTCGAGCTGCTCCACAATCTGTTCTTGTGGGAGTGACCGTGGAGTCAGAAAAGAGGGGAAGGGGGGGCAAACAGGATAGGGGTGGAGGGGAGGTGCAGAGCATTATGCACATTGCTGGAAGCATCAGCATTCCAATGCACAGCTGGAGAGAAGCACATGCACAGCATTTCAGGCCAGGACTGATAGAGGCTGTCAGTGCTTAGAGCATCATCTCACAAACCTCTAACATGATTTATACCACGATTGTGCTCAGAGATGCCTCTCAATTACCATTACATTATATCAGCACTGACTCCTCAAAACCACAAGCTACATGTGGCAGGGGGGGGAAATGAGTCATTAATTCTACCTAAAGTTCAAAGGTCTTAAGATAGAGATAAGTGTCATGACATATGACACTTGGAAAAACAACACTACTCATGAAAAAGAGTGTTTTTACTTGAGCACCTTAGCTGCCTGAAGAAGTGTTATTTCCAACAAGCAGAACTCCAATGGGTCTGGCACTGTACTACAAAGATTCTCTGTGGGTATGTTGATTTAAAATAAAAATAAAAAAGGAAAGAGGTAGAATGCTTGTAAAACTCACTCTAAGGCTGCAGCACAAAGCAACATGGTCTCTCCTGGAGACTGTGTCATAAGGGGTGAAGCACATCTACCCACAGTTTTGAAATTCAAGTCTCTCCCAGAGGAGATGATGGTGGCTTATGTCCCTTCCCACTTGCCTTTAAAAAGCTTCTCAAAAATCCAAGCCACCCTGTTGAAGTATCCTGTTTGCTGCCAGCCCTTTCCTCCCAGACAAGTGTTTCACTGGCTACAGCTACAGATTCTTCTGGCAAGCAGAAAGAGAACATCTCTGATACACCAGGTACTTGGTTACAAATTGAAATCGAAATCAAAGGGACGCTAAAGTGACAGGAGTTCCCTAGAGGAAGGATGCCCCTAGGCTCCTAAGTCTCCTCTCCACAACAGAAATAGCATCAATAGCAAGGATGCAAGCAAGCCTGACTCCCTGGTAGAACTCTGAGCTCTGTAACAAGGGTGAGCACTCATCTGAAGGCAGCCTAAGTGACAGTAAATGCACAAAGCAGGAGGAGGGCAGCAGCACCTTCCAGCTTCCTCAGCACCACCCAGAAGAATTCTTACACCCAGAGGAGAAATACTTTTCATTTTAATGGAAGTTTCTGTACATCTGGAGATGTACAGAATGGGAAGAGGAAAGGGAAGAGCAAAGCATCCTGCTCTTTGTACTCCACAGATGGGCATGAGCTGACCAGATGTGAACAGAGCCCTGACCTTCTTCTGTTCTTTGTAGCACTTGAGAGCACTTTGCCTCAAGGAGGAAAAAGAAAAGCACACAGATAATCCTTTACAGGGGCACCATGCTCCAGTCCGGCTTACTTGCCCAACCTGAACCTTACTTGCCCTGGGATGAAATGCAAGGAAGGGCTGCCACCAACCTGACCTCAGATGGAGCCAAGGCACCTACTAGTCCATGCAGCTTCTAATTGTGCTTTTTGCCCATTTTTATGCCAAATTACCTGTGTGACAGTTCCAGCATCCTCCTGATCAGTACTGTGCCGTTCCACAGAGTTGTTCAATGCAGGTCTAATGCTGTCTGCACGCTGAAATGCAAACATCATGGCTTTAGTACAGTGTGTGAAATGGCAAACAAAACTGGGTCCTTTGAACACATTCAAACTTTGCCCTCTGCACCGTCAGGCGTTATGTTCAATTTAGAAACAGATAAGTTAGCAATAAACAGAATGCTCTGCCTTGAAAGAGAATTCTCTCTGCTTCCCCACAGGCAGACTCCAGATAACAGTACTATCTGATGTGCCCAGAACCAGAATTCAATATTCTTATTAACAGAAACATTGTCCCCAGACTGCTTTACTGAAACCTGCTAGCACTAATTAAGAACAAGGCATCATTTTGCCGACTACTTTCTTTGCAGAAAACCTTCCTAAGTGGTACAATTCAATTATCTGTCAGCAGAGAAATCAACTGGAAATGTTCTAAAGGCTCTGCACAAGAGAGACCAGGAAGAGCTGCTTTAACTGAGCAAATATTTGTCTCTAGTCTAGCTACGTCGTTTTCAATATATTTTTGGTACATGGCTGAATACACTGCATTTACAGAGATTTAAACAAAGGGGAAAAGAAATCCTGGGTTCACCAGTGCTTCCTCTCACATCATCCCCCTCACTCATCATTAACAGGCCCAGTGCTGTGGTAAGTAAGGAAGTCAGTCATTTGAAGGGCACAGAGTTACCTGTGTGGGGAAAGGCACCTGGATCCGCCCTTCCAGGATGTTGTCAGTGGTGATCTCCACAGACCGAGTTAACTGCAGGTCCTGCAGAACTAAGTGATAAGGAACCTGAGGGAACATCTCCTGGATCTGATGGGCCTGCAGAAAGCAAGGTTTATACAGTCAATATCAACAGTAAATAAAAGCTGATAAATACGTCAAAAGAAAGAGATTAAAAGTGTTATCATCTCAAAGATGTGCCTTATGATGTGCTAACCCAGCCACAGAGAGGAAGGAGAAAGCAAACCCATGTTGGCAGTGACTTCACTGACATCAACAGCAAAACTGCAACTCCTATGGAGGCACCACATAGCCCTGAAAATTTACATTCCTGAACAGGGTTTGTAGATGCACAAAGGCTTCAAAAGTCTCCCAACTCTTTTTTTATGATAGCCTTTTTAATAAAGATCTGTATAACATTCACCAGTGACTGAAAGTTAAAACAACACTGGGAAGAATTTTTTCTTTATGACATACAGGTTCCAAAATGGTACTAGTAAGGACAAGTGGAATAAGTTTTAATACAGATACTATTAAGCTGCCTACAAACCAGCTTAATAGTATCTGAAAGCTCTAGTAAATTAAACCAAGTTGTCAGGAAACTGTTATTATTGAATTTCAAGTTAGTTAAATAATATCCAAATTAAATAGATAAAAGTAAGAGGGCAAACAAAAAATATGCTTTTAGAGTCCAACAGCTAGATTTCATTAAATATTAAAATCTCTATTTTCACTAATGCTCAAAGTCAGGGGAGACAGGGGGAAATGAGAAAAATAAGAAAAGAAGGGTGGAAGGAGTTTTGAGAGCAAAGCAAAAATCATGCAATGAGCTGACAGTGAGTTCCAACACAAGCAACTACTGCAAACCTAACTCTACATTCTACTAACTTATGACCAAAACAACTGATTCAGCATTTCAGCCTCTGCCCTTCCCCTCAAAATACTAGAATTTTGTTCAGAAACACAAAGGAGAATTTCACTTATTTTCTATTAAAAATGTATAATGCTAACCTGAGCCTTTCCATTAAAGTAGTCATTTTAATAGAAATTGTTACTGTACTTTTCATAATACACAATCCCAAGAAATCATTACTCACCCTTAACAAAAGCCCATTTGTGTCACTGTGTCCAGAAAAAGAAAAACTAAATTGACCTCAGATGGAGAGTTCCTGCATTTTTAACTAATAAGTCATCTGTCAACACCTTAATGCTCCCTGCCTGTCCTGCCTCAAACCCCCTAAAAATCATGGCCTTACCCTGCTGAGGCTTAAACAGTAGTGAAGGCTGTGGGAGAGACCTCATATTCAGAAAATTCCACCACTTCCATGAGGCACCCCACTGAACATTTATTAACATGCTGCAGCACAGAGCTACAGCTTGAAGAACTCAAAGGAAACAGAACTGCTCAAAGGAAATGAAGTAACTGTGTTTCACAGGGCCACATCCTTCTCCTTTTGTACCACATCAGTGTTTATGGATGAATTTAACAAACCTGGGATTTCATCCTCTACACTTCCATCATCATCAGGAATCAGCAAGAGCTGAGGGTGCTAGAGAGCCCCAAATCACACTGACAGGACACTCAGCTGTCTGGGAGCTTAGTGCTATTAAGGATCAGGAAAAAAAATCACAAGCTATAGAATGAGTTGGATCAGTTACTACATGACCAACAGCTAAATTCTCTGGTTACACACTCATACTTTTTGGCACTGCAAGTTATGAGTGAAGTACTGAAAAAGAGTTAAAGAAGTTGCACTAAGCAAGCTGAAAAAAGTCTGCCTGACTACACAGGAAGTACATGTCATTTTTCCCCCTCATTCACCTACCTCCAGACCTGTTCTTTTATGTTGTCACATCTGAACCCCAATATAGCCCTAACCACTAAAATAAAGCTTCTCTCAGAAAAACAGCTTTCACGTAATGTCTAACCACTGTTTTGACTTCCTTCCCCTTTGTTCTCTATCTCCAGGTAACCCTTTCCCCAAAACAAACAAACAGGAAGGCTGAGGTGCAAGCCATTAAAGCAATCTTACCATAACATTGAGCTGGGAGTTGCTGGCCTGGGCAATTCCAAGGATGTTTGTGGTGTGCATCACTTCTACGGAAAAACTGGGCAGCCAGCTGGCAATTCGGGAGCCTGAGGGTAAGAAACCACCAAGAAAGTCAAAAAAGAACATGAGATTCTCAGCAGGTGAAGCACTTCCACGTGTATTTAATGTAACTCTTCACATTCTACAAGGTACACACAGGGAGTTCTGCAGTACAATCCATCCCAAAGGTCTCCCAAACATGGGAGATGGCTGGAGCAAATCAGGAACTGCCAGTACTCTCCTGAAACACACTGTCATAGTGGTTTAACAATCTGAGGGCTGGAAGAGTATCAAGAAAACATAACCCTGTTTTCTTCTTTTAATTTTCCCATTACAGTGAAAATTAAAATAATCCAGAGTCAGATTCAGTTCTGGAATACATGAATAACTCCAGCAAATTTACTAAAAACAGGACACCTTCTAAACAATCTGAATCTGGTTCCAAAATGGGTCATCACTGAGAAAATATTACTTCAAAGGGACACAGAGTAACTGAACAAAGTGACTGCTGCAATTGTTTGCTTCAGCTCAACAGAGCAGGGCATGTGGCTGGCTCCCTCCTCCTCCTGCAGTGCCATTAAATAAACACAGGGTTTGCTCTATGCCACTTCTCCTTCCATCTCCATGGTAATTCTGCAGGTCTCCAAGCCAAAGGAGAGCACTGGGGAGGACAGCCATCAAAAATATAATGTTATTCTAAATATAAATGCCCTTTGAAGACCTAAAGCACCCCAAAAAAAGTGGAAGCCACGCAGAAGCTGTCAGCCAGTTTCAGTGCACCTAGAAATGTCTGACTCTCCTCTGCCCATTATTCTCCTCCCACAATCTCCAAAGGTTGCAAAATGAGCAGAGACTAAGAACAGGTCACTGTGTGAGTTTGCAGCATCTCAGCTACCTCATGGGAGCTCCAGGAGGGCAGAGCCCAAAACCAAGTGTTTTCAGCAGTGAAACCTGCTGAGAAACAAGACTGCCATCAAAACCTGGGAAACTGTGCAACACAAGCACACTGATACCAAAACTATAAAACATCTGGAAGACAAGCAAGGTAAATTGTCTTTTTCAAAACAAGTTGTCTGCATACACAGAACTTATCGTGGTCTGAAATCACATCTGCTTTGTCAGTACTTATAACAGACCACTAAAAAAACAAACATGTATAACTGTTGTAGTTACACGATTGCTTCTAAGACTAATCTTCTGCACCTAAGCAAGCACTGCAAGTGTCTTGTTAATCAAGTGGCAAATGGACTTCTGACAACCACACACTAGTGAGGGGATAGGGGAAAAACCAACTTTTAGACTGTACCCCAGAAGAGGTTTTTTCCCCTCGTTGGCTGCCACTGATTAACCACCACATGGTAACAAAAAAAGCCCCATGAATTTCCCATTCTGCTTCTCAGCATGGCCCACAATGAATAAATGCCAGTATTGAAGATGTTAACCCAACAAATCCTGAAAAAAGGAGTACTTGTACTAAATCTTCCAAGGAATCTCCATAGCTCTGGATAAACTCAGAGACATATCTGAGCTCTTGAAAAGAGCTGTAAGGAACACACAGGCATTGGACAAACACAAGCAGAGCATGGTTTGAGTTTCAACTGAAGCACAGAGAGAACTCTCTTCGACAGAAGGCTGCTCCCTTTGTTTATTTGGGGAAGAGCAGAGGATGTCAAACGTGCTCAGCTCACCATCAAAGTGGAAGAAGTGATTGTGCTGGTTCAGGCGTGGTCTGCCTTCTGCTGCTGCCACGGGCACCAGGTTCTCATCCAGATTTTCCCTTTGGTGATCCTCCCTCACGTGATGGCTGTCAGTGATATTGAGAGACATTCTGCAGGTGGGGCAAGATGTATCTTGTTCCAGCCAGGACCGCAGGCACGAGCTGCCAGGAAAACAGGGATATTGCGGTGAGCTCGCAGCGTTTTTCCAAGACAGCACTGGGTACATCAGGCAGCTGTGGCATATTCTGTACACAACATCAACACATGGACTGCTCAGAGATACCACAGATGACTCTGGCATAGGTTTCTTATTTCTTTCAGCTGAAAATACTCAAGTGTTCACATTTTATAAAAATGCATGCAGATTTATCACAAACTTAAAACACTCTCCGAGTTTGTTGTCTCTCTAGCTCAGAACAAGCAAGTTTTGCCTGGAAGGGAAAACAAAGCATTTCTCTTCTCTCACCATCTCCAACCGAAAAAGACAAAAACCAACTGGACACATAAGTAATATATACTGACACATTTTCATTGCAGTTCTGCCTGTGATGGGGCAATGGCACCTTGAATGTTTTCCAACAGCTTTTCAAAATATCAATACCCAAACCACTAAAGTCAGTACCACTCCAGAAACTCTCTAAACAGATTTATTAATACTAACAATTCTGTGCCATTACAATCCTTACTTAATTCTGAACATTTGCTGTCCTGAAGAAAGTAAGAAGTGTGTGAAATGAAGGTTGAAACACTCAAAGCTGTGCATACTTTTTGATTCAGACTGATACGACCCAATTGCAGTATTTGTTCAACTTAATTTTCAGCGTGGAAGAACTGAATTTCACAGCACTGAACACTTCTCATAACACATACTTCATGCTTGCAGGGTGGGGGATTTCCAGCAGAAGCTCTTAAATCACTTTAGAAAGGTAAAGACATACAAAAAGGTCAAATAAATCCGTTCCTCAAATTGTGTACTTGCAAACAAAATAAAGGCACAGATCACAGACTTGGGTTGACAGAGCAAGGGAACAGTCCTAATTGCAGGACTATAGCAAAGCCAAGGATACAAGCACACTTTGCAATGGAGAGAAACACAGTGATGGGTTTCCCAGAAACAACCAAAGCAGAAAAAATCTACCAATTTCATCACCTTGGTCACTGGCACAGCCAGACAGCACTGGTGGTGCTGTCATACATCACCCCCCTTACCACAGCAAAAGCACCCTGCCCACAGCCAGCTCAACCCTCTGCTGGAGCCAAACTCCAGAGGTCACCTGGGAAACACCCCCAGTGACAGGAGCTGCCACCACAGAGCTGCCACCACCAGCAGCTCCTCTCCTCCTGGAACAGACACGAGCCCTGCCAGCCTCCATCAGCACCACTTCCCAAAAAACACCTGTGGCTACACCCATTTTGTACCACACAGGTAGGAAGGGCTTGGTCACCCACAGCCCCTCAGTAGAAGGACAACCAGCACCAGGTCAAGGCTGGTAAACTTTCAGAGCAACAACTCTTTTGGAAGTGACTGCTTGCTAAAAGAAAAAGGAGAGAGCTTCTACAGAACCTGAAAGATTCAGACACCTACTCCCATTAAATTTCTTTTATATTTAGGCACAGAGTTATCTCAGCAATGTGAATCTTCCCTGACACCTTCTCTTCCACTCCAAATAAATGATGAAAAAAAAAATCCCACATGACTGAGAATGGACACGATGTTCAGCCTGTTGGCAAAATCATCAGACTTTTATGAGAAGAGAAACCACTCTCAGGCTGTAAATAGGGTTATTAGTTACATCTGGTTTTATATGCAAGCATAAGTCATCCACTGTAATGTGTTCCCTCCCTAAAAGCACTAAGGAGTGTAACTTGCTTCAGAAAAAACTGCTTCAGAGCTGTAACTGCTTCAGAAAAAAATACAAAAGGATCCTTTTAAATACAGAGAAAATGATTTTCTGAAGAGAAGACCCTGGGCTTCTCAAGTGCTCAGCAGGTGATTAAATATTCACATGATTCAGTAGCATTGGAAGAGGAGTTTCTGCTACGGCAGCACATTATCTCATTAGAGACTTCTTGGAACACAGATAAATATTTATGGCAAGGTTTGTCATAAATGACAACAAATTAGCATGAAGATTACAACCTCTGGTTTGACAGTTACCAGAGAAGTAAAAAGCTCTTTGCAGAAAGTAACACCACAGGGACAATTTAACTGACCCTGCACGTTCATCACATGGCACTTCAGAAACACCAGGTTCAATCCCTGCATCTCCTTTCAGTTTTAAGCACAAGCATGAAAGTGTAAGCACTGCTACAAAAGATCCAAGAAAAGTCACATTTAGCTCAGCACACTGTCTCCAAAGCATCTGCTACTATTCACTGCTGAATGGGTGTAAGAAGCAGCACATAGAGAGATCCTTTGGGCAAGAGCTTCCCAGTTCCAACTACCAGGTGCTTAGGGACCACTTCAGCTGAGCTGGTTAACCTCATTCACAGCCCTGATGGACTCATCCCCACACGAAACCACAGAACCAGACCTGGCCTCCACAGCTGTCCCCAGGGACTCACCACCGTGCAGGGATGGACTGTATAAAAATATTCCCCATTTTCTCTTTAAAGCTGACATCTGAAAGGTACTTAAGGATTTAACTCAAAGTTTTCTTCTTCACCTGAAAACCAACACACCCTCATGGACAAGAAACCTACTGACTTGAGAGACTCCCCACCACCTCCCCGTTAGCTGACACGGGGCACACTCTCAGTTTTGGTGGAAAAAACGCAGCAGGTGAAACAACTCCAACACAAAAATGACCGGTGTGAACAGCACTTGTATTTTGGTATTAGAAGCAGACCAAGAGGGCCCAGGCAGCAAACACCCACAGCTCTGTTGGTAGTTCATTACTTGCCATCCCACTGCACACTCCAGCCATGCCCATCCACCCCTGCCCTCCCGAGCCCGGTGCCCCTGTCCAGCCCCACACACGCACTTGTGGAAGAGGTGCCCACAGGGCAGTTTCCGTGCGGACTGCATGGAGTCCCAGCAAATGGCACAGTCGTCGTTGTTCACCGCCAGCTCCTCTGGGGTTGCCACTGCAAACCTACATGGAAGAAAGAGGAAGAGACATAAGCAATGGCTACACCAGCTCAGCGTGGCCTCCTCTCTGGAGAATCCACAATCCAGCCCTGAGAAAACCTTATCCTCCGTGTTAACCTTTCCTTAGAAGAGCTGTGCCAGCAGGTTTGCTGGTTTTTTGGTGACACAGGGGCACACTGCAAAGGAACACACACCAACACACATCCCTCCCATGCCTTTTGCAAGCACATTTTTTTGCACATCCTAAGTGCAAAAAGCTTTGACTTAGTACCTTCCATGAGATAATTATATGATCGTTAGGTTGAGATCCTCAAGTTATAATCTGTGTAGATTTGGCTTATGTTATTTTTCTAAATGAGTTTTAATAGCTGTACCCATTAAGATGGCTCCTTGGGATCATAAGCATTTACAGTCTGACTAATTTTGGCCTCAGATTTTGCCACCCCCATTTGTCTTGATTTTTTTTTCCTTTTCTTTTAAGCCACAGTGCCAGGTAAGCAGTTACTACACAGTAGCCAGTGGTATAACAACATTTCATAAACTGCTGGTGTGGAATATACCCAAAGAACAACCACACAAAGGCAGGGAGCTCACTGCCATTGGCAGCTTCAGAAGGAAGGTGGAATGTGGTTCTTCCAGCACAATCAGAATGACCAAAACACATCAAGTCACTCAGACAAGAAGCCTGGGACACATGCAACTTAAACAGCTTTCTGAGCAGCTCAAAGGAGTTTAGTGGCTGCATCTTGCTGAAGAGAAACAATGCATTGTGGATGAGCTTTATTATGCAGCTCTTAACCTGATATCACAGCCATTAAATGACTATTCACAAAGAAAACTGTAGCAGTTTCTAGACAAGCCAGCCTTCTCCATCTGGACTACAGCAGCAGGTATCAGAGTTAATCAAAGCCACGGAGGTCCAAAATAAAAACAATACAGTGATGTACAGAAAGAGTAAAACTCCCTGTTGCTCTTGAAATTTTTAAGGGCAGAGCCAAATTATGAAAACACTGGATCAGAGATGCAGTAGCATGTGGCACTATAACTAGGTTTTAGCAGGCCTCCCAATTTCTCCATATTGCCTCACTACAGGGGAGGGACTAAAGTAATGCCAAGGTGCTCTCAGCTCCACTACAGGTACAGAGTCTGTTTAGAGTTGGCTTCAGGTTTAATAAACACATGGGTAAAGCTAGGTAAGTTTTAATTAATATTTTTATTTTATTTCAGGCAGTAACTGAATGGTATGGCCTAATGAAATCAAGAGCATTTATTTCTAGCACAGCCAAAGAAAGCCAAGATTTGACACCTGAAACAGGCAGAGCTCTGCAGAGCTTCTGTTGTCCCACCAGGGTTGTATACAAGGGAATACAGGAGAAGAAATACTGGACAAGGGAGTTCCCTCGTTGCCAGTTACATTAGCAGTAACACTGCCATTATAAAAGTCAATCCTGTGTATCTGCTAAAACCAGAAAGAGTGTCCCCTGTAACAAATAAAATGGGTAAAAACACATTCTAAATGTAAAGACTCGAGGGTCGGGTTTGCAAGACTGCACCTCTCCAGCTTACACCACACCATCATGTAGCAAAGGAAAGTAAAAGAATCCCAACTTCTTTGCCAGGATCCTCTCTCCTACATCTGCATCAGGACTTCAGTCAGAGGCTCACCTGGCTTCCATGTTCCCAACCACACGCAGGTAGTTCTTGTGCCGCCGGATCCTTCGCTGCACCTCGTGGAACAGGTAACGCAGCTGCATGAAGATCACCAGGCTGGCCATGGACAGCCAGATATTGCCAAAGAGCTTGGGGGGAAAAAACAGAGCAGTGCTGAGAAACAAACACCAGGGGAAGCAACGAGCTGCGTCAGGTCTTAAAGAGAAAAAGAAACGGAGAAACCAGCACTGAAGGATTTGTCTTTCCTTGACTCCATTTGGACCAACCCACGTGTTCACAGGTATTACTGCTCATCACCTCTTCAGACACAACTTTGGCAGCACAGCATTTCTAATGAGGATAAACTGTATTCAGTCCTGTCCAGCTTAGCATCCCCTGCTGCCAATGAAAATAATTCGGTCTGATATTACTCAATAAAAAAAATCTATTTAAACAGATAATTACACAGTAGTTAATACTCCATAACAAAGTTATTTGTGATGACTCCAATTACACAGGAGGAAAGAATGCCAGAATCCCCCCCACTATATTTTCATTTCTATTTAAGTAACTTTTCTGTAATATCTGGTTTCTAAAATAAGCTAAGCAAAAAAATAAGTAAAATAAGTATATCCAGTATCCTTTAAGTATTTCATACCAGCATATGAATATGATGCATCAAGTCCAGGGAAAGCAAGGTTAGCTCCATGACAAAATCTGTGTAGTAGACATAAGTGCCTTTGCCCTCCCATGTTCCTTCATGGTTGAGATCCCAGAGATGAACCACATATCTGCAAGAGTGGGGAAACCAGCATTACTCTATCTCTTTTGGTAAATAGCATCTCTATAATTTAAACTCTTTTACCCATTTTTCAAACAAGTTCTGGATACAGATTCTTTGTCCATCTCATAGAATTCCACAATGATTTGGGTTGGAAGGGATCTTGAAACTCATCTTGTTCCCAATCCCCTGCCACAGGCAGGGACACCTTCCACTAGACCAGGCTGCTCAAATCCCCAGCTAGCCTGGACTTGAGCACCTCCAGGGATGGGACAGTCACAGCTTCTCTGGGCAACCTGTGCCAGTGACTCACCAAACTCACTGGGAAGAATTTTTTCCTAATCTCTAATCTAACCCTGCCCTCAGTCAGCTTGAAGCCATTCCCCCTGCCCTATCATTCCATGACCTCGTCCAAAGTCCCTCTCCAGCTCTCTTGGAGCCTCTTTAGGCACTGGAAGGGGCTCTAAAGCTCTCTCAGCCTGTCTCCATGGCAGAGGTGCTCCAGCCCTCTGAGAATCTTTATGGCCTCCTCTGGACTCGCTGCAGGTCACACCCTCTCATGTTGGGGACCCCAGAGCTGGAGGCAGCACTGCAGGTTGGGTCTCACCAGAGAGGAGCAGAGGGGCAGAATCCCTTCCCTTGCCCTGCTGCCAACACAGCTGGGGACCCCCCACCCAGGACACCACTGAGCCTTCTGGGCTGCAAACACACATGACTGGGTCACATCAAGCTTCTCACCCACCAAGACCCTCAAGCCTTTCTTCCCAGGGCTGCTCTCACTCTCCAAACACGCATTTGCAATTCAACAGGGTCATTACATACACCTCTTACACCAACAAGCCACACACAGCCAGCCTGTAAAACATGAGCTACTCACCGTAAAATCACGTGGGCAGTTCTGACTGTCACGAGCAGAGACTGCAAAATGGGAAGAAAAGAACCACACATGTTAACAATATCCTGTCAGGGACAGTGGTTCAGATGCAGGAGCTCGAGGGCTAAAACATAAAATGCATTTATTGCAGCTTAACAAGCTCTGTGAACCAATGGGCATTACAGATGACTGTGTGCACAGTATACCTGTGACAAACACAAAGCTTATAAATAAATATGGAAGAAATTGTTCCCAAACACACAATGCCATTAGAGCAGCCACTAGTGTTACTGCTGTTAAGGGTCTCTTTTCCCCCACTACACAGGACATACTACCTTTTCCAATTATTATCATGCAGGAAGTGTTGAGACCACAATCCCACAAACTACATCTACTCATCCCACTTCTAAAGAAAAAAAATCCAAAATTGAATAGTACCAGGAATTTGAGGAAGACCATGGAAGAACTTTCAAATAATTTCCCCCCCTTTGCTGAGATGTAAACTAAAGTAACTTCTCTCTTTAATCATACTTACCTCTCTAGGCTAAGTACAGAGAAAAAAACCTGAATATATCAGAAAGTGTAAGATCAGAAGTATAAAGACAAGTCACCAGAAACATGGCCCCATCACCAGTCTCTAACCCATCAAGCCCACAGTGCTCTGTCCCTTCATTCTCTCCTCAGTGGAAAAAAATGGGACAAGATAAACCCCCTCTCAGAGACTGTCCACACCACCTTGTAGTTTGCAGGGCCCAACTGGTACTGAGATGCAGGGGATTTACAATGAGCTACTGAAACCACTTCTGTAGAACTGGTCTGATGGCATGCCTTCAGCATAAGTACTACAAACAGTACAGAGGAACCATCAAAACCACTAACTTCCCAACAGAGCAATAAACCAGTTGGTTTGAATAATTTTTTTCCATCTGTAAAAAGCATTCTTTAAATCCTTCTATGCATATCTAACCCTTTGTAAAACCCAGCATGTCTGCCAGCTGCTTACTGGCTGGCTTTAAAATAAATGTTCCTGTGACTACGTAAACACCAGTGCAACCTTTCAGTGAAATGAACGCTTCAGGATAAGACAAACACATCATTCAAACACCACAAAAAATGTCAAGGAGGTAACTGCAAGTCTCCTAGCACAGTGTGCTGTTCTCATCACAAGCACCTTTCCCAACCAAGTTAAATTAGCACAGCAGCTGCTCCTGCAAGGCAGGTTACAAGACCCTCTTCTGTCTCCTGTTATCCTGCACGAGGGGACCAGGAAGGGACGACGTGGGGTTGACACAACGTTCTGTGACTACAGAGAAACTTTGGGCAGACCACAGAGGAAAGGTAAATACAATCCAATCCCAACCATGTAAGTGGTGAAACACAAGGATTGCCTGAGCTGCTGGATGGATATGCCATTGAGCACAAATTTGGGTCAAAACCAGCACATGTGGCACGAAGTCTCCGATAAGGAAGACATCTGTCAGGTAGAAATCTGAAGGGTCTATCTTGGTAATTTTTAAGATGTTACTGTTGCCAAGACATGACTGGTAGTGGTCAGTGCTGAGGCAGCAGGAGCCTCGGAATTGGAAGGACAAGCCATGGCAGATTTGGGCCTCCAGTTCCTCTGCTGTTTCCAGAAATGCATTCCAGCATTCCAGCACGAGCAGGGCTTTGCAGAAAGTACAACACTGCACCACAAGTTACACAGCTCTGTGATCTGAGGTTCTAAGTGTATAGCAGGCCATTTTCAGCTCCAACACCTTGGGGGCTCCTGCTCTGCCCAAAACAAACAGCTCATCCCCCAGGGACTGCACAGCACTGGCAGATGTTAATCGTGCACGTGAGGCTGCAAGGCACTCAAACCCAACGAGAATGGATGTGGAGGGAGAAGCTATACAGGAAAATACACTGTTATCCATAAGGTACAACTCTCTAAGACTTGAATATCACTGTCATTACACAGCCTTAACTGAGATGTCTCAAACAGGAGCAGAGGATGGCTGCTATAGGAACGGAGTAATTCTTTCTTACAATAAATAAGGTGCAAAGATAGACTGACTGGGCATTGCTTGCTATACTATAATTCTCTAATACTGTATATTAAGGCAAAAAGAGATCAGTGTTTACTCAAAAATACAGACAGTCCTTATTCAACTTTCTCTGGGCCTCTGCACATTCCACATCCACCCTTTGCAGTAAAGAAAATGCTGACAAAAAACAGAGAACAAGGGGAAGTCTACCTAAAACACAAGAAAAAACATCTATATTGCTTTATTGAAAACCCTAAGGCAAAAAGCTAAATTGATGTTTGCAGAGTCAGAAAAGAGATTAATAGCTTAATGTAACTTAATGTAATTCATTCACACTAATGGAATACACTTGGCAGGGTCCCTCTCGAGCAGCATCACACAAACCACCATCAGGAAAACATTTCAGTGTGCAAGATTTAATGCTTTTTGCTGAGAGCTTGAGGGCTGCCATGAGTGCCACTGCCAGTACCTGTACAGAAAGAAACCTAAAATGTTTTATTCCACTCACATGAGTGCTGGGTATTAAAATCAAGGAAACTACTCGTGGTCACCGAATCCATATTGGGAATATTTAAAACATTCAAAAAGGAGCAAGATATTAGACAATTTCTTATGAGGAAAGATTGAACAGACTAGAATTCTTTTGCTTAGAAAGTCAGGAGGGGAACAGGAGAAAGGATGATAATATCATAAATAGTATATAAGAAGAGTAATTCTTTGCAGATTTTCACCATAGATGTATTAGATGATAGCTAGGGGACATTTTTCCCTGCCCATGGCAAGAGGCTTGGAAGGAGATAATCTTGAAGGTCCTTTCCAACCCAAACCATTCTGTGATTATCAGACAGAAGATTCAGAACTGAAAGAGCTCTTCTGTGTACACGAAGCCAAGGAAATGTGGAATCTGTTGCCTTTGGATATTACAGGGGGTGAGGTATAAATGAGTTCAAAAAACAACTAGACAACTTTTCAGAGCATGTCTGGGACTACCAAACTCAATGGGCTTGTGCAGCTCTCAGCTCAGGAATGTGCTCAAACACCAGTGGTTGCAAGCAGGGCTAGTTCCTCCACATCTCCCCCAAAGTTCCTCACTGCCCACCAGCAGCACAGCAGGCTGCAGGGATTCATGGCCTGCCTGGGGACCCTGCACTGACACTGCCTGAGCCACTCCTTCATTTGCCAGCACACAGAACAGCTCCCACTGACACGAACAGCTGGGCCCCATCCTGCTCCCCAAAACACTTCACTAGCACACGGTGCAGCACTAAGGAGGCAACACTCAGGCACCAGAGCACTCCCTGATAAACTCCCTGCTGGTGTGAGGCTGATACAC
The DNA here is from genome assembly GCF_003945725.1 of Corapipo altera. Taxonomy (NCBI): domain Eukaryota; kingdom Metazoa; phylum Chordata; class Aves; order Passeriformes; family Pipridae; genus Corapipo; species Corapipo altera. The sequence goes on along the minus strand of NW_020884894.1, from coordinate 11,678,525 downwards.
CCTTCTGCCAAGCCCAGATAAGAGACACTACACCAACGAGACCCCACCTATGACACACACTGGCAAATCTTCAACACCCTTCCACTGTGTAGTTACAAATCTGGTCTTGCACATTCTCATATTTAGGGAAAAATAAAGTGACATATTGAATAACTGAACTGTGCTGTGATCAGCATCATATTCTCCTACTGTCAGCAAACTGTTTCCTTTCCTCCTCTCTAACTCCAAGTATGAATTCAAAATAGGAGGAGAAAAATAAATCCTACATTCTACTTGTTATCTGAACTAAGGATGTGCTAACACAACATACCTGCAATCATACTGGATTTGTCTCCTTTGTTTAAGATTATCACTTCCTCAGGCAGGGTGCAACAACCCACCACAACATCAAAAACATACTAGTGTTCAATCCACAAACATATTGATGTTTACACCACAGTGCAAAGGTCAGGAGTGCTCAAACATGCTTGTTCATCTCAGCTGAGACACAACCCGTTACACAAACAGAGGCAAATCCCACAAGTGTGCCTTAAAGATTCTCATTCCTTTTGGGGAGAAATGAAATAGAAAATACAGCCTCAAAGAAGGAGGCTGAAGTGCACACTACACTTTCATACACCCTCTCTCCCTCTCTCTGCTGCTATTTCAACGAACTGTTCTTGCAATGCTCATGAAGCACAACCATTATTTTTTCATAAGCTGTCATTTGATTTCAGCATCATCTTACAGGTTTATCCTCTCATTCTCTTTTTCAGACAAAGATTTTTTCAGGCTTAAAAGCTAAAGAGAGAAAGTACACCGATCTGGCAACTGCTGTAAAACAGGAGAGGGCTTGTTTGTGTCTTCAAAGCTTCTTCCTTATGGGAACTAAAAGAAAATCCACTGTGTCCCAGGATATCCCTGAGTGAGGGGTGAAAGGCAAAGCAGAAACCACAACATGTATGCAGGAAGTCTCACCTCTGCTGCCATGAAAGCCAACGTGTGCATGCCATGGGTGTAGCCAACAACTCCACAGACAACTGCTAATCCACAGCAGGACAGGAGCATGGCTATGAGCAGGGCCAGCACTCTGATGTGGCTGCTCATGGGTGTGGTAGGAGAAAAGGAAAGCTGCAAAACAAATAAATATATGACAGGTTTAAAGGAGTACTTCTTTCACCCTGCCTTCTGCAGTCACCTCACCAAACAAGTCCTCATTCAGGAAAATATTTTGCTTTCTAGAATAAAACCAATTTCACAACCTCAACCATGCAATTTAGTAATAAATGATGCAGAATAAAGCTAAACCCACACATCAACCCAAAGTCTCATTCATCTGTCATTTACATTCACCAGAATTTTAAACAATCATTTAAAACCTTTTTATTTACAGTTATGATTGAGTTAATGTTCGAATCACCTGTACAAGAAAACCACAGACACATTAGTTTCTGCATCAAATCCACAGCATCTGCTTAGGATGAACGAACATTTTTAGAAAGACACCTAACCTAATATATATTTTTTGAGCAATGTTCTGCCAATTTTTCATCTAATAGCTGATCTGAATTTGCCCAGCTAGATCTTCCAGCCCCTAATTCTTCCAATGTCATTCTCCCCTGGAAGAAAGGGACATCTCCCCCCAAAAAATTTAAGTTGCAGCTAGAGACTGCTGGCCAGACTCTAATGAAAAAAAGTTGTTTCATTCAATAGCATGCAAAGCACATTAAACCTCTAAGCTACCCTAACAGTAGGCTACACCTGGGCTGTCTAAATCAAAGGTGACCCAAGGGGCAAAGTCTTTAGCTGGTCCATCCCCTTACTTTCAGGGCAGAACAGGACAAGGAAGGAAGTAGTTGTCCAAAGCTTCACCCTGGTCTGACTTACGGAGTTGACTCCCATGTTTTGTTTTTAAATGGGTTCTTTCTTACTTTTTATCTGGTTCAGCTCCACATGCCCCTGCCTTTGCAAGGCAGATCACACAAGTATCATTTGTTCAAGCAAAAAATTAAGAGACGTGCTTTGAATGCAAAAGGAATATAATAAGGATTTCTTCTCACGTGACCTTTATTCTTTCACAGCTTTCTGAACAACACTAAAAATACCAGATGACTGCCTTGTTCACTGCTATCTCAATTTTTGTAACCCCAGCCAATCTAGTTGCAAGTTTAGTGCTTAGCTACCTATAAATTAACAGGCCTTGTTGGACATTAATTTAAAAAAACCTGCAAAGCACAGAGCTAACAAAAAAACCTCACAGATTCAATTTAGGTTGAACTTCTATTCCAGGAGAGAGGAGCCCAGGAAAATGCATGCCCATTATAGATGCTTAAAGGCCAAGATTTACTGCTCAAATTTCAGTTCCTTTTTCCTTGCCTAACCTTCAATTTCTGCATCTCTACTCAATTTATTCTTGGTGTTATTAACAGAAAGTGGAAGGTAGCTTAAGGAGAAAGTTGCACTGTATATTGTAAAGACACCAGCAGTCAAAATTCAGTAGGTCTGAGTGTGAAACCTGAGCACAGAATCTGCAAAAACAGGGTCCTTAGGCCAATCCTGAAGGGCACCAATCTAAGGGATGTTCTCTTGTCAAGATGTCTTCACTAAGGAGAGCTATAAAGACATCTCATGCAGTTATGTAATAGTAATTACAGGGCACACATAAGGAGCAATTTATCAAAGAAAATAAGTATCTTCAGCTCCATTTGTCTCCTGGGAAAACTGAAGGAGTAAGATTGACACTGTACTTGAAAGCAAGTATTTGAAGTTACTGGGAGGTGCACGTGCTCAGTGCCACAGGGTGGGGAAAAGCTCTAAATGATCTGTTTGTAACCCATCATGAGCCAGTGCCCAAACCAGAAACAGAATTTGCACGTCCCAAAACACAGCCCTTGATCAAAACTTACGTATTCAAAGCGATCCTTGCAGAGCTGAACCATCAGATGGAGAAACACAAGTCCAGAGAACCAGAGGCACCACATCACCACTTCTTCCACTGTCTGAACATTCAGCACACCAAAAATGAAGATGAACTTGTAGAAAATGAAATTCCAGAATTTATCCTTGAGGTGCTGTAATGGAATACACTTGGTTACTGTAGTGAAAGCACTGGCAATCCACACACAACAGGAAGAAGGAGGGGAAAAGAGAAAGGGAAAGGAAAAAAAAGATGAAAGTAGAAATGGCAACAATACATTAGCACACACATGTTGAATAGTATTTGTTACCTTTACTGAATTAAAAAAATATTAAAAATATTGGCAGTCCTTAGTATTTGGATAGTCTTTTGTACCACAGCACCATAACTGTGCTACACAGCACAGCTTCCTGCCATCCTTCTAAAACAGTGCTCAGCACAAACCCAGTCTGATCTCAGTTTGACTCTCCACACCCAAGCTGCAAGCACAAAGTCCTCTTTGCTACAAGTGCCACAGTTAGTTATTCAAGATGCCCAAACCACCTAGCACCTTGCTCCCAAAAACCTGCCAAAAAACAGAGATGATCAAGAAAAGATGACAAAGCCTGTCCTTAAGAATCCCAGTGCCTACAGTGGAGAATGAGATGCATGAGCAATGAAAAAGAACTTCTTCCCACGCATACGCAGCAGGAAAGGAACAATATGATGCTCTCAAGCAGCAGACAGCAAGGCAGCTTGGTAGGGATTAAAAAAATTTACGAAACAAAATGTTTTGTTAAAGAACACAATGAAATCACCAGGAGTTTAGCTGACAGGCCCAGACTTCCTTCGTGATGCTGCTGTTTTGGGCTCGCCAATATTAATAACCCTCTTTCCTTTCCATGGGAACTGAAGCATATTCCCACTGTCCAAACACAAATGGATCCATACTGCCACTGCTTTTCACTCCAGTTTTCAGCAGGGTAGAGAACATCCTGGGAACTATCTCTGGTTACAATTCCACATCCTTATAGTGAACATGGGCTAGAAAGAAAATCTGACTCAGTGCAGTCTGACAGTGCTTTGGCTTTAACACAGCACTCAGAGACTCTACGGGGTGTGAATTACAAGTACAATAGGCTTTGAGAGATCCACAGTTATTAATGAGGCTTGATGTGCCTCAGTTCTGCATGTCAGAAATCATCATGGTCTGATTCCTCCTAAAGAACTGCATTTATAGACTTTTTTTTTTAAATATGTGACCACACTTCAAACCACTGCTGCTGCGTTTACACGAGCAACTTAAGCATTTCCCTTTTTTTTTTTTTTTCAAATATACAGATACTACTCAGACTCCTGCTGCTGCTTTTAGCTTCTGCAGGATCCTGTCTTTAAAAGGCCTGGGCTTTCAGGGGTCCCTTGCTGAATTTTTAAAAACATTCTCCCTTAGCCCAAGAGCAGGACTAAACAGCCTCAGTTTTCAGCCCTGAAAACTTTCTCTGGAAAGTTTCACTTTTCCGTTTTCTCCCTCCTCCCTCCTAAATCTGAGGGCTGATAAACCATCCACTCAGCCTATGAGGGTGGGCAGCACCTCTCCAGCAGTCAAGGCACAAAGAAAAGGGAACTCAGACTGCCAGGGCTGACAACTACAAAATGCAGTGGAGAAATGCTGTCAGGTCAGCCTGGGTAGAGCAGAACGTGTTACAAGTGTTCTGAAGTGAGGTAAGAAATCTGACAGAGTTCCTTAACAAAACAGGATGTTCAAGCTGACCACGGGTTTATAAAATACAACAGGAAAAGTTCCCTTAGAAATAAACTGGAAGCTTGTGGCTGTGGATATACTAGCTAACCAAATGGTTAGCTTTACGTTGTTCTAAAATTCACTTTTCTTGCACACTTTCAGCAATTCCATGGAGAAAAACCACACCCCCTGTCATGGTTCACAGTTTCCTAGTGTACAATATCCAAGACACTGTGCTGCTGTCTCACCTGCCTCTCGCTGACACGCAGAGGACCAAACACCATACACTGGATTACCTTAGCAACCAGCATCAGAAAACAGCAGGCAGTGTTCACTAGCACCTGGAAAGAAATAAAGCAGTCAGTGACTAATACTTTTGCCCTATTTAGAAGGAGGGAGAGAGAGAAGGGGAATGAACAAATCTAACAAACCTGCCATTGTTCACAGAACAGTATAAGTTGCCTTTTTTTTTTTTTTTGGTGAAATTTAAACCTGGCCTCTTCCAAGATCCATATAGCAACTGATAAGTCACTTAACTTATTTTTTTATCTAGGAATACTAACATGGTGAGTTTGACTCAGCAGTACAGCCAACAAACTGAGCCACGTCTTCACAATAAATTATTTTATACAGATCAGCAAATTTCAGCATGAAGGAACACGGGGACAAAACTCAGAGATCACCAAGATGCTCATTTTGTTTAACATATGGCAGGTGAGAAAACTCCACTTTGAGTCTGTTGTTACAGTAACAAGACTCAGAGGCTGCCTCAAAACATGCTGAGTAGCACACACCCCTTCAGTAACAACACTGCTTAAGGCTGCCTTGGGGAACTGCTTTAAAGCAAAGCACCAAGGAGCAGGACACATGGGCCTGGCAAAACTGCTTCTCACATTTGACAAAGACACTTGTGATTAACTTCTGACCTATGCAGGACACTAAAAAGGTGAGAAGGGGGATGAGGAAGCAGCCTCAACCTGTCCTTTACACAGGACATACAATAAACTTTTCCGGGACTCTTAATTTAAGGTCCTGAGACCTGGTTTCAACAAAGATGAATGTGTTTGTTGTATTAAAAGATCAGCGCCCCAGTCAAGCAAGCATGTTGTGAAGCAAATGTCCAACTACTGCCACCTTTGACTGACAGACACAGGAAAAGTTCAACAGTAACAGCTCAGCAAGGTTTCTGATATCCCCTTGTTGAGTCCTTATTTCACCTACAAATCAGTGAGCCAAGATTCATATACCATTGCCAGGTTTGGGTTTAAAGAGATACAGAATTATTTTTTTTCTTAAATAACGAGAATGTTTCCTCTGACCTACATGACTTAAAATGTTATTTAAAAAAAAAAAAAAAAAAGGGCAAAAAACCCCCAAAAGGCAGGCAAGGCTTGGGCTTACACAGGTTCCTTACTCAGGTTCCCGGCAGAGCGAAGCCCAAGCGCAGCCCCCGCCCGGGACCCCCGCGAACGCCCCAAAGCTTCGCCCGAAGCCCCCGGTCGGGGCTGAGCACAGAGCCGGGCTGAGCACAGCGCCGGGCTGAGCACAGCGCCGGGCTGAGCACAGCGCCGGGCTGAGCACAGAGCAGGGCTGAGCACAGAGCCGGGCTGAGCACAGCGCCGGGCTGAGCACAGAGCAGGGCTGAGCACAGAGCCGGGCTGAGCACAGCGCCGGGCTGAGCACAGCGCCGGGCTGAGCACAGAGCCGGGCTGAGCACAGCGCCGGGCTGAGCACAGCGCCGGGCTGAGCA